>NW_027269270.1:35300000-35752500 GCF_023055355.1 Agelaius tricolor
GTGTCAAACAATGTTGAGTACAAGGATGAATATCCATGAATCCATGAGGATCTGCTGCCTTTCCTCTGCCTGCAGTGGGCAGCTGCTCCCTGCCTGCCTGGTGGGTCGGTGCCGTGGCACTGTGAGCCCGCTGTGCTGCTGCTGCTGCTGGGTGCCAGGAGCCATGAGGAGGTTTGGCTACTGCCGGGTGGTGCTGGCCACCTCGCTGCTCTGGGTGCTGCTGGACGTGTTCCTGCTGCTCTACTTCAGCGAGTGCAACAAGTGTGACGAGAGCAAGGAGCGCTCCCTGCTGCCCGCCCTGCGCGGTGAGTGCTGCGCCGGCCCCTCCCGCCTCATCCCTGTCACCATCCATCCATCCATCCATCCATCATCCATCTATCTATCCATCCATCTATCCATCTATCCATCTATCCATCCATCATCCATCCATCCATCATCCATCCATCCATCTATCCATCTATCCATCTATCCATCTATCCATCCATCATCCATCCATCATCCATCCATCATCCATCCATCATCCATCCATCATCCATCCATCCTCCATCCATCCATCCATCCATCATCCATCCATCATCCATCCATCCATCATCCATCATCCATCCATCCATCATCCATCCATCCATCCATCATCCATCCATCCATCATCCATCCATCCATCCATCCATCTATCCATCCATCATCCATCCATCCATCCATCATCCATCCATCCATCCATCATCCATCCATCCATCCATCCATCATCCATCCATCCATCCATCATCCATCCATCCATCCATCCATCCATCTATCCATCCATCATCCATCCATCCATCCATCCATCATCCATCCATCATCCATCTATCCATCCATCATCCATCCATCATCCATCCATCCATCCATCATCCATCCATCATCCATCCATCATCCATCCATCATCCATCCATCCATCCATCATCCATCCATCCATCCATCATCCATCCATCCATCCATCCATCCTCCATCCATCCTCCATCCATCCATCCATCCATCCATCCATCATCCATCCATCATCCATCCATCCATCCATCTATCTATCCATCCATCCATCATCCATCCATCCATCATCCATCCATCCATCCATCCATCATCCATCCATCCATCATCCATCCATCCATCATCCATCCATCCATCCATCCATCCATCCATCCATCATCCATCCATCATCCATCCATCATCCATCCATCATCCATCCATCCATCCATCATCCATCCATCATCCATCCATCCATCCATCTATCTATCCATCCATCCATCATCCATCCATCCATCATCCATCCATCCATCCATCCATCCATCATCCATCCATCCATCATCCATCCATCCATCATCCATCCATCCATCCATCCATCCATCCATCCATCATCCATCCATCATCCATCCATCATCCATCCATCATCCATCCATCATCCATCCATCATCCATCCATCCATCCATCCATCCATCCATCCATCATCCATCCATCATCCATCCATCATCCATCCATCCATCCATCCATCCATCCATCCATCCATCATCCATCCATCCATCATCCATCCATCCATCCATCCTCCAGGGGGGCATCTCGGGGTGCTAAAGGAACTGACACGGCTGATCCCTGTCACCATCCATCCATCATCCATCCATCCATCCATCCATCATCCATCCATCATCCATCCATCCATCATCCATCCATCCATCATCCATCCATCCATCCATCCATCCATCCATCATCCATCCATCATCCATCTATCCATCCATCATCCATCCATCCATCCATCCATCCATCCATCCTCCTCCAGGGGGGATATCGGGGTGCTAAAGGAACCGACACGGCACAGGGGATGTGCAGACATAATCAAAACAAATGCGCCTTTGTTGAATGACCACTGCAAAATGTGATAGAGGGATTAAGCTAGAGAGAAAGAGAGAGAAAGATAGAGAGAGAGAAAGATAAGATAGAGAAAGAGAGAGAGAGAGAAAGAGAAAGATAGAAAGAGAGAGAGAGAGAAAGAGAGAGATATGGGGCTCCCCTTTATCTTCAGGAGGCCTTTGCTGGCTCACAAGAACAGCACAGAATGCCTTTCCTACAAGGAAATCCCAGGATCTGCAGGATTTAGGGCTGCTTTGGTGTTGTCTGAGTTTGTGTTTTATGGGATGGTTGGGGTTAAATTGGACCTTAAATCCCATTCCAGGGGCAGGTATGCCTCCCACTAGCCCAGGTTGCTCCAAGCCCTGTCCAGCCTGGCTTGGGACATTGCAGGGATCCAGGAACAGCCTCAGCTTCTCTGAGAAACTGAGGCTGCCCCTGGGTCCATGGAAGTGTCCAAGGCCAGCTTGGAGCCACCTGGGATAGTGGAAGGGAACAAATCCAGGGGGTTCAGTCACCTTGGATGTTCTTGGATGCAGACAGGGATGAAAGCTCCCAGTGGAGCAGGGAGGATGGGGGTTGGATTTCCAGCATTGCTTGTGGAAAAGCAGCAGCTTCCCTAAGGATGAACCCAGTTCCCAGGGGCTCACAGCACCTTTTGCCCTTTGGTTTCCCAGCCGTTATTTCCCGGAACCAGGAGGGCCCAGGGGAGATGGGCAGGGCCGTGCTCATCCCCAAGGAGGAGCAGGAGAAGATGAAGGAGCTGTTCAAGATCAACCAGTTCAACCTGCTGGCCAGTGACCGCATCGCGCTGAACCGCAGCCTGCCCGACGTGCGGCTGGACGGGTGAGGGGCTGGGCTGGCAACGGGGTGGGACACCATTCTGGGGGGGAATGGGGCTGGGAACCCATTCTGGGCTGGGAACGGGGCTGGGACCCCATTCTGGGGGGGAACGGGGCTGGGAGCCCAGCCTGGGGGGGAACGGGGCTGGGAGCCCAGCCTGGGGGGGAATGGGGCTGGGACCCCATTCTGGGCTGGGAACGGGGCTGGGACCCCATTCTGGGCTGGGAATGGGGCTGGGAACCCATTCTGGGGGGGAACGGGGCTGGGACCCCATTCTGGGCTGGGAACGGGGCTGGGACCCCAGCCTGGGGGAGAACGGGGCTGGGACCCCATTCTGGGCTGGCAACGGGGTGGGACATCATTCTGGGGGGGAACGGGGCTGGGAGCCCATTCTGGGCTGGGAACAGGGCTGGGACCCCATTCTGGGCTGGGAACGGGGCTGGGACCCCATTCTGGGCTGGGAACGGGGCTGGGACCCCATTCTGGGCTGGGAACGGGGCTGGGACCCCAGCCTGGGGGGGAACGGGGCTGGGACCCCATTCTGGGCTGGGAACAGGGCTGGGACCCCAGCCTGGGGAAGGAGCAGGAGCTGGAGCCCGATCCTGGGCTGGGCTGGGGACTGGAACCCCCATCCTGGGAATGGGAGGACAGGGTGGAATGGGGGCTGAAATCCCATGCTGGCAATGAGGGGATTGGGGTGTTCGGGGAACATAAATCCCATCCCAGGAATGCCAGGTATTGAGATGGGCTGAGGGCTTGAAGTCCCATCCCAGGAATCCTGGGGATTGGGATGGGATGGGGCCTGAAATCCCATCCCAGGAATCCTGGGGATTGGGATGGGATGGGGCCTGAAATCCCATCCCAGGAATCCCAGGGATTGGGATGGGATGGGGGCTGAAATCCCATCCCTCCCAGCCCTGCCATGGCAAAGTCACCTCCCACCATCCCAGACTGCTCCAGCCTGGCCTTGGGCACTGCCAGGGATCCAGGGGCAGCCCCAGCTGCTCTGGGAATCCCAGCCCAGCCAGGAATTCCCAATTCCCAATGTCCCATCCATCCCTGCCCTCTGGCACTGGGAGCCATTCCCTGGCTCCTGTCCCTCCATCCCTTGTCCCCAGTCCCTCTGCAGCTCTCCTGGAGCCCCTTCAGGCCCTGCCAGGGGCTCTGAGCTCTGCCTGGATCCTTCCCTTCTCCAGGGGAGCATTCCCAGCTCTCCCAGCCTGGCTCCAGGGTCAGTGGGATTCTGTGGGAATGGGATTCCTCATCAGGACCCCCGGAATTCCCCATCCCATTGCTGCATCCAAGCAGGACTGGCTCCCATTGCACCCCTGCCCTGGGGCTGATGGTTTAATTCCAGCTGATCCATGGGATCTCACACACAGAGTTTCATTTCATTCCCTTTCCATCCTGGGTTTTCTGTCAGGGCATGTCCCTGGATTTCCAAGGTCCTGTTGGAAATGGCCAAGCTGGAGATTTTAATCAGAGGCAGCTCTAATTAGGAGCTATTGATAGACCTTAAACCCAGCTTAACTCACCAGGGAAATGCCTCATTTCATTCCCAAGGATTTTCTCCAGCGAGGGAAGAAATCCATCCTCAATCTCTTCTGGATGAGTGAGGCTGCAAGTGCTATTCCATGGATTGCTGGAGCATCCTAATTGGATTTTCTCCTGGAGATTGCAGCTGGAATTGGCTCCTGGGTGTGTTCAGTGCTTGGGAACATCCAGGGCTGAGCAGAAACTTTGGGATTTCTGGAACAGCTGCCAGGGTTAAACACGGAGCTGGAGTTTTGTGGGGATTCTCCAAAGGAAAAAACACTGGGATGTGATCCTGGGTGGGGGAAAGGGCTTGGGATGGAGCAGTGCAGGGGTGGCAGTGGATGTGTGGGAAAACTCCCTGTAACTGGGAAAATCCTTCCCTCAGATTCGTGTTTCAGGGCAGGAATTCTTGATTGGATTTTGAGGTGGGACCAAAATTTGTCATTCCTGAAATTCAGCCCTTAGGGGAGGGAAAACTGGTTTATTTTGGGATAGCCACACCTGATGCATTTGTTCTCCACCAGGAGCTGGGATTTTTGGATTTGGGATTTTTCCAGCTCTTTAGTCGTGGTGGATAAAAAATTCCTTCCTCAGAGAGTGGGGAGATGCTGGCCCAGCTTTCCCAGGAAAGCAGAGCCAAGGCCAGGCTGGAGCAGCCTGGGACAGAGGGAGGTGTCCCTGCCCCTTGCAGGACTGGGATTCCAGGTCCTTCCAGCCCATCCTGGGATTCCCTGATCTCATGGATCAGTGATGGCGTTTCTGGCACTCCATGGAATATCCCTGGAATGTTTTTCATGGGCATGGACACCCTGGGATTGTTGCAGTTCTCCTTTATTCTGAGAACATGTGAAAATTTCCCTTCCAGAAGCACAGTCCTTGCTCCCCCTCCCATGTTTTCCACGTGGGCTGCAGCTGCCTTTGGAGCAGCCGTTTGCATGGGAGATATAATTGGAAAAGAGGAGCTGTCAGCTCCTTAATTAGTGTGAAAATCACGGAAAACAGATTTTCCTCCCTGGCAGCCTCGGAGGGGCCCCCAAGACATCCCTGGATGGAGAAAAAAAAACAGGTTATATTTAAGGAAAATTGTTCCAAAGGGGATTTTTAAATTTCCTTTATTCCTGGTTTCAAGGGGCTTGGAATTGCAGGAAATGCTGGAGCAGTTTGGATAAAATTCCAGATAAACTCAGAGTTATTTTGCATGGATTTTTTTTTTCCAAGGGTGAATTTTCAGGCTGCCTTGGAAGGGCCCTCACCTCCTTCCCATGGTATCTTCTCTTAGAGAATCTGCAGGAAATCTGGGATCCCACCTTTCCCACAGGCCTCTGGAAATGGGGTTTGGGAGGGGGAATTTGAAGGCTTTGGTGTGCATGGATTAACTTTGAACATCCTTGGCTATTTCCCATTTTTAAAGGACGTGCAGGTGCCCCACGCTGCTGGCTTTCCCAGAAATACCCTCAAAAATGGAATGGTGCTTGGTTCAGCTGGCAGGGTTTGGTCCTCGAGTGGGAATTTGGGAAAGCAGGCGGGATTTAAACATTCCTAGGGATCAGTCCTGGGTCAGCTCTGCCTTTCCTTGGCAGTTCATGCCAGGCCATTCCCCGTGTGCTCCAAACCTCCCTGGGGCCAAATCCACCTGGGAATGGCTGTACCTGGAATTCCTGATCAAACAGCTCAGGGCTGGAGTCAGATCCCTGCGGTTGAGCTCGGTCCTTGCAGGGAATGTCAGGAATGGGAGAGTGAGATGAGCCCCTTCTCCAGCTGTGTCATGCTCAGAGCAGCTGGAATTCCAATCTCTGGGCCTCCAGTTTGTTCCTTAATTCATCCCATCAGCTTGAAATGTGGCAGGTTCCCCTTGGAGCAGAGCCATGGCTGCTTCCCGGGCCCTTTTCCATCCTGCCTCAGAGCCACTGGAATTCCAGTCTCTGGAGCTCCACTTTGCCTCCTTAATTCCTATAATTTCGAACCCCCTGGATGTGGAACCTCCCCCTTGGAGCAGAGCCATGGCTGCTTCCAGGGCCCTTTTCCATCCTGCTTCAGAGCATTTGGAATTCCAATCTCTGGAGCTCCACTTTTCCCCTTTAATTCCCCACCATCCTGAGCTGTCTGGATGTGGAAGGTCCCCCTTGGAGCAGAGCCATGGCTGCTTCCAGGGCCCTTTTCCATCCTGCCTCATCCTCAGAGCATTTGGAATTCCAGTCTCTGGATCTCCACTTTGCCCCTTTAATTCATTCCTATAATTTCGAACCCCCTGGATGTGGAACCTCCCCCTTGGAGCAGAGCCTTGGCTGCTTCCAAGCCCCTTTTCCATCCCCCCTCAGAGCCCCTGGCATTCCAGTTTCTGGGATTTTGCCCCTGTGATTCCTGCCCCATCCCCAGGAGTGGCAGCAGTGCCGCGGTGCCTCCCAAGCCCCGTTTCCATGCCGGGAGGGCAGGGATCCCCTCCGGGCTGTCCCTGCTGTGGGGCTGAGCCCTTTCCCTGTTCCCCGGGTGTTTCGGGCAGGTGCAAGAGCAAGGTGTACCCGGAGGAGCTGCCCAACACCAGCGTGGTGATCGTGTTCCACAACGAGGCGTGGAGCACGCTGCTCAGGACCATCCACAGCGTGCTGGAGCGCTCCCCGCCGCGCCTGCTGGCCGAGATCCTCCTGGTGGACGATGCCAGCGAGAGAGGTGGGGCTGCCACACCCCATCCCATCCCATCCCACAGCCCCATCCCATCCCACAGCCCATCCCATCCCATCCCACAGTCCAGCCCATCCCATCCCACAGCCCATCCCATCCCACTTCCCACAGCCCATCCCATCCCACAGCCCATCCCATCCCATCCCACAGCCCATCCCATCCCACAGCCCATCCCATCCCATCCCACAGCCCATCCCATCCCACAGCCCCCATCCCATCCCACAGCCCCCATCCCACAGCCCCCATCCCATCCCACAGCCCCCATCCCATCCCACAGCCCCCATCCCATCCCACAGCCCAGCCCATCCCACAGCCCAGCCCATCCCACAGCACACCTCATCCCACAGCCCATCCCATCCCACAGCCCCCATCCCATCCCACAGCCCATCCCATCACATACCCAATCCCATCCCATCCCATCCCACAGCCCACAGCCCATCCCCTGCTCCCAGGGTGGCTCCTGCAGCTCAGGCAGGGCTCAGAGTGTGGTTCTCACCCAGCTCGTCCCAGCAGTGGTGGGTTCTAGAGGGGGGGTGGAAAAAATTCATGGAATTTCCAGGGTGGTTTGGTTTGGAGGAGATCTTTAAAGGACACCTAATCCAGCCCCTCACCATGGCTGGGACATCTCCCACCATCCCAGGCTGCTCCAGCCGGGCCTTGGGCACTGCCAGGGATCCAGGGGCAGCCCCAGCTGCTCTGGGAATCCCAGCCCAGCCAGGAATTCCCAATTCCCAATGTCCCATCCATCCCTGCCCTCTGGCACTGGGAGCCATTCCCTGGCTCCTGTCCCTCCATCCCTTGTCCCCAGTCCCTCTCCAGCTCTTCTGGAGCCCCTCCAGGCCCTGGATCAGATCCAGCTCAGTAAATCTGATGTTTTTGGAAAGGCCAATCCTTTCCTTCCTGTCTCTCCACCCTCCTCATTCCATGCTTCAGATTTTCCTGAATATCCCCACTAAATCATTCCCATAGAATCCCAGAATGGTTTGGCTTGGAAGGGACCATCTCATTCTAACTCTGCCTTTATTGCTCCTCCTTGTGCTTTGTTTCCTTCATTCTTCACTTTTTTTTTTTTTTTTGCCTTTTCATTTCTGTTTTGACCCCAGACTTTAAAAAGCAAACTCTGCCTGTGGAACGGGGAGTCCCTGAAAAAGGAATCCCATCAAGTTCCTTAAAAGGAATCAGTGGAATGAGAAAGGATCCTGGAGCTGCCCAATGAGTGCTGATGGCAAACTCAACCCTGCAGCCACTCCATCCTTCAGTTCTGCCCCATGGAGCATTAATTGAACCCTAATTACTCCCTGGATTTCCCTGCTCATTAAGTGACTTAATGATTCCCCGTGCCAGAAGGTGGAGGAGGATTTGAGCCAAGTGATTCCTATTTTTCCTAAAAGCATGCAAAGAGCTCCAATGGGGAAATCCGTCAAAAAAAGCCAATTTTTTTTATTGAACCGGCAGCAAATTGCCGAAAATGTCTTTGTTTTGTGGTTGCTGGTTCATCCAAGGAACTGATTGTGCTTTACTTAAAATTCCTGAGCTATTATCCTGAAATCAGGGAATGCTTTGGCTTGGAAGCGACCTTAAAGCCCACCCCCACCTCAGGTGCTCCAAGCAGGGAGCTTCTGTGACCACCTCGGAATGAAACCTCCCTAAAAATCCCGTTTTCCTTCTGTCTGCCCCCAATTCTGGCAGAGTTTTTGAAGGCCTCCCTGGAGAATTACGTGAAGAAGCTGGGGGTGCCCGTCAGGATCCTGCGGATGGAGCAGAGGTCGGGGCTGATCCGGGCGCGGCTCCGAGGGGCGGCGGCTGCCAAGGGCCAGGTGATCACGTTCCTGGATGCCCACTGCGAGTGCACCCTGGGCTGGCTGGAGCCGCTGCTGGCCAGGATCAAGGAGGACAGGTGAGGGGTTCCCAGCTCCAGAGGCTGGGATCTGCTCCAGGCCCTTCCCTGGGGCAGATTAAAAAAAAAAACAAAAAAAACCCCAAAAACCAAAAAACCAAAAAAATATCAAAAAACCCCCAACAAACCAAAAACCAAAAACCAAACAAACAAACAAAAAAACAAACCAAAAAACAAAACAAAACAAAACAAAAAAACCCCCAAACCAAAAAACAAACAAAAAAAAAACCCCAAAAAAACAAAACAAAAAAAACCAAAAAAAACCAACCAAACAAAAAACCCCACCAGGAATTAAAAGGATTCCCTGAGCTGGAATGAACGTAACGTAATTGAATATTTTTCAAATTCGCTGCTGTTTGTATCAAAATCTCATTCCTGAGTAAATGTGGGAGCAGCTTTCCAAAGGTCTGGATCTCTCCCATTCAAAGGAAGCTTTCTCCCTGTTTTTTACCAGGAACAACTTCTCTCTCTGACCCCCTGAACTCATGGAAATTCGCACCCTTTTTATTCCTTCTCTTTTCTTGTTTTCCCTTTTTTCTCCTTTTTCCCCATCTTTTCTTCCCCCTTTCCCCTCTGTTCCTCCCCTTTTCCCTCCTTTTTTCCTTCTTCCCCTCCTTTTTCCTCTTCCTTATTTCCCTCCATTTCCCTCTTCCCCCTGATTTTCGGTATTATTCTCCTTTTCCTTTTTCCCCTTCCCTCCCTTTGCCTTCTTTCCCTTCTTCCTCCCCTTTGCTCCCTTTCCCCTTCTCCCTTTTTCTTCCTTGTTCTCCCTTTCCCCCCTTTTTTCCCTCCTTCCCCTACCTTTACTCTGTTTTCCCTCTCCTTTACCCCCTTTTCTTTCCCTTTCCCTCTTTTTCCCCTCCTATTTTCCCTCTTTCTTCTCCCTCCTCCTTCCCCTCTTTTCCCCTTTTCCCTCAGTTTATTTCCCCCTTTTTCTTCCCCTTTTTCTTTACTTCCCCCCTTTTTTCCTCCCATTCCTCCCTCTTTCCCACCTTTTTCCTTCTCTTTTTTCCCCTCCTTTTTCCCCTTTTCCCCTTCTCCCTCAATTTATCCCCCCCTTTTCCCCCCTTTTTCTCCCTCTTTTCCTTCTTTTCTCCCCTTTTCCTCCCATTCCTCCCCCTTTCCCACCTTTTCTCTTCTCTTTTTCCCCATCTATTTTTTCTCCCTTTTTTTCCCTCTTTTCCCCTTGTCCCTCAATTTATTCCCCCCTTTTTCTCCCCCCTTTTTCCTCCTTTTCTCCCCCTTTTCCCCCTCTTTTACTCCCATTCCTCTCCCTTTCCCACCTTTTTCCTTCTCTTTTTCCTCCTTTCTTTCCTGTCATCCCTCCCTCGTTTCCCCTTCTCCCTCATTCAATTCCCCCCTTTTCTCCCCCCTTTTCCCTCCTTTTCTTTCCCTTTTCCCCCTCTTTTCCTCCCATTCCTCACCCTTTCCCACTTTTTCCCTTCTCTTTTCCTCCTCCCATTTTTCCCCTTTCCCCCTCTTTTCCCCTTCTCCCTCATTCTCCCCTTTTTCTCCCTCCTTTTCTTTTACTCCCATTCCTCCCCCTTTCCCACCTTTTTCCGTCTTTTTCCTCTCCTATTTTCCCCCTTTCTTCCCCCTCTTTCCTCTCTCTTTTCCTCCCATTCCTCCCCCTTTCCCACCTTTTTCCTTCTCCTTTCCCTCTCCTATTTTCCCCCCTTTTTCCCCATCTTCTCCCCTTCTCCCTCATTCTATTCCCCCCTCTTTCCCCCTTCCCTCCCACCATGCCCAAACACCCCCATAACCCCCAAATTCCCATTTTTCCCCCCAGGAAAACAGTGGTGTGTCCCATCATCGACGTGATCAGCGACGACACCTTCGAGTACATGGCGGGCTCGGACATGACCTACGGGGGCTTCAACTGGAAGCTGAATTTCCGCTGGTACCCGGTGCCCCAGAGGGAGATGGACCGCAGGAAAGGGGACAGGACCCTGCCTGTCAGGTCAGTGCCCCCCTTCTCCCAAAAATCCCCACCCCAGATCCCAAAATTCCGCTGCAGGATCACAGGCAGAATGGCAGGGAAAGCCCAAACCCCAGCGTGGCCTTGCGAGCTTGGGCCAACCCCGTCCTGTCCTCTTCCCAAAGGATTCCAAAGATTTAGGAATTCCAAAGATTTAGGAATTCCAAAGATTCCTGCCTGCTCAGCTCCCCCTGTTCATTTGCTGCAAACAGGTTTTTAGTACCAGCAGATATTCCAAAGGATTTCGAGCATTATCGAGCTTTGAACCTCATTGATTTGCACTTAACCCGATCCCGACCTCTTCCACTTCCAAAGGTTCAGGAATTCCAAAGATTCCTGCCTGTTTAGCTCCCTCTGTTCATTTGCTGCAAACAGGTTTTTATTCCCATTTTTTGGGGGGGGGATTTAAGGCAGATATTCCAAAAGATTTCTAAGCATTTTTGAGCTTTGATTTGCCCTTAACTTCCATGCCATCCTCTTCCCAACAGTCAGGAATTCCAAAGATTTCTGCCTGTTCCTTTTGTTAATTTGCTGTTAATGGATTTTTATTCCTGTTTTTTGGAATTTAAGGCAGATATTCCAAAGGATTTCTGAGCATTTTTGAGCTTTGAACCTCAGTGTTTTGCACTTAACCCCATCCCATCCTCTTCCAAAGGTTCAGGAATTCCAAAGATTTCTGCCTGTTCCTTTTGTTAATTTGCTGTTAATTAAGGATTTTTATTCCTGTTTTTTGGGATTTAAGGTAGATATTCCAAAGGATTTCTGAGCATTTTTGAGCTTTGAACCTCAGTGTTTTGCACTTAACCCCATCCCATCCTCTTCCAAAGGTTCACGAATTCCAAAGATTTCTGCCTGTTCAGCTCCCTCTGTTCATTTGCTGCAAACAGATTTTTATTCCCATTTTTGAGAATTTAAGGCAGATATTCCAAAAGATTTCTGAGCATTTTTGAACTTTGAACCCCAGTGATTTGCACTTAACCCCATCCCGTCCTCTTCCAACAGTTAGGAATTCCAGAGATTTCTGCCTGTTGATCTCCTTTTGTTAATTTGCTGTTAATGGATTTTTATTCCTTTTTTTTTTTTTGGGGATTTAAGGCAGATATTCCAAAGAATTTCTGAGCATTTTTGAGTTTTGAACCTCATTGATTTGCATTTAACCCCATCCCGTCCTCTTCCACTTCCAAAGGTTCAGGAATTCCAAAGATTCCTGCCTGTTCAGCTCTCTCTGTTCATTTGCTGAAAACAGATTTTTATTCCCTTTTTTTTTTTGGAATTTAAGGCAGATTTTCCAAAATATTTCTGAGCATTTTTGAGTTTTGAACCTCAGTGATTTGCACTTAACTCCATCCCGTCCTCTTCCACTTCCAAATGTTCAGGAATTCCAGAGATTTCTCCCTGTTGATCTCCTTTTGTTAATTTGCTGTTAATGGATTTTTATTCCTGTTTTTTTGGGGATTTAAGGCAGATGTTCCAAAGGATTTCTGAGCATTTTTGAGTTTTGAACCTCATTGATTTGCACTTAACCCCATCCCATCCTCTTCCACTTCCCAATGTTCAGGAATTCCAAAGATTCCTGCCTGTTCAGCTCCCTCAGTTCATTTGCTGCAAACAGGTTTTTATTCCCATTTTTTTTTTGGAATTTAAGGCAAATATTCCAAAAGATTTCTGAGCATTTTTGAGCTTTGATTTGCCCTTACTTCCATGCCATCCTCTTCCCAACAGTCAGGAATTCCAAAGATTTCTGCCTGTTGATCTCCCTTTGTTAATTTGCTGTTAATGAATTTTTATTTGCATTTTTTTGGAATTTAAGGCAGATATTCCAAAGGATTTCTGAGCATTTTTGAGCTTTGAACCTCAGTGTTTTGCACTTAACCCCATCCCATCCTCTTCCAAAGGTTCAGAAATTCCAAAGATTCCTGCCTGTTCAGCTCCCTCTGTTAATTTGCTGCAAACAGATTTTTATTCCCATTTTTTCAGAATTTAAGGCAGATATTCCAAAAGATTTCTGAGCATTTTTGAGTTTTGAACCTCAGTGATTTGCACTTAACCCCATCCCGTCCTCTTCCCAATGTTCAGGAATTCCAAAGATTCCTGCCTGTTCAGTTCCCTCTGTTAAATTCCGAAAAAATGGGAATAAAAATCTGTTTGCAGCAAATTAAGGCAGATATTCCAAAGGATTTCTGAGCATTTTTGAGCTTTGAACCTCAGTGATCTGTGCTTAACCCCATCCCATCCTCTTCCAATGGTTCAGGAATTCCAAAGATTCCTGCCTGTTCAGCTCCCTCTGTTAATTTGCTGCAAACAGATTTTTATTCCCGTTTTTTCAGAATTTAAGGCAGATATTCCAAAGGATTTCTGAGCATTTTTGAGTTTTGAACCACAGTGTTTTGCACTTAACCCCATCCCATCCTCTTCCCAATGTTCAGGAATTCCAAAGATTTCTGCCTGTTCAGCTCCCTCTGTTAATTTGCTGCAAATGCATTTTATTCCTGTTTTTTTGGGATTTAAATGCCCATTTTTTTTTTTGGAATTTAAGGCAGATATTCTAAAGGATTTCTGAGCATTTTTGAGCACTGAACCCCAGTGAATTTGCAGTTAAATTCCTGGTTTATTGCTTGGAAAATGGGATTGATAACGGAGCAGCACCCTGAGGGAAAAATGATCCAAGAGCATGTCCTGACCTCTTCCATTTAATTGCTGGAATCACAGAGTGGAACAAAACCTCTTCCAAAATTGCAAATGGAGCTGAAAAGGGAACAAATGGAATAAATTCCTGGCCATGGGATGTTTGCTCAGCTTCCTGCAAAATTCCAAAGGAGACCAAAAAAGGGTTCCCGAGTGGATGGAATGGATTTAAATCTGGGGAGGGGGAAGAATTCCAGCCTGCAGGTGGAGGGAGGGACAGCTCAGGGATCAGTCCAGGCAAGGAAGGGATGGAAGGGCAGGAAAAACCTTCCAAAATTGCTTTCAAAATTCCCATTTCTGTCCCTGATTGTCCTGGCAAGGCTGGAATCGGGGAAGGGCGGATTTGGGGTTTATTCCCAGGATTTGGGGTTTGTTCCCAGGATTTGGGGTTTGTTCCCAGGAAAAGCCAGCAGGCCCTGGCTGTCAGAGCCAAGGGAATCGTTTTCCTCCTGATCCAAGATTTCCTTTCCAGGCCAGCAGCTCTTGATTAAAGCTCAGGTGTGCATGGAAATTGGGAAAATGAATTTTCCTAACGAGCTGCAGGGCCTGGCTGAGCTCCATCCATCCATCCTTATTTCCTTACCTTGAAATGGAGCTGGGCTCGAAATTCATCCCAGCTCAGACACTGAATTGACTCTTAAAACTGATAAAGAAAAAAAAAATGGGGTTTTTAAAATTCCTTTCTTTTTTCTCATCAGTTTTTTGGCTGGAATTTTGGGGGATTCTCTGGATAAAGTGGGAGCTGGGAAGCAAAGGAGGCAGAGGGACAAATGTCACCTGTGCCACAATGGTCACAAAGAACTGAGAGTGAAGGGTTGGTGCTTTAGGCTGGATTAAGTCCAAAATCTCAGGTTTTAGTCCAGGAATTTCAGTTTTGGTGTCAGAGAATCCCAAAATCGTGGGCATTTCCAGGCTCGGTGCAGCCCATTTTTGTGGGTATTTCCATGCTCTTCCCTCAGTTTTTGAAGCTGAAGGCACTCCAGGCTGGGATTAGAAATACTAAAAATACGGATTGTGGTGCAGGAAATGTTTTGTATAAATTAGGGATCAAATCCTAGGAAAAAGGCAAGATAAACAAATAGGGAAAAGGCAAGATGAAATATCAGGAATGTGTCCAGATCATGGCATTCCCTGGGCTGGAAGGGACCCTCGAGGACCATCAATCCAACCCCTGGCCCTGCAAGACATCTCCAAAATCCCCCCCTGTGCCTGGGAACATCTTCCAAATGCTCCTGGAACTCTGGATATTATAAATATGTTACTTATTATCTTGATATTATATTAATATCTTGATTGTGAATAATTAAACCCGGAGTTGATTGCAGTTAATTAGCCCTGCCTGGGTGATGAACAGCAGAGATTGATGTTGATCCTGGTGCCCATCCTTCATTCCCAGATATACCCACAGAGGTCTGGTTTAGTGGGATTTTGTGCTGCTGGAGCCTTTTGGATGCCCAGGATGGGATTCCTTGGGAAAAGCAGGATGAGGTGATGCCATGGGGAGCCCTTTGCCATCCCTCTTCCTCTCCCATCATGAAATCCTGGCATGGGCTCTGGCTTGGCTGGGGTGCAGCAAACCTGGGATTGCTCCCATTTTTCTGTGCAGGAATGGGAATCCTGAGTCAATCACAGCAATTCCCAGGAGGAGCTGTCAGGTGATTCCACAGGGAAAAGATGCAGAACTGAGGAAAAAAATTTTATTTTTACAGTTTAAAAACCACTTTAAGGCCTTTGGCCTTCCCGATATTTTGATGGAGAGGGTTTTGGTGGAGGGGATTTTCCAAGGGAAGCTCTGCAGGTCTGGTTGTGTCCCATTAAATTCACATCCCAGGGAACAATCCTGCCTGCTGCATTCCCCTTATCCCAGGAGCTGGGCTGGGGATCGGGGCAGGAGTCACTGAATTTTCCAGGGTGAAACTCAGCACTCCCAGGTTTGTTAGGGAGGGGTTTGGGAGGTGTTTGGTTCCAGAAAGCAAAGGAGATTTGGGGTCCTTAGCAATGATCCAGGTCTGTGTGTCCAGTTCAGTTTCATCCTTCAAAACTTGCTCAAGGCTCAGTCTTGGAAAAAATGGGGAATTGTGTGTCAAGAAAAGAGTGTCTGCACCCATGGGAGGGAAGAAGGAGGAATGGGAATGTTTGGATTGGGAGGGACCTGAAATCCCATCCCATTTCACCCAGGGACACCTTCCCCATCCCAGATTGCTCCAGCCTGGCCTTGGGCACTGCCAGGGATCCAGGGGCAGCCCCAGCTGCTCTGGGAATCCCATCCCAGCCAGGAATTCCCAATTCCCAGTGTCCCATCCATCCCTGCCCTCTGGCACTGGGAGCCATTCCCTGGCTCCTGTCCCTCCATCCCTTGTCCCCAGTCCCTCTCCAGCTCTCCTGGAGCCCCTCCAGGCCCTGCCAGGGGCTCTGAGCTCTGCCTGGAGCCTTCCCTTCTCCAGGGGAACATTCCCAGCTCTCCCAGCCTGGCTCCAGCCCTGCAGCAGCTCCAGAGCCTCGTCCCAAGGGTCACTGCCCCAAATCCCACAGGTTTAGGGCTGCTGGGACCCAGCAGAGGGGCTGGGATGGGCAGAGCCCCCACACCCCTTTGGCTGTGCTGGGACATCTCAGAGGAAAGCTGGGTTTGGGATTGAGCTGGGCTGGGCATTCCCTGGCATTCCCATTTCCAGGGAAATTCAGCCGTCCCCTGGGATTGCCTGTTTGTAAGGATTTCTAATCCTCTTAGCTGAGATTTTCCTGCTCCTTTGATGCCGTTTTGGGCTCCCCCTGAGGCAAAGCCCAGCCGTGAAACTCCTCCCAAATCCATTCCCGATTGGATTCGAGCTGCTGCTCACTCAGGAGGCCCAAATCCCACCCAATTTACCCTCACAGTTCTCCTGAAATAATGCATGGAAGTGGGAGTGTGGCTGGGCTGGGGTCCGTGGATGCTAGGGAAGAACAGGAAAATCTCGTCAGAATTTTCTTTATTTCTCCCTGCAGTGTGGCTGGGCCTGCACTCCATGGATTTTGGAGAAGAGCAGGAAAAATCCATTCCAAATTATCTTTATTGCTCCTGGGAGTGTAGCTGAGCCCAAGGCTCCATGGATTTTGGGGAAGAGCAGGGAAATCCAGTCAAAATTCTCTTTTCATAGCTCCTATTTGTTTTCCATAGAATTCCTGTGTGGTAAAATGGGCTGCAAATTCCACAGTGTCCTTCAAAAAGTATTTTTTCCCCCCATTTAACTCCTCCCAAGCATTCCTGATTGGATTTGAGCTGCTGCTCACTCAGGATGCCCAAACCTCACCCAATTTTCCCTCACAATTCCCCTGAAATAATCCATGGAAATGGGAGTAGTGTGGCTGGGCCCAGCTCCATGGATTTTGGGGAAGAGCAGAGAAATCCAGTTAAAATTGTATTTATTTTTCCTTGGGGTGTGGCTGGGCCTGAGATCCATGGATTTGGGGGATGAGCAGGGAAAATCCAGTTAAAATTCTCCTTTTCTACTTGTTTTCAGTAGAATTCCTGTGTAGTGAAATGTGCTGTAAATTCCAGAGTGTCCTTTAAAAGGTCTTTTTTTCTTTTTTCTTTTCTCTTTCCTTTCTCCCTTTTTTTTTCTTTTTTAATTTCCTTTTCTTTTCTGTTTTCCTTTGTTTTTTTTTTCCTGTTTGTTTCCCACCCAGGACCCCAACTATGGCTGGTGGCCTGTTTTCTATTGACAGGAACTACTTTGAAGAGATAGGAACTTACGATGCAGGAATGGATATCTGGGGTGGCGAGAATCTTGAAATGTCCTTTAGGGTAATTCCTGTTTTCCTTCCTTTTCTTCCCACCCCCAACCCCAAAAATCCTCCTTTTGTGCTCTCATTTCTTCAGGGAGCTCCTGCTTTAGCTGGCCTGCAAGTCATGAGCTAAATGGAATTTTTAAAATTCGGGGGAGCCTCATTGGGTGTTTTGGGATTTTTTTGCTGCGTGGAATATTTTAGCATTGAGGGTTTTAATCCCTCCAAAATTCCATATATTTTGGTCATTCCTTCATGGAAGAAATGAGGTGCCCAGCGGAAATTTGATATGAATTTACATTGAAAAATAAAATTAAAAATACGTTTTAAGACACTTTGGGAACGGTGACATCATGGACTTGCAAGTTCCAGCTGGAATTCTGGGTCTGTGCCAGGGAAATTCCTATCCTGCAGAAAATGCTGATATTCCTGCTGGGGTAGGGGTGAGCCACACCCCAGGGAAATGCATCCAGTCACTGCCCTTGGGATAGAAAAATGGGAAACTGAGGCTTGGCTGAGGAATGGTTGGGAGGGATGGTGGGAATGGCTTGGAACTCCTGGGATGTGTCCCAGTTTCTGGATTTGGTGATGGGAATAACGCCCAGGATCCCTCTGGTGCCCACAGCACATCCTGGCAATGCCCTTTCCCCCCTTTTCCTGTCTTTTCCATTCAGCCAGGAATGTTTTCCTTGCCAGGGACCCCTTGAAGTTTTTTAGGGAACAGACTTTTCCAGGGAAGATCAGCTGGGACTTTGAAAGCTTTCCCAGGCCATTCCTCTGAACTTCAATTGTTCCCTTTGCAGGAAAATCAAAGGGTTCCGTTCCTCCCCTGAGCCTGGATGGTTCCAATGAGGAGATTCCCACTTTTTTTGCTGTTTTAAATCCTAAAATTCCTCCTGGGGTGTGCCAAGGCCCCTGTGCAGGAATTCTTTTCCATGGTTTTCCATGTTCCACAGGAGATCCCTGCAGCAGGGAGTGCCAGGCACTGTTAAACCATTCCAAATGTGCCTTTCCACCCTAAACCAGTGAATCAATGGGGGCAGGGATAGGAATAAATGGAGATATTGCCATGGGAAGGCCAGGGAATCACCTGGTGCTGTTCATTTGGATTAATTAGATTAATTCCTAATTAATTGGGATTAATTCCTTTTCTGGAAGGAAAACCAACTGAAAATCCAGGGATATTTTGTGTGACTTTGTCAGGGACATGAAAGGGTTCAAATCCCAGCTGAGGGAACAAATCCATGGGAGAATGAGGGCCAGGAGAGCTGAAGGATCAGGGAGGTTCCTCCAGCTCCAAAGCTTTTTGCAGCTTTTCCCTTTTCCAGTGGGGTTTGGGAATTTCTCCTGTCAGGAGAGCTCTGGGGGCAATTCCTGCTGTGGGACAGGGCTGGGATTGCAGGGAGGCACAGGGGAGTTCCTGGAGCTGTTCCTGCACCCAGGATTGTGTCACCAAAGGGAGAGGGGAAATCTGCGACTGGTTCAGAGTAATAAAATAAATCCCCAAAAAATAAATCCCCAAAAATAAAATAAACCCAGCCATTCCCCCC
Organism: Agelaius tricolor; assembly: GCF_023055355.1. Lineage (NCBI taxonomy): Eukaryota > Metazoa > Chordata > Aves > Passeriformes > Icteridae > Agelaius > Agelaius tricolor. The sequence goes on from NW_027269270.1 coordinate 35,318,797, forward strand.
ATGTTTTGTGAATTCCTGAATCTTCATAAATGTCACCCAGTGCCTTTGCTTGCCCTGGATCGTGTCTGTCTCATCTGCATCCAGCTCCAACATTATCCCAAAGAATAATTAAGATTTCCAGCTTTTTTTGCTCTCAGGGGCATTTCCAGGAGGAGCATCCATGGGGTATAATTTGATTATTTTGGGAAGATCCATGTTTTTTCTTTTAGCTGCTTCTTGTTGCTGATGGGTCTTTAATGAGTCCTTTTAGGAATGTCTTTTAATTGGGGGAAGAATGATGACAATTCCTGGCAGGAATCTCTTACAGCTCCAGGGGTTTGCTTTAGTCAAGGAAAATCTGATTTATTCCTAAACTTTATTTTTATTTCTGGAATTACTGAAATTTTTAGTTTCCTGTTAAATTCTCCAAGTGGTTTTATCCCACTTGGAGAATGCCCTGAAAACTTGATGCTCTGAAAGGATTTCCTATGGGAAATATTTTACTATTGATGATCTGTCCATCAGAAAAAAAAATAAAAATCCTATGAGATTATTCCTTAGGATTCCTTAGGTTGGGAAAGGGAATGTGAGCTCTGGGTGGGGTAGGATGGGGTTTATTTGGGATTTCTGGCACTGCTGGAAGTGCAGGAAGGACAGGGGAAAAGGGATTTCTCTGGATTTTCCTGCTGGAGCAGCCTGGGACAGTGGGAGTGTCCCTGGATGGGTTGGGATGGGATTTAATGTCCCTTCCCACCCAAACCATTCCAGAATTCCCTGGCTCCCTGGGGTCACCACAGCAAGGGGTGAACGCATCCCATAGCCTGTGAGGGGAGCAGATCCCCGAAACCCCACAATTCTTAGGCAGGATGGGAACTTTTGGGAAGCAGTCACATTCCCAGGGAGTGTCCCAGAAAGGTTGGTTTGTTGGGATTTAAAAAAAATATTGAAAAATATCCCTTTTCCTAAGAAAAAAAAAAGGGATATTTTCCTTTCCCCCACATCCCATCCCAGCTGGCACAGGGAGCAGATTGCTCCAAGGAGAGCCAAAAACGGGCTGGAAAAGTGTCCAGGAGCAGAGATTTTTAAAAGTGGTGCTGTGGGAGGAATTCCCTGCCAGCTGGAATGGGAGACCAGCAGGGGAATGCTGGGATTTGGGATGGAGGGTGCCTCAAATTGGGTGCCCAGTTATCCCCAGGTTGCTCCAGGGGCATATCCGTGGTGAATATTTGGGATTTATTCCCTGGTGTGTATTTGGGGTTATTCTCAGATTTCTCCATGAACGCATCCTTGGGGTATATTTGGGATTTATTCCACACTCCCAGGTTGCTCTGGGAATACATCCCTGGAGTATATTTGGGGTTATCCCATGGTATTATTTGGGGTTGTTCCATGGAATTATTTGGGGTTGTTCTGTGCTCCCAGGTTGCTCCATGAGGTGAATATTTGGGATTTATTCCCTGGTGTGTATTTGGGGTTATTCCCTGGTGTGTATTTGGGGTTATTCCCTGGAGTTATTTGGGGTTATTCCATGGTATTATTTGGGGTTATTCCATGAGCACATCCCTGGAGTTTATTTGGGGTTATTCCATGCTCCCAGGTTGCTCCATGAGCACATGCTAGGTGAATATTTGGGATTTATTCTCTGGGGTGTATTTGGGGTTATTCCCTGGAGTTATTTGGGGTTATTCCCTGGAATTATTTGGGGTTATTCCATGGAGTCATTTGGGGTTATTCCATGGAGTTATTTGGGATTATTCCCTGGTGTATATTTGGGGTTATTCCCTGGAATTATTTGGGGTTATTCCCTGGGGTTATTCCCTGGTGTATATTTGGGGTTATTCCATGGAGTTATTTGGGGTTATTCCATGGTATTATTTGGGATTATTCCATGAGCACATCCCTGGAGTTTATTTGGTGTTATTCCATGCTCCCAGGTTGCTCCATGAGCACATGCTGGGTGAATATTTGGGATTTATTCTCTGGGGTGTATTTGGGGTTATTCCATGGAGTTATTTGGGGTTATTCCCTGGAATTATTTGGGGTTATTCCATGGAGTCATTTGGGGTTATTCCGTGCTCCCAGGTTGCTCCATAGGCACATCCCAGGTGTATATTTGGGATTTTTCCATGTTCCCTCTGGAATTCCTTGGCACCCCTGATCCTGAAGTTCCCCCTGAGTCCCTGAGCAGTTAACACAGGGATGTTTCACTGCTGATCCCACAGATCCCATCCCTCCTCATTCCCATGGAATTCTGGAAATGGAGGGAGCCCTAATTAGCTAAATCTGCCTTGGTTGCCATGGGAACTCGGGTCTGTGTCAAGGAGCTTTAATTCCAAGATTCCACCGGAGCTCCTGTTCAAAACTCCCTAAAAACTCAGAGATTTAACACCAGGAGGAGCCTGGAAGCGAAAGAATTGTAATAAAATAATTGAAATGAAAAGTTGAAATAATTAAAATATTTGAAATGAATAATTGAAATTTAAAAATGGAAAGAAATACTTGAAATAAGTAATTGAAATAAAAAAAACCAACTAAAATGAACTAGATAATTGAAATAATTAAAATAAAATATTTAAATTAATTAAAATAAAGAATTAAATAATTTGGGTCCTTCTGGCTCCTTAGGAGGGGACTAAAACCCCGCCAGAGGTGGAGTCCCATCCCCAAGGATTTAAAAGCTGTGGAATGAGGACATGGATCAGTGTGGATGTGGTTAACATTGGACTCAATGTTCTTGGAAGTCTTTTCCAAGCTAAATAATTCCAGGATTCCCAGCATTTCTCACTCCGTAGGGATCCAGCAGCAGAATTCGTTACTTTATTTAACCCCAAAGTTCCAAATTCCAGCATTCCAGCACGTTTTAGATTATCCCTAGCATGGATTTCCCTTGGAGAGGGAAAATTTCCATCTGGGAAAAGTCCCCCACATTGCCTTCTTCATTTATTATGGAATTCACCAGCACGTGAGGTGGAGGGCACACCCTGAATTCCTGGGTTTCATCTCTGGGGGGTCTGGGATGTGCTTCCTTGTGTCCCTGGGTGTCCCAGCATTCCTGGGAATGCTGGGGCTTTCCTCAGGATGGCCATGGATGGGATTCTGCCTGGAAAAATTTCTGTAAATATATATATAAAACGTAATTATATAAAAATAGAAATCTATTATAATATATAGTCTATGTTTATATATACATGTATAATATGTATACCTAACTGTATATCAAAATAGATGGAAAGATGATATATTTGAGTGTGTAGGTAGAAGTTCTGCTCTGTTCCTTTGGATATTATGGAATCCTGGAAAATCCACGCCCTCCATGAATCCATTAGGGAATGACGCCTTTCCCAGCAGGATGTGCTCCAAGGGACAAATCCAAGTGACCCATTCCCAGCATTTCCACTCTGGGAGCTCTGGGGAAGAGCAGGAAAAATCCAGTCAAAATTGTCTTTATTGCTCCTTGGAGTGGGGCTGGGCCCGAGCTCTGTGGATTTTGGGGAAGAGCAGGAAAACCCAGTTAAAATTCTCCTTTTCTAGTTGTTTTCCATAGAATTCCTGTGTGGAGGAATCTGGGTGTGTCCTGTCCTTCTCCTTCTTCTTCTTGGCCTCCATTTTCTGGGTGATGTTGGCACTTTTGGATTGGTTTAGAGTAGAAGCTCAGTGTCTAACACAGGTGATGGGTATTGGGAAGTCATTGTAAATATTGTACAGGTAGTTTTTAGTATAAAAAGATAACACAGCCCCAGGGCAGGCAGAGTGCCTCTGTCTGTCCTGCTGAGCAGACCTGGGCAGGTCAGAGAAAGAATTTTATAGATAAGGAACAATAACCAACCTTGAGACCGAGAACTGAAGAGCTCTGACTCCTTCTTGGAGCACCAGGCTGGGAAAAGAGAATTTCTGACACATCTGGGGGTCCCTGGGAGCAGCCAGAGCCCTGAGAATCTACGTGTGCTTTATTTATAATATTTTCCAGTACCCATCACCTATGGTAGACACTCTGTCTCTACTCTTAAACCAATCTTGAAGTGTCACCATCACAGCAGAAGATGGAGGACAAGAAGAAGAAGGACAGGACACACCCAGATTCCTCCATCTTGCCTCTTGAACCCCCATTCTAAATCCCCAAAATTCTTGGAAGTCTTTCGAGTAGAGTGATAGTTCATTTGTCACTTTTTCACCCTGTGACAAATTCACTATCATTCTACTCAAACCCTTGTGGCTTGTAACTCCTCACACAAAGTTGGGAATTGTTTCCATGGGTTAAAATCCAAGGCACAGGTGTCTGTGACTCCGTGCCAAGGTCTCTGAGCCCCTGCTGGGGTCTGGAGCCCTCCAGGGCAGCCAGAGGGATGTCCTGGGCCCTGCCCAGTGTCCTGCAGGCTGGCCCCATTCCCGTTGCAGATCTGGCAGTGTGGAGGCTCCCTGGAGATCGTCACCTGCTCCCACGTGGGACACGTGTTCCGCAAGGCCACCCCCTACACCTTCCCCGGGGGCACCGGCCACGTCATCAACAAGAACAACCGCAGGCTGGCCGAGGTCTGGATGGACGAGTTCAAGGATTTCTTCTACATCATCTCCCCGGGTACGGCTGGGTTTGGGGTCCTCTGGAGGTCTGGAGGGCTTCCTGAAAAAAGGGAGCTGGGAATGGGAGGTGTCATGGAGTTGTCTGGGTTGGAAAAGTTCTCTGAGGTCTTTGAGTCCAACCATCCCCAGCACTGCCCCATGTCCCCAGTGCCACATGCACAGGGCCCTGAAATCCCTGCAGGGATGGGGGCTCCACCTGAGCACCTTTTCCTGAAGGAATTGCCCCAAAATCCACCCTGAGCTGCCCTGGGCCAGCCTGAGGCCGTTCCCTCTGCTCCTGTCCCTGTGCCCTGGGAGCAGAGCCCGACCCCCCCGGCTGTGCCCTCCTGGCAGGGAATTCCAGAGAGGGAAAAGATCCCTGGGGATCCTCCTTGGCTCCAGCCTGAGCCCCTGCCCAGCTCCCTCAGGGATTCTGCAGCCCCTGCCCAGCTCCCTCAGGGATTCTGCAGCCCCTTCCCAGCTCCCTCAGGGATTCTGCAGCCCCTGCCCAGCTCCCTCAGGGATTCTGCAGCCCCTTCCCAGCTCCCTCAGGGATTCTGCAGCCCCTGCCCAACTCCCTCAGGGATTCTGCAGCCCCTGCCCAGCTCCCTCAGGGATTCTGCAGCCCCTGCCCAGCTCCCTCAGGGATTCTGCAGCCCCTGCCCAGCTCCCTCAGGGATTCTGCAGCCCCTGCCCAGCTCCCTCAGGGATTCTGCAGCCCCTGCCCAGCTCCGTTCCCTTCCCTGGCCCCGCTCCAGCCCCTCAGGGTCTCCCTTGCCGTGAGGGGAAAACCAAAAAGTGGGAGAAAAATGTGAGGGGAAAAAAAAGTGTGGGAAGTTTATGGAGGGCTCTGCTGCTGAGCTTTTCCCTCCTAGATCCTCCTTTGCTCCAGGCTGAGCCCCTTCCCAGCTCCCTCAGGGATTCTGCAGCCCCTTCCCAGCTCCATTCCTTTCCCTGGACATGCTCCAGCCCCTGATCTCTTTCCATGTTATTAATATCTGCATTAATTAATAGATAAAATATAATGAGGTTTTTCCCCGGCGTTGAGAAGCAAATGGAGGAGAAAGGGAAATAAAATGAAAGTTTTCATGGAAATTCTCCATAAAAAGAAGTAGGAAATCACAGATTTTTTTTTTTTTTAATAGGGCCTTCCTAAATATAAAAGATATTTTAAAATATTTTTAATCTGCTTTTTGATCCTTTTCCTTTCCTATTAATGAAGAAAATGGAGATCTCTGGATAATTCTCTGAGAGAACAAAGGAATTTGCTTGTTGGTAATGAGGGCTCTGTTGTCTGGCACAGCCTCATCCCCCAGCTCCTCTGGGAGCTGATTCATCCCATTCCTGAGCTGAGATCCCAGGAGAGAGGAGCCAGGGGCTGCTCCCTGTGGGAAGTAGACTTCTCAGCATAATTAGGGGCACACCTCACAATTACATCCAAAATTAAATGTCTGGAGAGATCTGATTCCCTGGGAAAACAGAATTCTGCTGGAGGAGAGCTCAGCTCTAATTTTTAGGATATTGAGCCTATTTTTAATTGGTGCCTACTCCTGTTTTTGTGTGGATAACAGGAAAATCTTTATTTGTGCTGAGATGAGTCAGGAGCCAGAGTTTTTAATAAAGCCAAGCTGGATTTATGAAAACCATTCCAGGGGGTGGTGAAGGTGGATTGTGGAGATGTTTCCATCAGGAAAGCCCTGCAGGGGAGCTGGGGATGGGTCTGGGATTTTCCCCAGATGTTTTATGGGCTCTTGTGTCACCATTCCAGGGGGTGGTGAAGGTGGATCATGGAGACATTTCCTTCAGGAAAGCCCTGCAGGGAAGCTGGGGCAGCTCTGGGATTTTCCCCAAATGTTTGGTGGGCTCTTGTCTCCCTATTTCAGGATTGGTGAAGGTGGATCGTGGAGACGTTTCCATCAGGAAAGCCCTGTAGGGGAGCTGGGGCAGCTCTGGGATTTTGCCCAAATGTTTGGTGGGCTCTTGTCTCCCTATTTCAGGATTGGTGAAGGTGGATTATGGGGACGTTTCCTTCAGGAAAGCCCCGCAGTGGAGCTGGGGCAGCTCTGGGATTTTCCCCAAGCTGGGATGTTTGATGGGCTGTTCTCTCCCCATTCCAGGGGTGGTGAAGGTGGATTATGGGGACGTTTCTGTCAGGAAAGCCCTGCGGGAGAGGCTGGGCTGCAAACCCTTCTCCTGGTACCTGGAGAACGTGTACCCCGACTCGCAGATCCCGCGGCGCTACTACTCCCTGGGAGAGGTACTGGAACTCACTGTGGGATGGGATGGGATGGGATGGGATGGGATGGGATGGGATGGGATGGGATGGGATGGGATGGGAATGGAGGGTAACGGGCAGGGCAGCCATCCAGGAGGCAGGAAAGCAGGAAAGAAAGGAAAGCAGGAAAGAAAAGAAAGCAGGGTTTGCACGAAACCAGGAGTGGAGGAAACCAGGAATGAAAGGAAATCAATCCGTGCAGGAAGACAGGAATGAAAGGAAATTAATCTATACAGGAAAACAGGAGTAGAGGAAACCAGGAATTAAAAGAAATCAATCCATGCAGGAAGCCAGGAATAGAGGAAACCAGGAATTAAAGGAAATCAATCCATGCAGGAAACCAGGAATGAAAGGAAATCAATCTGTACAGGAAACCAGGAGTAGAGGAAAACAGGAATTAAAAGAAATCAGTCCATGCAGGAAACCAGGAATAGAGGAAACCAGGAATGAAAGTAAATCAATCCATGCAGGAAACCAGGAATGAAAGGAAATCAATCCGTACAGGAAACCAGGAATAGAGGAAACCAGGAATGAAAGGAAATCAATCCATGCAGGAAACCAGGAATGAAAGGAAATAAATCCATGCAGGAAACCAGGAATGAAAGGAAATCAATCCATGTAGGAAACCCTAAATGGGTCCCACAAACCCTCCATGGGTCCCACAAACCAGTAAGTAAAGCAGGAACTGGAAACCAGTAAGGGAAGGAAACCAGTAACTACAACAGAGCAGGAAGTCTAGGAAAGCAGGAAAACCAAGAAATAAAGGAAACCAGTCAGAACTGGAAACCAGTAAGGAAAGGAAAGGAACCTTACAGGTAACCAGTGACTGCAGCAAACCAGCAAGTAAAGAAAACCAGTAAATCCAGGACACCAAGAAGTGCAGCAAACCAGTAGTACTGGAAACCAGTAAGTAAAAGAATTCAGGAAAGCAGGAAACCAGCAAACAAAGGGAGCAAGGAGTACAGGAAAGCAGTGAGTAAAGGAAAACCCGGTAGTACAGGAAACAGTAAGAACTGGAAAGCTGTTAGTAAGGAATACTAACAGATACCAAAAACCAGCAAGTGCAGGAATCCAGTAAGTGCCACAAACCAGTAAGGAAAGAAACCAGTAAGTGCAGGAATCCAGTAATGTAGAAAATCAGTAAAACCAGGAGGTGTCCAGAGCCAATGGATCCATTCCCAAGGAGATGAGGTGGCTTTGGAGCCAAGACTCAGGTCCTGGAGTTCCCTCTTATTCCTCTCAATTTCTTATTTCTCTTTATTTCCATTTTTTAAAGTCCTTTTTAAGGAGAAGTTGCTGTTCCAAACATATTCCCTCTCCTTAAAAATCTCCCTTTAAATCAAGTGTCTATTCCAAATGTTCACGAGGCGAATTTATCTCCCAAGTGGAGCAGGAGATTGGAAAAGTGAAGTTTGGAATTAATATTTTGACACAATGAATATGCAGCCCTTGAGGGAAACCTTCCATCATCATTAATTGCTTTGAAAGAGACTAGAAATGGCTTTTTTTGAAATTTTTTTAAAGAAATGTTTGTTCACTGAATGTTTTCCAGCCTGGAGCTGAGGGTCACAGTCATTCCTGGTAATCACCAGGTTCTGGGACCACCAGGAGCTGGAATTTCTTTGAAATTCAACAAATTCACGGTTAAAAACATTACATTGAGTTGTGCCTGCACTGCCTTTTAAAAGCTCTGGAATGGGTTGATTTGAGATGATGGAATAACAATCAAAGGATTTGGTGATGGAATAACAATGCTGGAATAACGCTCTGAGGAACAAATGGCTTTTTTTGACATCCAGGGAAGTGATTTCCCTCTGAAATTTGCCACTGTAGGCAGGAATAAAAGGCACTGGAGGATTCCAGGTTTAATCCTGCCAAAATAAAGGGAAACGGGGGTTTCCAGCAAGGAAAGGACTTGTCTAAGGAATGTCAAACAAAGTGGGATTGTGGCACATTGTCAGGCTGGAAAATGGGATGAGAAAGGCAGAAAGAAGTGATTAAAACACCTGATGTGTGCAGTGTGGCCTCAGTTCCCATGGAAACAGCAGCTCAGGCAGGAGCTGGGAATTAAAGCCCTGCTTGGCTGTTCCAGTGGAGCAGGAAAAGGGAATTGCAGCCTTAAAGCCCAGGGAGCAGCAGAGAAATGGGGGATTTTTAAGGCATTGGAAGTGCGTTTTTTGGACATTTTCCTGCCTTGCCGAAGAGATTTGGGCAGGATTTGATCCATCCAAGCTGGAGCAGCATCATTAGGCCATAAATGATCCACATCCTGCCCTGGATGGCTCCTCCTGGGCTCAAATCCAAGGGAAAATGGTATAAATCAAAGGTGAGGAGCACCAGGCCTCAAAGGGCATTCCCCAAGTGGATGTTTTGTTGTTTTCTGGGACAAACTGGGAGAAAAAGAGTGGAGATTTTGACAGACTTGGGATAATCACCCTGAATTCCCTCATGGCTAAACATGGAATAGTGAGAGGTGTCCCTGGCCATGGATGAGCTTTGGGGCTGTTTCCAACCCAGACCATTCCCTGACTATTTGGGAATGTGATCTGTTCACAAATTGCCATTTTCCGCACAAATCTGGCGGGTTCCAGGAAATATTTTAAGGAATATTTCACCTCTTTAAGGAATTCCTCTTTAAGGAATTTTCACCTCTTTCCTTTTTCCAGATTAGGAATGTTGAAACCAACCAGTGCTTGGACAACATGGGCCGCAAGGAGAATGAGAAAGTGGGATTTTTCAACTGCCATGGCATGGGAGGGAACCAGGTAAATAAAACCAGGGAAAAGTGGCTTATTTGTCCAAGAATTCCTTTGGAATATTTTAAATATCTGTTTCAATTCTATTTTAGATTTTGTGTGAAAGTAATAGCGAAATAATCAATGAAAATTCCAAAATACATTCAGTTTCGAGCTGAAGGATTTTAAGAGGACTCAGCCCCTTTTTTTTTCAGTTTTAGCTCCAGATTTTGGGGGAATATTGGTGCACATCCATGGGAAGTCTCCCAGTGAATATATTGAATAGAATCCTGCTGTCATTTAATAATAAATTAAACATTCCAGACATGAACTTCAGGAAGTGTGATCAGGAATTTGAATTTATTTTCATAAAAATGAAATGGGCATAATCCATAAACGTAGCTGAATCCATCTGTTCTGAACGTGTGCAGGAAAATAAATATCCAGGATATTCATGGAAGTTCTTTAGTGGAATTCCAATGGTGGGGGCCTGGGGAGTTTCATTTGGAGGAACTGGAAAGGGAGTAGAAGAGTGGATGGAATTCTTGGTCTTGTGACCAACAACTCTGGGTTAATTAGAACAAAATTTGCATATTCCAGTGGATATTCAAATTAGCATGGCTGCTCCAGATGGGGTTTGGGATGTAAATTATAATTAAGGGACTTCTAAGCATATTTTAAATTAACTCTATTTTAATTAATTAGAGTTTATTATTTATGTATAGAATTTTCCAGGGGTGGTGCCAGCCTGGCACGGTCACAATTCCCTGGTAGCCCTGGTGTTCCAGACACCTGCTCCTGGCCACATTCCTGCTGGGAAAGGCTGGGATGCTCCGTGTTCCCATCCCTGATTTATCCTGAAGGTTCATCCCAGCTCCTGCCATCTCCTCCTGTCACTTCCTCCATCCTCACTGGAGCTTGGCCTCATTTCCCTGCTTTTTGGCTGGGAGAACCTTTCCCATCCCCTGACTTCCCATGGATTTCTCCAAGGGAGACCCTTTCTCTTCCCCTGAATTCCTGTGGATTTCTCCAGGGGAAAACCTTTCCCTTCCCTTGAATTCTGATGGATTCCTCTAGTGGAAAACCTTTCCCTTCCTCTGAATTCCCATGGATTTCTCCAATGGAGACCCTTTCCTTTCCCCTGAATTCCCATGGATTTCTCCAAGGGAGAACCTTTCCCTTCCCATGAATTCCCATGGAATTCTCTAAGGGAGAACGTTTCCCTGAATTCCCATGGATTCCTCCAGTGGAAAACCTTTCCCTTCCCCCGGATTCCCATGGATTTCTCCAAGGGAGAACCTTTCCCTGAATTCCCGTGGATTTCTCCAGTGCAAAATCTTTCCCTGAATTCCCATGGATTCCTCCAGTGGAAAACCTTTCCCTTCCCATGAATTCCTTTGGATTCCTCCAGTGGAAAACCTTTCCCTTCCCATGAGTTTTCTTGGATTCCTCCAGTGGAAAACCTTTCCCTTCCCCTGAACTCCCATGGATTTCTCCAGGGGAAAACCTTTCCCTTCCTCTGGATTCCCATGGATTTCTCCAAGGAAGAACCTTTCCCTTCCCATGAATTCCCAGGGAATTCTCTAAGGGAGAATGTTCCCCTGAATTCCCGTGGATTTCTCCAGTGGAAAACCTTTCCCTTTCCCTGAACTCCCATGGATTCCTCCAGTGGAAAACCTTTCCCTTCCCATGAATTCCCTTGGATTCCTCCAGTGGAAAACCTTTCCCTTCCTCTGAATTCCCATGGATTTCTCCAGGGGAAAACCTTCCCCTTCCCATGGATTCCCATGGATTTCTCCAGTGGAGAATCTTTCTCTTCCCCTGAATTCCCATGGATTCTCCGATGAAAGGCTCCAACTTTCCAGCCCGGGCTCCCTCCCAGGGCTGGGCTTGGGGTTCCCAGCCCTTTCCCAGCCCTTTCCCAGCCCCTCTGTGTTCCAGGTGTTTTCCTACACGGCGGACAAGGAGATCCGCACGGACGACCTGTGCCTGGACGTGTCGCGGCTCAACGGCCCCGTCCTCATGCTCAAGTGCCACCACCTGAGGGGCAACCAGCTCTGGGAGTACGATGCTGAGGTACCCGGGCCTGGGGGTGGTTCTGGCACAATCCCAGCATCCCTGGGGCTGGAAAAGCATTCCAGGGTCATGGTGTCTCCCAAGCTGTGCCCACCCTGTCCCCAGCCCAGAGCCCTGAGTGCCACCTCCAGGAATTCCTGGGACACCTGCAGGGATGGGCACTGCAAACCTCCCTGGGCAGCTGCAATCCCTGAGCCCCCTTTGCATGGGGAAATTCCTGCTGGTGTCCACTCACACGGAGGTTCCAATTCCCAGCCAGCTCCTGGGGAAATCCTCCTGGGATTCACCCAATTCCATCTCACTTTGACCAATTCCCATTCACAGGGATTTCCATTCACACCGAGTGCCACCTCCAGGAATTCCTGGGACACCTGCAGGGATGGGCACTGCAAACCCCCCTGGGCAGCCCCTGCCAAGGCCTGAACCCCCTTCCTGTGGTATTTGTGGGGTTCCCCAGATGGAGGAGGAAAGAATGAATCCGACTCCGTGTTCTTAGAAGGCTAATTTATTATTTTATGTTATTTATATTGATGTTATTTATGTAATTTATATTATATAAAGGAACACTATACTAAAACTGTACAAAACTACACTAAAGAATGCAGAAAGGATACAGACAGAAGGCTGAAAAGATAATAATGATAATAAAAGGCTGAAAAGATAATAAAGATAATAATAAAGATAATAATAATAATAATAATGATAAAAGATAATAATGAAAAGATAATAATAATGGAAACTGGTGACTCTCTCCAGAGCCCTGACACAGCTGGGCCATAATTGGCCAATAAATAAAAACAATTCACATGGAACCAAGGAAACAATGACCATTTGGTAGACAGTGTCCAACCCACATCCCAAAGCAGCAAAACACGGGAGAAGCAAATCAGATAATTATTGTTTTCATTTTTTCTCCGAGGCTTCTCAGCTTCCCAGGAGAAAATCGGGGGCAAAGAGATTTTTCCAGAAAATATGACAGTGTCACCCTTTCCATGGGGAAATTCCTGCTGGTGTCCACCCTGAGGCTGGAAAAGCCCTCCCAGGTCATCAGGTCCAAGCTGTGCCCCATCCCCACCTTGTCCCCAGCCCAGCTACATCCAGGAATTCCTTGGGCACCTCCACCCTTCCTGCATGGAAGGCTGGAATTCTTCCAATAAAATACACACAGGGAATGTGCTGGTTTTTCCCTTAAACTGAGCAGAATTTCCCAGGAATTGTGTAAATCCCAGCTCGGCCATGAGGTGGAGCTCCTAAAACAGGAATACTCCATGGTTTTATGGCATCTCCAAGGACTGGCTGCTTGTTCTCCTGGAAAACATCCCATTGCATTCCCTGTCCCTGGATTTACTGAGCAAAGCTTTTTATTGCCAATTTTCCTTGGAATATTCAGATTTCAGCTGCCCATTTTCCCTTTCATTTCATTATTGCCATTATTATATATTTGTTAGTGTATTATTAACCTCCAAACATTCCTAATATCCAGGAATTTTTTCCCAAGAAAACAACCAGTTGTGATATTCCAATTTTTTTTCCCAAGAGAAACAATTACAGGGTATTTCCTGGATCCCTTGTATTCATTAATTTAATTTTCCAGTGGAATTACACTGATTTTTCCTTACCTTGCTTATTTAGGCATTGCATGGAGGAATTTTGAGTGGTTTTTAGGAATTTTTAGGAATTCTGGCTTGGCAATGGACAACATGGCCACAGCTGGACATGAAATAATCCTAAAAAGGGGTTTCTCTGACGGATTTTCATGGAATTTTCTATGATTTCCTGCTACTATTTTTATAATTTTCTAATTTAATTTGTGGTATTTAAATACTGAATAGATTCCAGGCTCCCACACCTGGTGATTCCCATTGTGACATCTGGAGAAACCTCTGGATGTGGAGAAGGATGAGATCCTGGGACGTGACATGCACGAAGGGATCCAGGGAAAAAATGAAGTTGGAAATGTGTCACAGCTGATGGGAAAGGAGTTTAATTCCTTGTGGAAGGGTGGTGATGTCAGAGTTTGTTCCTGAAAAGCTCCTCAGCATTTATTCCTGACAGATCCCTCAGGGTTTATTCCAAGGCTGCCGGAGCTCCAGGAGTGTTTGGACAAGGCTCTCAGGGACAGGATGGGCTTGTGGGATATCCTGGCAGGGCCAAGGTTTGGATCTGTGATCCCTGTGGATCCCTCCCCGCTCAGAATTCCATGATTTTTTTTCCTGGATAATTGCCACTGTTTGTCCCCAGTCGCGGTGTCCCTGCAAAGTTGTGGAATTTCCATCCAGGGAGAGCTGAGGGGCTGCACAAAAAATGTTCCTTGGATCACTGACTCCGCTTTCCTTCTGTCTTCCCTTCCCTCAGTATTTTGGGAAATGGGAGTATAGCTTTGAGGTAAGTCTGGTGCAATCCCTGTGCCAAATCCCAATCCCTGGAATAGCTCCTGTAGCAGTTCCCTCACTCAGAGCTTCTCCATAGCTGCTGCTCCAACATTCCAGAGCTTCCCTCTCCCTGAGCCAGCCTGGGAGAGCTGGGAATGTTCCCCTGGAGAAAAGAAGGATGCAGGAAAACCTCAGAGCCCCTGGCAGGGCCTGAAGGGGCTCCAGGAGAGCTGGAGAGGGACTGGGGACAAGGGATGGAGGGACAGGAGCCAGGGAATGGCTGCCAGTGCCAGAGGGCAGGCATGGATGGAACACTGGGAATTGGGAATTCCTGGCTGGGCTGGGATTCCCAGGGAAGCTGGGGCTGTCCCTGGATCCCTGGAGGTGTCCCAGGTCAGGTTGGACACTGGGGCTCGGAGCAGCCATGGCAGGGGTGGATGGGATGGGATTTAAGGTCTTTCCACCCAAACCATCCCATGAATCCACATACCAAGAAAAGCCTGCTCAGATTCCCACACTGATGTTTATCCCCATGTGAGGAATCTGCCACCTTTGGATATTTCATATCCTGTGAACAGCAGAGAGAGAATTCCAAGTCCTGTACTGATGGACCTGTGCTCTCCCTGGAAGGGCTGATGGACAGCAGGGAACAGGGAGTGCTGTCCCTGCCCGTGACTCCAAGTGACATTTTAGGGACACTGGGCTCTGGTATTTTTAGTGGCTCCTTTATCTTCATGTCACTTTTTCCATTCCCAAGCCAAAAACATGGAAAAGGAACGGGGGAGGGATGTGGGAAGCGCATTCCACCTTTAGAGAATTTAGAGAAGTGTAAGCTCCCCTTCATCTCACCCCACCTGGAATTGGCACTGGAAAGGAACAGCTGGAATTGTGGGGAAAAAAACCAAAAAAAACCACAAAAACAAACCACAAAAACAAACCCCAATGTTTAATGAATTCTGGTTTTAATTGGATAATTCCCAAATGGGGTTTAGGGTGGTTTGTGCAGGAAAAACCCCATCTGTGCTCATATTTTTCCAGTGGGGAATCACAGCCATCCAAGGGGCTGGAGAGGCAGGATTGAGAGCTGTGTTCCAACATGGATCTTGGGAATGGGCTCAAGAGCAGGGAGGAAATTTTGGGATATTTGTGCAGAACAAAACCCAACTCTCCCTGGATCTTCCCAATGGGGAATTGCAGCAATCCAAGGTTAGGGAGAAGAGGACTGGGAGCCACAATCCACTCTGGATCATGGGAATGCTCTCAAAAGCAAGGTGGAAGTTTTGGGATATTTCTGCTGGGAAAACCCCATCTGTGGATCTTTCCAGCAGGGAATAGCAATCCAAGTGTAGGGAGAAGGGGATTGGGAGCCACCATCTGGATCATGGGAATGCTCTCAAGAGCATGGTGGAAGTTTTGGGATATTTCTAGGAAAACCCCATCTATGCCTGGGTCTTCCCAGCAGGGAGCAGTCCCAATCCAAGGGGTTGGAGGAGCAGGACTGGGAGCCACAATCTGGTCTGGATCATGGGAATGCTCTCAAGAGCAAGGTGGAAGTTCTGGGATATTTCTATCCAATAGAAAATTGGATAGAAATATCCCAAATATGTGGATCTGTGGATTGCAAGAGGGTCTTCTCAGCAGGGAATTGCAGCAATCCAAGGGTAGGGAGAATGAGCTACAGTGCACTCTGGATCATGGGAATTGCTCTCAAGAGCAAGGTGGAAGTTTGGGGATATTTCTTGGAAAACCCCATCTGTGGATCTTCCCAGCAGGGAATTGCAGCAATCCAAGGGCAGGGAGAAGGGGATTGGGAGCCACAGTCTGGATCATGGGAATGCTCTCAAAAGCAAGGTGGAAGTTTTGGGATATTTCTAGGAAAACCCCATCTGTGGATCTTTCCAGCAGGGAATAGCAATCCAAGGGTAGGGAGAAGGGGATTTGGAGCCACAGTCTGGATCATGGGAATGCTGTCAAGAGCAAGGTGGAAGTTTGGGGATATTTCTAGGAAAACGCCATCTGTGGATCTTCCCAGTGGGGAATAGCAATCCAAGGGTAGGGAGAAAGGGATTGGGAGCTACAGTCTGGATCACGGGAACGCTCTCCAGAGCAGGGAGGAGATTTTGTGTGCCATTCAACCCCACGAATTCCCCTCCGCCCATCCCCGCCTGTCCCCGGCGCGTTCCCATCCCGCTCTCCGTGAACAATTCCCGGTTTTCCGCGCCGCTCCCGCTTTTCCAGAGGCGCACGTTCCTGCACATCATCACGCAGTCGTGCCTGACGCTGGGCAGGGTGGAGGACGGCTCCCAGGGCCCCACGGTGGAGGCCTGCGACGGGAGCGCCCTGCAGACCTGGAGCCTCAGGAATTACTCCCGCCTGGAAGTCTTTAGGAAGGTTTACTCCAGCCCCACTGATTACTTCCTGTAGGGCCGTCGGGACTGGGAGGAGAGCTGGGATGTGGTAAGGAATTGCCAGGGAATCTTCCTGCTCCAGGCTCTGCTGGAGGAGCCCGGTGGAGTTTCTGTCTTGTTTTAGTTTTGGGTGGAATTTTTTGCACTTTTGAAATTTTTTTTTTTTTTTTTTTGGCGGTTTCGCCGCTGTTCGTTTTTCATGGAATTCATAGATCTTCATGGAATGTTTCGAGGGAATTTTACGAGAATTTTTGAAACGCTTTTTCACACAGTTTTTCATCGTTCCATGCGATATTCCATGGAATTTTCCATTAAATTTTCATGGATCTTTTGTAGAATTTTCATATAATTTTCTAACACTTTTTTCATATAATTGTCGTACAATTATTTCATAGAATTTTCATACAATTATTTCATAGAATTTTCTTACAATTATTTCACAGAATTTTCATACAGTTATTTCATAAAACTTTCTTACAATTATTTCATAGAATTTTCATACAATTATTTCATAAAATTTTCTTACAATTATTTCACAGAATTTTCATACAGTTATTTCGTATAGTTTTTCATGGAGTTTTCATAGAATGTTGATATAATTTTTTGTAGAATTTTAATATAATTTTGATAGAATTTTCATAAAATCTCATGTTTTTCCCATCGAATTTTCATATAATTTAATATAATTTTTCATATCGATTTTTTCCTATAAAACAAGACAGAAGAGGATTTTATAGCTGTATGATAGAAAAGATGCTTAGTGTTAGCTCTTGTAGTTTTTAATAGTTATTAGTTACTAGTAATTATTAGTCTTAGTTATTGTTAGTTTTAATTGATTTTGGATGAATTAAACTCCCTTGATCTCTTGCTGTCACCATGATTGTTCCAATCTGCAGGAGCTGAAGATTTGGTTCCTATTCCAGGACATAAAACTAATTCCAGTTGCAAAATATTTTCTCAAAAAGGTTCCACTTTTCCTAGGATTATCCACAGACTTTTCCTAGAATTTTCCTAGAATTTGGTTTTTTAATAGATTTTTTTTCCTGTACTTTTCATGGAATTCTTCCCATTCAGTGGAGTAGCACAAGGAGATGGGTGGTAGGAAAACCAAATTCCTTGTTGGAATTTCCCACCAGTTTAGTTGGAACACTAGGAAAAAGGTCTTTCTTTATATCTATATATATTTAATTTTTTATATATATGTGTATTTATTTTGTAATTTTTTATTTCTATATAAAATTAAAATATATAGAACTATAATAGTTATAAATTTACACTCGTAAACACCCATATATTTATTATGTAATGTATAAGCATAACGCTGTATTTTTCAGTAAATATAACATTATATAGAAATATCATAAATAATGAACATAAATGGTGTTTATGAGCCCTGAGAGCATCAGACTCTTCTGAAAATAATTCCTGATTTTCCTTCAGTTAGGAGTATTATTATTTTATTTTATTTTAATTTATATTTTATATTATTGGGTGCTATATTATTAGTATATTATTTTATAAATCACATCTTTTATATTATTCTAGATTATATTATATAATCTATTTTTAGTCCCTTAAATTTTGTATTCTATACTATTTTTTATATTTGGTTATATTGTACATAACATATAGTAATCTATATTATTTAATATTTTTATATTCTTTATAATCTTATATTTTATATTAATTTATATCATTTTTTCTATAATTTATTTAATTTATATATTTTTTTTAATATTATATCAATATTTATCCTCCTGGGTGAGCCCAAGACCTCAAGCATCTCCCACCATTCCAGCCCCTCTATCCCTGAGGAGATCCCAAGGTTTGACATCAGCCTGGGCTGTTTGGGATGAATTTTGGGATTAATTCTTCCTTTCCTGAGAGCTCCAGGATTTTCCTGCCCAGCCTGGTTTTCCCTGTTTGTTCCCTTGCCATAAAATCAAGCTCTGCTCCAGTGGATGATCTGCAGACAGGATTTCCACCCTGAAGCTCCCCATTCCCAGGGTTCTTGGGAGAGCTGGGAATGCTCCCCTGGAGAAGGGAAGGATCCAGGCAGAGCTCAGAGCCCCTGGCAGGGCCTGAAGGGGCTCCAGGAGAGCTGGAGAGGGACTGGGGACAAGGGATGGAGGGACAGGAGCCAGGGAATGGCTGCCAGTGCCAGAGGGCAGGCATGGATGGGACATTGGGAATTGGGAATTCCCAGCTGGGAGGGTGGGGAAGCCCTGGCACAATCCCAGGGGATGGTGGTGGGAACGCTCCCAGCAGCTCAGCTGGGACTGAACCTCTCTGGTGTTACTTAAGGACAGAGTTTCCTGTTTAACTTCCTGGGATTTCTCTGGGAATTTGTTCTCCCTGTGGAAAAGGTGGTGTTTTATTCCCTCCTGTTCGTTTTGTGTCTTCCTAATTCTCCCATCCCACAGAAATGGGGTGGGATCAGAGGAGGTGTCCCAAGAAGGGAACAGCAGCATTTCCGTGGAATACTGAGCAAATACGTTTCCATCAGCAACAAAAAATTCCTGCTGTGGTCCCAGACATTCCACGTATCCATGGCTGTGGAGACCAAACTCCTCCATCCAGCAGCTGTGCCTTGGGAATACAAGATTTCCTTGGAATTCCCTTCCCTTTGCTGAGGGGTTTGTTGGGGCTGTCCTGAGGGGTGGTGGGGCTGTCCTGGAGCTCCAGCAGATTTGCTCCAGTGGCCAAACCTGGCCTGGAATGCCGGGAAATTGCAATTTCCCAGGTGGAATTCTGTGGTGGTGTTCACAGGGGTCCCATGATGAGGAAAGAGATGAGAATCTTGACTCTGTGTTTCAGAAGCGATTGATTATTTTATGATAAATATTATATTAAAATGATATATTAAAAGTATACTAAAAGAATAGAAGAAAGGATTGCATCAGAAAGCTTGCAAGGAAAGGAATGGAACGATAATAAAATCTTGTGACTGACCAGAGAGTCCGAGACAGCTGGGCTGTGATTGGCCATGAATTAGAAACAACCACATGAGCCCAATCCCAGATGCACCTGTTGCACTCCACAGCAGCAGATAATTTTGTTTTTCTTTTCCTCTGAGGCCTCTCAGCTTCTCAGGAGAAAAATCCCGGCAAAGGGATTTTTCGGAAAACATGGCGGCTGCAGAATTCCAGTGGGACGCTGTGTTTTCAGCAGGAATTCTCTGTCCCCCCTCTTGCAGAAGCTCACCCTGAGGCACCTGAACAGCAACCAGTGCCTGGCGGAGCCGTCGGACGAGGACCGGCTGGTGCCCACCGTGCGCGACTGCGGCGGCGGCCGCGCCCAGCAGTGGCTGCTGCGCAACATGACCCTGCCGGCGTGATTCCCACCGCATCCCGCTGCTCCCGCTGCTCCCGGCAGAGTCACCGGGGGCTCCTGGGGCCGCCCTGCCCTTGGGACTCTCCAGGGGATCCAGGATCTGCTGGGGCCGATGGCAGCGGGCTCCAGGTCCCAGAGGCAGCAGCTGGCCCTGGAGAAGCTGGGGTAGGGAGGCGTTGCTGTCACTGCAGAGATTCCAGAGCCATCAGCTGACCTGGGAGGAGTTGGGATATGGAGGCATTGCTGTTACTGCAGAGACATCATCTGACCTTGGAGAAGTCGGAATAGGGAGGTTTTGCGTCACTCCACAGGCACCAGTTAACCTTGGAGAAGCTGGGATAGGGAGGCGTTGCTGTTACTGCAGAGATTCCAGAGACATCATCTGACCCTAGAGAAGGTGGGGTAGGGAGGCATTGCTGTCACTCCAGAGCCATCATCTGACCTTGGAGAAGGTGGGGTAGGGAGGTGTCGCTGTTACTCCAGAGATTCCAGAGGTATCAGCTGACCTTGGAGAAGGTGGGGTAGGGAGGTGTCGCTGTCACTCCAGAGATTCCAGAGGTATCAGTTGACCTTGGAGGAGGTGGGATATGGAGGCATTGCTGTCACTCCAGAGATTCCAGAGCCATCAGCTGACCTGGGAGAAGCTGGGATAGGGAGGTGTCACTGTTACTCCAGAGGCAGCAGCTGGCCCTGGAGAAGGTGGATAGGGTGGTGTCACTGTCACTCCAGAGATTCCAGAGGTATCAGCTGACCTGGGAGGAGTTGGGATATGGAGGTGTTGCTGTCACTCCAGAGACATCATCTGACCTTGGAGAAGTCAGGATAGGGAGGTTTTGCTGTCACTCCAGAGGCACCAGTTGACCTTGGAGAAGTTGGGATATGGAGGCGTTGCTGTCACTCCAGAGATTCCAGAGGCACCTTGGAGAAGCTGGGCTATGGAGGTGTCGCTGTCCCACGTCCCCAGGGAGAGGTGGCCCAGCCTGAGGGCCCTGTGGCCCCAGCTGGCACTGGGAGCCATCCGGGGAGGTGTGGTCCGAGCTGCTGGGATGTGCTGGGCTCTCCTGGAGGAAATCCTGGGGGATCTCGGCTGTTCTCTCGTGCCCAGTGGGATTTGACAGCACCAGAGCGTCCTGGGTTGTGCTGGGATAAAACAGGACCCAGCGTTGGGAAAACCAGGCCAAGAGTGCACCTCAGCAGGAATTCCAAGAGATGAGGCCGCAGGAGACGCGCGGATGCCGAGGGGAAGGAGTGACACCCGTGGGACCTCAGGGTGGCATGGGGGGAGCTGTCCCCTCCTTCCATGGGAATGGAGCTGGACCTGGGGCTCGGGGGACACCTGGAAGGACCAAAACTGAGACCTCTGGAGCTCGGAGGGTCTCCATCCCTCCATGCCAACACATCCATGAGTCCCTGCACCCAGCTCTGTCCCCGGATCCGCTCCCAGCTCTGCCTCCAGGCGTTCCCTGGAATCACAGGGGCTCCTTTCTGGTTTCAGGAATTTGGGGGCTCAGTCCTTGCGTGGGTGTGGCTGTTCCCAATGTTCCCAAAGCGCTGCTGGCCCTCAGGAGCTGCTCCCTGCTGGCATGTGGGGACAGGGACATTCCTGTGGGAGCCACCCCAAATGCGGCTGTGGCCCTCTGGGCTGGGATTTTGGGAATTCTCACTGCCCAGAGGGTTCAGGAGACTGAAATCCCAGGGCAGCGGGATCCCAGCACGGGTAAGTGGGGAAATGTTTCCCAGGATTTCCCTCACAATTCCCCAGAAATCTCTGTAAATGCACTGGGTCATTAAAAATGCTGGTATTTTCTGTATCTGCTCTGCTGGTTCTGGATTCATCCTGGGGTTTATGGATGGTGTAAATGACAGAGGAGATTTGCTGGACACTGAGCATTAAAGGGGAAGCAGGAAGGGAGTTCAGCTGGGACAGGGATTGCTGGGCATTCATGGAGCTGGAATATCCTGGATTAACTTGTATTGGGGTTCATCTCTAGCCTCCTGCTCATCCCCCAAAAATACAAAATGTGGTTTAAAAGATCCCCCAAAAAGGGAGAGGTTCTGTTCTGCTTCGTTAAAAGAGCAGGAAAACGTCAGGATGAAGTTTAAACAGGAATTTCCATGCAGGGGAAGAGGAATCCATTATTTATTTCACCTCCTTCCCGAGGGCTTTGGCCACAGCGCAGCCCTGGGTGGTTCTGGGGTGGGAAGGAGGAGGTGGGGAATGAGCTGGGGACAGGGACAGGGCGGTGCCACCTCCCTGTGGAGCACCCCTGGCTCCAGAGGGGGACAGCTCCACATTCCCAGCGCTGCCCTGTCCCTTCCCAAGGCTCCTTGACATCAGAGCTGGAGCTGTTCACAAAACCAGGATTTTATAAATAGAATTTCTATATTAATACATAATTCTGTAATTCATCCTACACTGCTGCAGTGCCCTTCAATCAACCAAATCACAAAAGGACTAATTAACGACTCATTTAATGAGATTCCCCACATCCAGAGTTGCTTCCTTGTCCAAAAACCATGGAAAAAGCCCAACTAAAATCCCTTTTCTCAGTAATTCCCTGCTCCAGGTTGTCCCTGCAGGTGTCTGGGGGGTTGGAGCTGCAGGTGACACCAAACCCTGGTGCGGCCCAGCCTCCCCTGCTGGTAATTAAAGCCTTTAGAGGTAATTAACTGTTCCTGTTAATGATGGGCTGCGGAGCCTGGGAATGAATCACCCAATAATCCCTTTGGGAGGGATGAATGCAGGCATGGAGGTATTTCCCCTTTTTTTTTGGAATTTCTCAGAAATGTTAATAATTAGGATTGACAGAAAATTACAGTGAGGGAACCAACCTCCATCTCATTTCCCTGATTTATCCCTTTCTTTTTTTGGGCATTTATTTAAGGGATTTAGGGATTCATCCAGAGGGATATTAGGATATTTTTTAGGTCAGGAATATCCTGGTGCTGGTGCCGTGACTGCCTGCTCCAACTCCCATTTCAAACTGGAAATGATTTTTCCAAGGAAAAACAGCAGGATCTGCCCTCAGATCCACATCCAAGCAGTGGGATTGGCAGAGACAGGTTTGGGAATGTATCTGTTCATTCAGGGAACACATCATGAATTTCATCATTTCATTTGTCATCGTCCCCACATCAGCTAAAGCCTGGGAAAGCCTCCAGGTGCTGAAATCAGGGAATTGCAGGTAAGAAATGGAATTACAGGGAAAGGAGCCCCAGAGGGAGCTCCTGCCCAGGTGAGTTTAAATGGATCTAAACACAAACCTCGGGCCTGGGATGGGAAAGCTGGGATGGCAGCAGGCAGGGGAAGGTTGGGTTTGTGGGATAATCGGCACAGGGAGGACGTGGAGCTGCTGGAGAGTCCAGAGGAGCCATGGAGCCAGGCTGGGAGAGCTGGGAATGCTCCCGTGGAGAAGGGAAGGGTCCAGGCAGAGCTCAGAGCCCCTGGCAGGGCCTGAAGGGGCTCCAGGAGAGCTGGAGAGGGACTGGGGACAAGGCATGGAGGGACAGGAGCCAGGGAATGGCTGCCAGTGCCAGAGGGCAGGGATGGGTGGGACATTGGGAATTGGGAATTCCTCCCTGGGCTGGGATTGCCAGAGCAGCTGTGGCTGCCCCTGCATCCCTGGCAGTGCCCAAGGCCAGGCTGGAACACCCTGGGATGGTGGAAATGTCCCTGCCATGGCAGGATCAGCTGGGAATTCCATCATTCCAGGGGAACGGCTCTGCCAGGGCTGCCTGGAGCAGCCTCCTGTCCCCAGGACCCTCTGGGGGACGCTGTTCCATGTCCACCACTCCTTTCCCACTGCCACTATTCCCTCATCCCACCCTGGCTGGCAGAACATGCTGGCAGTGCTGGGAATCTGCTCATGCCCCTAAAAGCAAGGAGGATTTTAATTGCAGTAATTACAGGGAATGGCTCCCCTTGGATTGTCACTGTCACATTGGGATGGATCACAGGGAATCTTTGCCCAATTCCAGCTCAGGGAGAGGCCTCTGGGAAGACAGGAGGGATGGAGGAAGGAGAAATAGGAGAGGGGAAGCTGGCAGGGCTGCTGGATCTGTGAGCCAGGAGGGTTCTGGCAGCATGGCCAGAGTTTGGGATGAATTCCATGCAAAATTTCCTTTAATTGGGTGGGAAAATTAACAGGCATTGTGTCAATCACAGGAAAAAAGGCTGGGGAACAGGAGAAGTTGGGAATAGAAAACAGAAAAGTGAGAAACTAAAAAACTAAATTAATTTTCTGAAAAAAAAAACAAAAACCAAACAGCTTGAATGGAAATGCAGTGGCCAGAAAAAGTCCTTGGGAATCTGTTCTAAGGAAGATGAAGGGATAATAGTTAAAATATGAGGTGTGGCTGGGCTTTATCCCATGGTCAAAGTTGCCGATCCAAGTTTTTTCTGGAGCTGCTGGCAGCAGTCCTGGAGCAGGAGTGGGTGAGGAGCACCCTTGGATCCAGCCTGGCCCTTTGGAGCATCAGCAGCCCCCTTC
Source organism: Agelaius tricolor (assembly GCF_023055355.1). Taxonomy (NCBI): domain Eukaryota; kingdom Metazoa; phylum Chordata; class Aves; order Passeriformes; family Icteridae; genus Agelaius; species Agelaius tricolor. Next base: position 35,343,022 of record NW_027269270.1, read on the forward strand.
CCACCCAAACTGCTCCATGATTCCCTGGATTTATCCACATTTTGGGGCTGGTTTCCTGCTTCCCACCGGTCCTGGATCAGGGCTGAGCTCTGTGGCTTCTCTCAGGGGAATTTTTCCCAGGTGGAAGGGGCTGTGTCCCCTCTGTGTCCTGCAGTGCTGCCTGGCTGCTGTGGGGATCTAAACAGCTCAAAAACTTAAAATCAAATGTAATGAAGGTAAAAATGGGATGGGATGGAATGGAATAGAATGGAATAGAATAGAATAAAATAGAATAGAATGAAGAATAAAAGGAAGAATAAGAATTAAAATGGAATAGAAAACAAAAATAAATGAATAGAATAGAATAGAATAGAATAGAATAGAATAGAATAGAATAGAATAGAATAGAATAGAAGTGCCCGACCTCCTCGGCCCCTCCTGGTTGGTTCTGTGGGATCTGGAGCCGCTCCGAGGGAGGAGGAGGGATGGAGGCCGGGGGAGGATGCTGGGGAGAGAGGAAGATGCGGAGGAGGAGGAGGAGGATGATGCCGGGGGAAGTGAAGGATGCTGAGGATGAAGATGCGGAGCGCACCGAGGCTGCGGAGGGCGGGGTGTACGCGGGGTCGCTGAGGCGCGCAGGGGCACGGGGGGTGCGGGCGGGCGCAGGGGCGGTGCGGAGGGCGGTGCTCGGGGGGTGTCGCTGCGCGGGGCGGTGCGGAGGGCGGTGCGGGATCCAGGGGCGGTGCGCGGGGCGGTGCTCGGGGGGTGTCGCTGCGCGGGGCGGTGCGGAGGGCGGTGCGGGATCCAGGGGCGGTGCTCGGGGCGGTGCTCGGGGCGGTGCTCGGGGCGGTGCTCGGGGCGGTGCTCGGGGCGGTGCTCGGGGCGGTGCTCGGGGCGGTGCTCGGGGGGTGTCGCTGCGCGGGGCGGTGCCGCCCTGCCCGGGGCCGCTGCCGGCGGCTCCGCGTGGGAGGCGGCGGCGCCGGGCGGAGGCTCCGCGGCCGCGGCGCGGCGGGGCCGGGCGGGCTGCGCGGGGCTGCGCGGGGGATGCGGAGCTGAGCGGGGCTGCGCGGAGCTGCGCGGGTGTTGTGGCTGCGCGGATCTTGCCGGCTGAGCGGGGTGTTGTGGCTGCGCGGAGCTGTGCGGGTGTTGTGGCTGCGCGGGTTTTGCCGGCTGCGCGGATCTTTCCGGCTGCGCGGGGTGTCGGTGTCGGTGTCTGCGCGGGTTTTGCCGGCTGTGCGGATCTTTCCGGCTGCGCGGGGTGTCGGTGTCGGTGGCTGTGCGGATCTTTCCGGCTGCGCGGGGTGTCGGTGTCGGTGTCTGCGCGGATCTTTCCGGCTGCGCGGGGTGTCGGTGTCGGTGTCTGCGCGGGTTTTGCCGGCTGTGCGGATCTTTCCGGCTGCGCGGGGTGTCGGTGTCGGTGGCTGCGCGGGTTTTGCCGGCTGTGCGGAGCTGCGCGGACCGTGCGGGCTGCGCGGCGCTGCGCGGGGCTGCGCGGAGCATGTCGGCGCTGCGGCGCAAGCTGGGCGATGAGTACCAGGTGGTGAGCACCTCGGCCAGCGGCGGAGGCCTCCCGCCCCCGCGCAGCGCCCCGCGCGGGAAGCGCCAGCGCTTCGTGGACAAGAACGGGCGCTGCAACGTGCAGCACGGCAACCTGGGCGGCGAGACCAGCCGCTACCTGTCCGACCTCTTCACCACGCTGGTGGACCTCAAGTGGCGCTGGAACCTGTTCATCTTCATCCTCACCTACACCGTGGCCTGGCTCTTCATGGCCTCCATGTGGTGGGTGATCGCCTACATGCGCGGGGACCTCAACAAGGCGCACGACGACAGCTACACCCCGTGCGTGGCCAACGTGTACAACTTCCCCTCCGCCTTCCTCTTCTTCATCGAGACCGAGGCCACCATCGGCTACGGCTACCGCTACATCACCGACAAGTGCCCCGAGGGCATCATCCTCTTCCTCTTCCAGTCCATCCTGGGCTCCATCGTGGACGCCTTCCTGATCGGCTGCATGTTCATCAAGATGTCCCAGCCCAAGAAGAGGGCGGAGACGCTGATGTTCAGCGAGCACGCCGCCATCTCCATGCGCGACGGAAAGCTCACGCTCATGTTCCGCGTGGGCAACCTCCGCAACAGCCACATGGTGTCCGCCCAGATCCGCTGCAAGCTGCTCAAGGTGGGTGCTCCGGGGGCACCGGGGGGAAATTCCCTCCTGGAAAGGCGCCCGGGGCAGTGGGGGAGTCCCCATCCCACGTGGAGGTGGCGCTTGGGGATGTGGGGGTCTTGGTAGTGCTGGGAATGGTTGGGGTGGTTGGACTCGATGGTCTTGGGTGGCTTTTCCAGCCTCAGTAATTCCATGGAGGCTCAGGAAGTGCTGGGTATGGTTGGGTTCCATGGTCCTGGGTGGCTTTTCCAACCTCAGTAATTCCATGGAGGCTCAGGAAGTGCTGGGTATGGTTGGGTTCCATGGCCTTGGGTGGCTTTTCCATCCTCAATGATTTCATGGGTTCCCTGGCAGTGCTGGGAATTGTTGGATTCCTTGCTCTTGGGGGGGGCTTTTCCAACCTCAGTAATTCCATGGAGGCCCAGGTACTGCTGGGAATGGTCGGATTCCATGGTCCGGGGGGGGTTTTCCAACCTCAGTAATTCTGTGAGGGTTTTGGCAGTGCTGGGGATGATTGGACTCCGTGGTCCTGGGGGGCTTTTCCCACCTAAATTCCATGGTTCTGTGACAGAACCGTGGCCCCACTGCCGCTTCCCCGGGGACATCCCAGCCCCTCTCCGTGTCCCTTGGAGGTCCCTCGCTCCTGCCCGTGGCTGTCCCCTCGTCCCGGGGGCTTGGAGCAGCCCGGTCCATGGAATGTGGCCCTGCCTGTGGCCGGGGGTCGGACTGGCTGATCCCAGATCGTGTTTTGGGTCCTGCCGCTGTCCCAGCATCCCTGCCCTGTTTTCCTGGCGCAGGGAACATCTCCTGGAGCCTCGGGCTGCGGGCTCAGCCATCAGCAGCGCATTCCCAGCCTCCTCGGAGATAATTCCTACATTCAGCGCAGGATTGGGATGGGTATTTATAGATTCCTATAAAATGCTCCGTTTCCCTGACAAGGAAATCAAATCCTTTATAGCTCCGAGCCTTCCGTGAGCCGGGAAGGAGAAAGCTCCGGGCATAATCCAGAGCTTTTTGGGCAGGCTGAACTTTATTGACGTGAGCTCCAAGGAAAGCGGAGTGCCAGGGTTAAAGCTGGAGCATCCCTGACCCCGGAGCATCCCTGCCCCGGAGCATCCCTGCCCCGGAGGGCTGGGAGAGCCGGCGCTGGTCCGAGGCTCGCCCGGCGGCCGCGGATCCAGAGGGGATCGGGAATGGGAGTCGGGAATGGGGATGGGGATGGGGATGGAGCCGGTGGGAGGAAGGAGCCGGCTCGGGGGGGGTTTGGTGCACGCGGAGCATCCCACAGGGACCCCCGGGAATCGGGATACCTGCAGGGGGGCTGGGCAGGGAATGGGGAGTCCTGTCCTTGGGATGGGTGTCCTGCAGGGAATGGGGAGTCCTGTCCTTGGGATGGGTGTCCTGCAAGGAATGGGGGTGTCCTGTCCTTGGGATGGGTGTCCTGCAGGGAATGGGGGTGTCCTGTCCTGTCCTTGGGATGGGTGTCCTGCAGGGAATGGGGAGTCCTGTCCTTGGGATGGGTGTCCTGCAGGGAATGGGGGTATCCTGTCCTGTCCTTGGGATGGGTGTCCTGCAGGGAATGGGGGTGTCCTTCAGGGAATGGGGTGTCCTGCAAGGAATGGGGAGTCCTGTCCTTGGGATGGGTGTCCTGCAAGGAATGGGGGTGTCCTGTCCTTGGGATGGGTGTCCTGCAGGGAATGGGGAGTCCTGTCCTTGGGATGGGTGTCCTGCAGGGAATGGGGGTGTCCTGTCCTGTCCTTGGGATGGGTGTCCTGCAGGGAATGGGGGTGTCCTGTCCTGTCCTTGGGATGGGTGTCCTGCAGGGAATGGGGGTGTCCTTCAGGGAATGGGGTGTCCTGCAGGGAATTGAGGTATCCTGTCCTTTGGGGCAATGTCCTCCAGGGAATAGGGTGTCCTGCAGGGAATGGGGAGTCCTGTCCTTGGGATGGGTGTCCTGTCCATTGGAAGGGTGTCCTGCAGGGATTTAGGGTGTCCTGCAGGGATTTAGGATATCCTTCAGGGAATGGGAGTGTCCTGGTGGGATTTAGGATATCCTGGTGAGATTGGGGCTGTCCTGCAGGGATTTAGGATATCCTGTAGGGAATGGGGATGTCCTGTCCTTGGGATGAGTGTCCCGTGTCCTCCCAGATCCCCGTGTCCTGTTCTCCCAAATCCCTGTGTCCTGTTCTCCCAAATCCCTGTGTCCTGTTCTCCCAAATCCCTGTTTCCCGTGTGATTTCAGGATCAGGACTGGCCCAGTGTTGGGGTCCCCTGAACCTTGAGGGAGTCTGTGCCTCAAAGAGGGAAAGAATTCCTAAAAATCTCCCCAAATAACCCTTTAATACCTTTAAAATGATGGAATATAATTTATAAATATTATAAATATTACTTATAAATATTATTTATAAGGATAAATGTATAAAATAGCATTAAAACATAATAGCATGGATTTATGTAATATGCAATCATAAATATTTATATTTAACAATATATAATTCATACGGTTTATTTTAAAGTATTTAATAATGTGTAAATATATATTTGCATACTCTACCAATATATTTAAATAATTTCATATGTTTCAAGCTATAAAAGATCAAAAATGAGTAATTTCCAGTTCAGCATTTGAAAATTGCTCCTTTTTTTTCGGCTCTGGAAGTCCCAGAGGAGGAATTTTAAAAGATGGAGATTTAAACTTAGTGTGGCTCCAAAAGAATTGCCTGGATTTGAATTATGGGAAAAGAAAGGTTTGTGCTTGGAAGGGAAGCAGAGCCAGGCCAGGTCTCCTGGGGAAAAAAAAAAGGAAGGGGGAAAAAATGAAAAAAGGGATAATTAGAAGGAAAAAATGGGGGAAGAGCAAAATAAAAGGGAAAAGTAAAATGAAAAAAGCAGGGGAAAGGAAAATGGAAGGGAAAATAAGATTAAAAATAAAACTAAAAAGGGGAAAAAGGGAAATAAAAGGAAAAAATCAAAGAAAAAAGGAAAATAAAAGGCATGGGAAAATAAAAGGGGGAAAGGGTAAAAAAAATACAAAAAAATGTAATAAAAGAAAAAGGGATGTAGAGGAGAAAGGGAAAATAAAAGGGACCCACAAGGGGGAGAATAAGAGGAAAACTAAAAAAAAATGAGGGAAAGGGAAAATAAACGGAACAAATTAAAAGGAAATAAAAGGAAAAAAGGGAAAAGGAAAACAAAAAAAGAAGGGGAAGGGGAGAAAAGGAAAAAGGGGAGGGGGGGGAAGAAAACCAATAAATTGGAAAACAAGGAGGGAAAAGGAGGAACAAAGAGGAGCCAGGGGCTGCAGCAGGGAGAGCCAGGCCTGGCCGGTGTTCCCAGCTTTGGGGCACAGGGATGTGGAATTCAGGAATTCAGGAATTCCTCCCAGAGCTCCTGCCAGGCTGGCTCCCACCTGTGCCAGCCCCCGGGGTCAGGTCTCCTTTGGGAAGGGTTTTTGTTATGGAAAAGGTGCTTTTCCTGCAGAGCTGGGGGGAACTGGCAATCCCAGTCCATAGGGGAAATATTCCTTCATTTTTCCTGCTGAGCTCAGGCCAGGAGCAAAAGCAACCCCACAGCCTCAAAGTGGGAAATCTGTGCCAAGCCTCTTTGGATGTAATAGGAGTTTTGGGATGGATTTTTGGGATCCGAAGGAGCTTGGATGTCACTCAGAATTCCTGAGCTTTTCCCCCCTTGTCAGTTGGAGCAAAAGAGTCGCTCTGGGTTCATTCCTTAGCAAAATGTTCCCTCTGGAATTGCCTGGGGTTGGATTCTTCCCGGGGCTTGGGGAGGTGTAAAATTAAACTTGGTTTCTCTGGATTTGAGCTCTGGAATTCCATCTGAATTCCCTGGGAGCAGCTGGGAGTGTGTGACATCCCAGCTGGATCTGGGAACACCTGGATCCCTGCAGCTGTCCCACAGCAGGGCTGGGAGGGATGTGCTGGATCCCTGGGAATTCCAGGGACAGGGAGGGCAGCGCTGGTGCTGTGGGAATTTAACCTGCAGCTGGGAAAGGTATTTGCTAATATTCCTAATATTTCGTAATATTGCATATTAGGAAAGATTTATCCATGGGAAGGGAAAGGAAGGTCAGGCACTGGCACAGCTGCCCAGGGCAGGGGTGGAGCCCCATTCCTGCAGGGATTGTAAAGCCTGGGATGGAGCCCCATTCCTGCAGGGATTGCAGAGCCTGGGATGGAGCCCCATTCCTGCAGGGATTGTGGAACCTGGGATGGAGCCCCATTCCTGCAGGGATTGTGGAACCTGGGATGGAGCCCCATTCCTGCAGGGATTGTGGAACCTGGGATGGAGCCCCATTCCTGCAGGGATTGTAAAGCCTGGGATGGAGCCCCATTCCTGCAGGGATTGCAGAGCCTGGGATGGAGCCCCATTCCTGCAGGGATTGTAAAGCCATGGATGTGGCACCTGGGGACCTGGGGCAGTGCTGGGAATGGTTGGGAATTGATCTTGGAGGCCTTTTCCAACCCAGACTTTCTGGGATTGCACCATTTCCTTCCCTCCCCCTGAAGCTCACCCCATTTCCCTGGGGGTCCCCAAACTCCCGATTCCACCTGGTGAAATCCCGGAATCCTGGAACGTTCAGGCAGGAAGGGCTCTCGATCCCATCCCATGTGCAGGGACTCTGCTCTCCCAGGCTGCCCCAAGCCCTGTCCCAGCTCCCCTGGGCACTCCCAGCAGCTCCAATGTCCCCTCCTTGTCCCCCGCAGTCCCGGCAGACCCCGGAGGGAGAATTCCTGCCCCTGGACCAGCTGGAGCTGGACGTGGGCTTCAGCACGGGGGCTGACCAGCTCTTCCTGGTGTCCCCCCTGACCATCTGCCACGTCATCGACTCCAAGAGCCCCTTCTACGACCTGTCCCAGCGCAGCATGCACACGGAGCAGTTCGAGATCGTCGTCATCCTCGAGGGCATCGTGGAGACCACGGGTGAGTGCGCCCGGCCTGGCTGGGGTTCCCTGCAGGACCCGCACAACTCGGGGTTCCCCTGGCTCCTGGCATGGCTGGAGAGCTGGGGGGCAGCTGGAGATGGGCTTTGCTGCAGAGGGGTGTTGGTGTTGGGGTGTCTCTCCAGAGGGATGGATTTTGGCACTGGGGCTCTCTCCAGGGGGATGGATTTTGGTGTTCTCTCAAAGGAGATGGATTTTGGGGCTCTCTCCAAGGGGATGGATTTTGGGGCTCTCTCCAAGGAGATGGATTTTTGGGGCTCTCTCCAAGGAGATGGATTTTGGGGCTCTCTCCAAGAGGATGGATTTTGGTGCTAGGGCTCTCTCCAAGGAGTTGGATTTTGGTGTTCTCTCAAAGGAGATGGATTTTGGGGCTCTCTCCAAGGAGATGGATTTTGGTGCTGGACTCTCTCCAGGGTAATGGATTTTGGGGGTCTCTCCAGGGTAATGAATTTTGAGGCTCTCTCCAGGGGGATGCATTTTGGCACTGGTGCTCTGTCCAAGAGGATGGCTTTTGGGGCTCTCTCCAAGGAGATGGATTTTGGCACTGGTGCTCTGGGTTTGGATTTTGGTGTTCTCTCAGAGGAGATGGATTTTGGGGCTCTCTCCAAGGAGATGGATTTTGGCACTGGGGCTCTCTCCAAGGAGATGGATTTTGGGGCTCTCTCCAAGGAGATGGATTTTGGCACTGGTGCTCTGGGTTTGGATTTTGGTGTTCTCTCAGAGGAGATGGATTTTGGGGCTCTCTCCAAGGAGATGGATTTTGGCACTGGGGCTCTCTCCAAGGAGATGGATTTTGGGGCTCTCTCCAAGGAGATGGATTTTGGCACTGGGGCTCTCTCCAAGGGGATGGATTTTTGGGGTTCTCTCCAGGGTAATGAATTTTGGGGCTCTCTCCAGGGGATGGATTTTGGCACTGGTGCTCTGGAGATGGATTTTGGTGCTCTGCAGGTGGAGGGATTTTGGCACTGGTGCTCTGAGGATGGATTTTGGTGCTCTCTCCAACGAGATGGATTTTTTTGCTCTCCAGGGGGATGGATTTTGGCACTGGGGCTCTCTCCAAGAGGATGGATTTTGGGGCTCTCTCCAGGGCATGGACTTTGGTGCTGAGGTCTCTCCAAGGGGATGGATTTTGGGGCTCTCTCCAGGGCATGGATTTTGGTGCTGAGGTCTCTCCAGGGGGATGGATTTTGGGGCTCTCCCAGGATGTGGGGTTGGGGATGTGGAGCTCCTGGCTGGGATGTGGTGCTCCTGCACTTCCCAGCTGCTGCCAGGCACAGGGAATGTCCAGGACAGGGAATGTCCAGGGTACCTTTGATCCATCTGGGGCCGTGTTGTGGAGTCTCAGTGTTCCCACCCTGCTCCCCCAGGACAGGAGACCAGAGCCCAGAGAGAGGAAGGTGAACCCTCTGTATGCTTCCCTAAAAACTCCTTGATATTCCTCTAAAAACTCCCTGATGTTTCCCTAAAACCCCCCAGATACTTCCCTAAAAACCCCAGATCTTTGCCTACCAACCCCCTGATAGTTCCCTAAAATCTCTTTGAAATTCCTCTAAAAACTCCTTGGTGTTTTCATAAAGACTCCCTGATGTCTCTATGAAAAATTCCTGACATTTCCCTAAAAAACTCCCTGATGTTTCCCTAAAAAACTGATATTTCTCAAAGAAATTCCTGATATTTCCATAAAAACTCCCTGAGATTTCCCCTGAACCGCCCTGATATTTCCCTAAAAATTTCCTGATACTTCCTTAAAAACCTCCTGGTATTTCCCTCAAAACTCCTTGATACTTCCCTAAAAAAAAAAACCCTGATATTTTCATAAAGACTTCCTGATATTTTCCCAGAACTCCTGGATACTTCCCTAAAAGCTCCCTGATATTTCCCTATAAACTCCCTGACATTTCCCTAAATCCCCCTTGCACTTCCCTAAAGTCTCCTTGATATTTCCCTCTAAACTCCCTGCTATTTCCCTAAAAATTTTGTGATATTGCCATAAAAATTCCCTGGAAAAGCTCATGGAAAACTTCCAGGCCTGACCTGCAGACCAGACCTTGTTTTAATTCCTCAAAAAATTAATTCCAAAAAAAATGAGGGAAGAAAAGCTCTTTTGTAAATAACTCTTGGAATTTTAAACCCCGGCTTTGTTTTGGGAAATATTATTAACCTGGAAATTATACAGGGAATGGGAAAAAAAACCAAAAAAAACAAAAAAAAACAAAAAAAAAAAGGCAATTTCTGAGTCTTTAAAGCATAACTGGGATAAGGTTCCAAATGTTGTGACCTACTTTTGGGAGCTGAGCTGAAAATTGGGCAAAATAGAGCAAAATGTGCTGGATCTGGATAACACAGGAGGGAATGAAAGGGTTGGGAAAATCTTCCAGAGGGAGCAAAGGGAGGAGGAGGAGGAGAGGGCAGGGCTGGGTTTGAGGGATGGGAGAACTCATCCAGGGATGCTGGGGTTTTTAGGGAAGAGGGGACACCCCTGTGGGTTTAAACCCTGCAGAAATTCCAGATTCTCCTCTCGGTTCCAGGCTTTTCCCAGCAAATGCTGCATTTCCCCTCCCATCCTTCCCCTGGCAGCCCAAAGCTCTGGAAAAGCAGAGGTTTTCCTGTGGGAACCTGCAGTGATCCACGAGCAAACTCTGGCATCCTTGCACATAAATGGGCATTAAATGTTGGGAATAACGGGATGCATTTTGTATGGGCCACATCCCTGGATGCCTCTGGGAAGGGAAAAATGGTATTAATTTGGGGATTTGGAGAGGTTGAGTGTGGTACTGGGAATGTGACCCTGGAGCTGGGATGAAGGCCTGGGAGGATCAGCCTCAGCTTTGACAGGATCTGTAAAAAGCTTAAAAATTTACAAATCCCATTTTTTCTCTCTCTTTGTGGAATAATTTGGAGGGAATTCAGCTGGAGCACCTTGTCCAGACCCTGCTGTGGGCAGGAAAGGTTGGAGCAGATGATCCATGAGGTCAGCCTGGCCTTGGTCACTTCAGGGGTGGGATAAGAGATGGGAATTAAAGGGAATTAAAGGCACTGGCAGGACCAGCATTCAGGGATGTGTTTCTCCCTCTCCATTTTACATTATTTCTAATAATCAAGGATTTAGGAATCCAAATATCCATGGTTTGAGTTGGCTTTGCTGTGGATTTGGAGCCTCCAGGTTGGCTCCAGCAGGTGCTTGTAAGGAATTTTTTCCTGTTAACTTTCCTTCCTTTAATCACTGAAGGATCCCATTTCCTTCCCATTTCCCAGGTCATTCCCATTCCATTCCTCCTTTAATCATATAAAGATCATGTTTCCTTCCATTTCCCAGGTTATCCCCATTCCATTCCTCCTTTAGTCATGGAAGGATCCTGTTCCCTTCCCATTTCCCAGGTCATTCCCATTCCATTCCTCCTTTAATCATGGAAGGATCCTGTTTCCTTCCCATTTCCCAGGTTATTCCCATTCCATTCCTCTCCCTTCTCCCTGTGCTGCAAATCCCTTCCAGATTACAGCCAGGGTCAGAAGTGCTGGGTGTTTCTTCTTCCAATATTTACCATAATCAAGGATTTAGGAATGTGAATATCCATGGTTTGAGTTGGCTTTGCTGTGGATTTGGAGCCTCCAGGTTGGCTCCAGCAGGTGCTTGTGAGCAATTTTTTCCTGTTAACTTTCCTTCCTTTAATCACTGAAGGATCCTCTTTCCTTCCATTTCCCAGGTCATTCCCATTCCATTCCTCCTTTAATCATGGAAGGATCCTGTTTCCTTCCCATTTCCCAGGTCATCCCCATTCCATTCCTCTCCCTTCTCCCTGTGCTGCAAATCCCTCCCAGATTACAGCCAGGGTCAGAAGTGCTGGGTGTTTCTGCCTCCAATATTGACCATAAACAGGGATTTAGGAATGTGAATATCCATGGTTTGAGTTGGCTTTGCTGTGGATTTGGAGCCTCCAGGTTGGCTCCAGCAGGTGCTTGTGAGGAATTTTTTCCTGTTAACTTTCCTTCCTTTAATCACTGAAGGATCCCATTTCCTTCCCATTTCCCAGGTCATTCCCATTCCATTCCTCCTTTAATCACTGAAGGATCCTGTTTCCTTCCATTTTCCCAGGTCATTCCCATTCCATTCCTCCTTTAATCATATAAAGATCCTGTTTCCTTCCATTTTCCCAGGTCATTCCCATTCCATTCCTCCTTTAATCATATAAAGATCCTGTTTCCTTCCCGTTTCCCAGGTCATTCCCATTCCATTCCTCCTTTAATCATGGAAGGATCCTGTTTCCTTCCCATTTCCCAGGTTATTCCCATTCCATTCCTCCTTTAATCACTGAAGGATCCCATTTCCTTCCCATTTCCCAGATCATTCCCATTCCATTCCTCCTTTAATCATGGAAGGATCCTGTTTCCTTCCCATTTCCCAGGTCATTCCCATTCCATTCCTCTCCCTTCTCCCTGTGCTGCAAATCCCTCCCAGGTTACAGCCAGGATCAGAAGTGCTGGGTGTTTCTCCCTCCAATATTGACCATAAGCAGGGATTTAGGAATGGGAGTACCCATGGTTTGAGGCCCCTCTCTCTTTTCCTGTGGATTTGCAGCCTCCTGGTTGGCTCCAGCTTGGGAGGAGTTTTTTTTTCCTTTCCCTGCTTTAATCCTTGCCTTGGATCAGCTCCAGCCCTGGGGGGTTTGGCCAATGAGGAAATATTCCCAATAAATCTGGGTGCAGAGGCACTGGAGGGGTTTGGGGAGATTCCTGCTGCTCAGTGCCACCTGCCTGATGGAAATTCCCATTTCTGACACGGGATCCAGACAGTTTCATCCTGCCTGGATGGAGCTCAGTGCAACTGGAATTTTGGGAAACATCCACATCCCTTCCTGCTGTCCTTACACTCGCTGGTCCCAGGCTTTGGGCTGTTGGGAGGAAAATATTTGGAGGAAAACACGTGGGAAGTGGATCCAGCCAATTCCTGCAGGGAGGAGGGAAGCTGGGAGCTCCTGAATTCCCTGAGAGCTCCTGGTCCTTCCTGAATTCCCTGGGAGCTCCTGATCCTTTCTGGAATTCCTTGGGAGTCCTGATCCTTCCTGAATTCCCTGAGAGCTCCTGAACCCTTCTGGAGTTCCCTGAGAGCTCCTGATCCTTTCTGGAATTCCTTGGGAGCTCCTGGTCCTTACTGAAATTCCCTGAGAGCTCCTGAACCTTCCTGGAGTTCCCTGAGAGCTCCTGGTCCTTCCTGAATTCCCTGGGAGCTTCCTGGAGTTCCTCCCTGGTTTAGGGAAGTGTCTCCTCTGGGATTTTTTAGGAGGGGTCCCGGCCCAGGATGGTGGAGGTGATTCCTTGGGATGGTTTTAACTAAAGGTGGGAATATTTAGATGGATATTGGGGGGAAGGAATTCCTGGCTGGGAGGGTGGGGAGGGCTAGGCTGGAATTCCCAGAGCAGCTGTGGGATCCAGGGAAAAGGAAAGAAAAAAGGGAAAGGGAAAGAAAAAATGGAAAGGGGAAAGAAAAAAGGGAAAGGGGGAATAGGGAAAGGGGAAAGGAAAAGGAAAAGGGAAGGGAAAAGGAAAAAGGGAAGAGGGAAAGGAGCTCACTGGCATCACCCATGGGGAAAGGGAGAAGGGAGCCCTGGATCCCTGGCAGTGCCCAGGGCCAGGCTGGAGCAGCCTGGGACAGTGGGAAGCGTTGGGGATGGGATGGGATGGGATGGGATGGGATGGGATGGGATTTTAGGTCCCTTCCAACCCAAACCATTCCATGGTTCCATGACCTCAAATTCCTGCATGGGGAGTGCCCTGAGTTGCTGCCAGCCCCCAGGAGCTGGAGGAGCCCCACTCTGCACTGGGATTGTTCCCAGGTTTTGGAGCCTTTCCCAGTGGAGATGCTCCAATGGAGCTGGTGACAATTCCTGAGGGTCAGTGCTGATCGTTCCAGGTTTTTTTTTGGATATCTCTTCCACCCCTACATTTTGGATATTTGGATATCCCATTCCACCCTACAATTACTAGGATAACCTGGAATTGGGAAGAACATCCCAAGGGTTTATTTCCCAAACCTTTTGTCCTCCTTTCCCATTGCTGGCATGGAGAATTGGAAGCTCCTTTGTCAGCAGAGCCTTCCTGGTGCCGTTCCTGTGCAGAATTTGACTTTCATCCTGGATTTTCCTGCTGGGATTTGCCTCTGGATGTGTTTGGGATTATGTAACCCTTTATAATTTTGTGTTATCCTGCAATTTATTGATAAGCTGCTAAAACTCCTGAAAAAATGAGCCATTAATAGGAATCTGAAGCAGACAAAACCCTGCAGGAATGGTTTGTGCATCCGTTTTCCAAACCCATTAAATTTATTTTGGAAACCTCTTCCCGTGATTTGCTGATTAAAGGAACTCCACAGCCTGCCAGGCTTTTTAATTAAAGAAATAGGGATGGCATCAAAGGCCTTTTCCTCTGGTTTTGCTTTTAAAAACATGAAAAAACTGGAATTCTGGAATCACAGGAAGGGTTCTCTGAGATCCATGGGGGTGAGCTCAGAACGCAGCAACTTGAGGGAACAAAGAGCTGGGACAGCTCTGAAAATTACCAGGATTCTGATGATTCCATTGAAAATGGGATTTTTTTTTTCTTGGATGTCTGTTCTGAGGGTCAGTGAGAAACCTCAATACAAATTCAGCACCTTTAAAGAACATAAAATATGGGAATTCTGGAATGGTTTGGGTTGGAAGGGACCTTTAAAGGTCAATTTATTTGTGTTTTTTAATCTTTCCATTCAGATTTTGGGATTTTTTTGTGTGTGTGTTGGATGGGAGGGCGACAGGAAAAGAGGACTCAGCACTTCACATGTTGACAGCAGCTTTGAAATTGCATTTATTTTATTTTAAACATTTTTAAGCCCAGCCTGAGCATGGTAAAATATCCCTTTAAAACTCTCAGGGCCGAACATCCCTCAGATCTTTTCCCAGTGCTGCCGTTATAGGAAATCTGTCAGTGGAAAATCCAATATTTTTTGGTCATGTGGACAGACACGTTTGGCCCTGGCAGAGCTGGGATTTCCTGGGATTGGGACCTTCAGCTCCAGCTTCCCTCTGCCCCCCTGGAGCTGCTGGGCTGGGAAAGGGGGGAAAAGGGATTTTTACAGCTGAGGAATGTGCTGGGGAAATGCAGGGATGTGTTTGGTGGGAGAGGAGAGTTTGGAACAACAAATCCCCGGTGTCAGTGTAGGACACGAAACAACACACCATGGACATGCTGCTCTTTTCAAGGTAAAAGGGACTTTTTAATTTCTGACTCCAACATTTATGGATTTCCAAAAGCACCAGTGGATTGGAGGGTGACAGTGGCACCTCTCCAATGACACTGGACAAACCAACAGCCCATCACATTTCTCCTCCTCCATGAAAGAATGCCAAACAATGAGTTATTTACATAAAGTGTGTGAGAAAGTTCATGACAAAAATATAAACACCAGCAGGCTCAGAAAATCCTAAAGAATCCAAACACACCCTGGAGGTGTCCCGGGCCAGTCTGGAGCCCTGGGACAGTGGGAGGTGTCCCTGCCATGGCAGGGCTGGGATGGGGTGGGATTTGGGGTCCCTCCCAAGCCAGAGCAGCCTGGGAGCCTGGGATCCATCCCTTACATCACTTTTGTCTGGGGTAACGCTGGCTCCTCCTGCCTGAGGCACAATTCCCCAAATCCCCCTGCATCAGGCCTTCCTGCCCCTCTTCTTCTCCCTCAGATCTCTCTGGAGGCCCAGGAGAGAAAACTGGGAGTGATTTTCACCTGGAGCTGGGCAGGAGCTTCCCTCTTCCCTTTTATCCCTTTTCCCTTTTTCTTCCCTTTTTCCTTTTTTTTCCCTTTTTCCTTTTTTTTTTTCCCTTTTTTCTCTTTTCCCTTTTTTCCCTCTTCCCTTTTCTTCCCTTTTTCCTTATTTTTCCTTATTTTTCCCTTATTTTTCCTTTTTTTCCCCCTTTTTCCCCTTTTTCCCCCTTTTTCCCCTTTTCCCCCTTTTCCCCCCTTTTCCCCCTTTTCCCCCTTTTCCCCCTTTTCCCCCTTTTTCCCCTTTTTCCCCCTTTTTCCCCTTTTTCCCCCTTTTTCCCCTTTTTCCCCTTTTTCCCCTTTTTCCCCCTTCTTCCCCTTCTTCCCCTTCTTCCCCTTCTTCCCTTCTTCCCCTTCTTCCCCTTCTTCCCCTTCTTCCCCTTCTTCCCCTTCTTCCCCTTTCACATTTTCTTCCCCTTTCCCCTTGTTTTCCTCTCCCCTTTTTTTCCTCTCCCCTTTTTTTCCTCTCCCTTTTTTTTTCTCTCCCTTTTTTCCCTTTTCCCTTTTTTTCCCTTTTCCCTTTTTTTCCCTTTTCCCTTTTTTCCCTTTCCCTCTCCCCGTGGATGATCCCTGCGAGCAGGGGCTGAGCTGAAATCACAGCAGTCTCTGCCAAAATTCCCCCGCTCACAGCCTGATCAGGCAGGATTCCTTCTGCTCGAGCAGCCTCCTTGTGCTGAGCTGCTGCTCCCACAGCCTCTGGAGCTCCCTGTGGAGCCCCATTTTTCCAGGGATTGCTGTGGGAGGCTGAGCTGGAATGATGATTTTGGGAGCACCAAAACTCCATCTCTGCTGAGGCTCTGCACCTGCTGCCAGGAGCTGGGGAGCAGAGCAGGAAAAGGGGAATATTCCAGCTCCTGCTGGAGCGGGGGTTTGGGAATGCTGGGGTGGGGAAAGGGGAAGGCAGAGGGCTGGGATTTGTCCTGGAGCGCGGGGATGTGGGGATGCTGCTGGCTGAATACAGCCCCAGGCTGCTCCTCCTGGAGAAACTGATGGACAGATAAAACCCTCAGGGCTCCAGTGGGCTGATTCACAGCATCCTGGAATGCCTTGGCATGGAAGGACTCAAATCCCATCCCATTCCATGGCCAGGGACACCTCCCACTATCCCAGGTCACCCAGCCTGGCCTTGGGCACTGCCAGGGATCCAGGGGCAGCCCCAGCTGCTCTGGGAATGTGACCCAGGGCCTGCCCACCCTCCCAGCCAGGAATTCCTTCCCAATATCCCACCTAAATCTTCCTAAATCCTTCCATGTGAAGCCATTCCCTCCCGTCCCTGTCCCTGAATCCTTCACTGTACTGTACTGCAATCCGAGCCATTTTTTCTCTGTAGCACCTCCTGCCCACTCCTTATTTACCTCCTGGATCCTCTGGCAGTGCAGCTTTCCCTGGATATTTGCCCTCAGTGAGTTATGGCTGCTGCTGCCAGAGGTTTTTGCAGCAGCCCACGGGTCCCTGCTCAGTGTTTTTTATTTATTTATTGTTTCAATGGCCCTGCAGCAGCTCCGTGCCTCGGGCAGGTGTGCTGCTCCAGGAATGCCCAGCTGCCTTTTCCATGGATACCTGTTCCTTGGCCTGGATATTCTGCTGTTTGTTATTCTTTATTTCCAGCTCTGCACAACAGGGCGGGGGGGAGGGTGTTAAATATTAAATATTCCAGCTCCCTCCCACCTCCTCCTCACAGGCTCGCTCTCCTGAGGGATCCTGGCTTGGGAATGACCTTGAGCTGCTCCAGGGGAGGTTTGGGTTGGATATTTGGGAACATTTCTTCATGGGTAGGGCTGTCCAGGCCTGGCACACAGTCCCCATCCCTGGGGGGGTTTCACAGCCCCTGGACGTTGGCACAGGGGCAGTGCTGGGGATGGTTGGGCTCAATGCTCTGAGAGGCTTTTCCAGCCTAAACCCCTTCTGGAACTCCACAATTCCAGCTGAACTGGCCTTCCCAGGGGCACTTGGTGCAATCCCTGAGCAGCCATGCTCAATGTCTCCTTTTGGAAAGGCACAGACCCCTGAGCTCTCTTCCAGGTTAACTCTGGCTTTCTTCTGCCTTTGGAGGGTTTGGAACCCCTGGAATTCTCTGGGGAGCAGGATGTGCTGTGGGGCAAGGAGCACAAGAAACTCCCTGCAGGGGTGGGGGCTCCACCTGAGCACCTTTTCCTGCAGGAATCGCCCCCAAAATCCACCCTGAGCTGCCCTGGGCCAGCCTGAGGCCGTTCCCTCTGCTCCTGTCCCTGTGCCCTGGGAGCAGAGCCCGACCCCCCCGGCTGTGCCCTCCTGGCAGGGAATTCCAGAGAGGGAAAAGATCCCTGGGGATCCTCCTTGGCTCCAGCCTGAGCCCCTGCCCAGCTCCCTCAGGGATTCTGCAGCCCCTGCCCAGCTCCCTCAGGGATTCTGCAGCCCCTGCCCAGCTCCCTCAGGGATTCTGCAGCCCCTTTCCAGCCCCCATTTCCCCTCCAGCCCCTGCCCAGCTCCCTCAGGGATTCTCCAGCCCCTTCCCAGCCCCATTTCCCCTCCAGCCCCTCTCTCCCATCCCACCCCAGCCCTTCCTGGGGGCTCATCCTAAGGGAAGAACCCAAGCCTGGCCTTGTTGTTTTCCCAGTCTGACACTTTGCAGCCAGGTTTGTCCCAGCTGGGCACTCCCAGTTTACAGGTGACATAAACCAGTTGTAGTTCAGGCCTTGCTTTGCACCTGCTGTTGGTTCTTGGGGTGATTTGAAGGTGAGGTTTAAGAGGAAAGTGCTGGTTTAGCTGCTGGTGTGTTACACAATCCAGGCTGCACCGAGGCTGCTGTGAGCTCAGTGATGATAAAAGTGGTTGGCAGGAGAAGGGGGAGAGGCCTGGCGTGGGTAAAACGCTGGGACATTCCAGGACAGTCATCAAAAACGTCAGGAGGGAATTGGGAATTCATGGAGGGGAAAGCTGTGCTCGGGCTGGAGAGAGCCTGGAGGGCTGGGGGCTGCCTCTGCCTCCCTTCCCTGTGCTCCAGGCTGGTTTTGGGGGGGTTTGTGGGGTTTAGGGAGCAGGGGCAGGAGCAAGGGGTGAGGGGCAGCAGCCCTGCCCACTACTGGCTGATCCTTCCTGGGGAATGGAGACAGAGCCTGCCTGTCACAGGCATCTTTTAGGAGAAATCCTTTCCTTAGGGATTTTTCCTCCTGGGAAGCTGAGAGGCCTCAGGAACAAAATGTACCCAATGGTTATCTGCTGCTGTGGGATGCAACAGGAACAAAATGCAAACAATGGTTATCTGCTGCTGTGGGATGCAACAGGTGCATCTGGGATTGGGCTCATGGGGTTGTTTCTAATTCATGGCCAATCACAGTCTGTCTGAGCCACAAGCTTTTGTTATCATTCCTATTCTATTCTTAGCCAGCCTTCTGATGAAATCCTTTCTTCTATTCTTTTAGTACAGTTTTAATGTAATATATATCATAAAATAATGTATCAAGCCTTCTGAAACATGGAGTCAGATCCTCGTCTCTTCCCTCATCCTGGCTCCCCTGTGAGCACCACCACAGCTGCCCCTTTTTATTGAGCCCCGAGTGCCCTTGGAGGCAGCCAGGGGGGATCATCGTGTGCTGTGCCCTGAGTGCATCTGGGAGCCCAAACCAAGCCCATTAGTGACCTTAGTGACAGGGCTCCAAAGGTTTGGAGCTGTCTGTGCCATTCCAGCACCGGGAGAGGCTCTGGCGATGCTGGGAACAGCTCCCTCCTCTAATTGCAATATTTATTACAGGCTCCTTGTCCTTGCTTTCCAGCCTTAGTGACTCTCTGCAGCTCCTGAGCAAATCCCAGAGCTCCCAGCAGGGCAGGCTCAGCCCCTGTGCTGGGGATGAACCCCAAATCTGGATTTCACACCCAGTCTGGGATGGGGCTCCAGGAGCAGGCAACTGGATCAGGTGTCCAGGTGCCTCTGGAGTCAGGGACCTGCAGGAAAGGGGGGGTTCTGCCCCTCTGCCCCTGTGCTCAGGTGAGAGCCCACCTGCAGAGCTGCCCCAGCCCTGGGCTCCCACAGCAGAGGGACCTGGAGCTGCTGCAGAGAGCCCAGAGGAGCCATGGAGCTGCTGCAGGGCTGGAGCCCCTCTGCTCTGGGGCCAGGCTGGGAGAGCTGGGAATGCTCCCCTGGAGAAGGGAAGGATCCAGGGAGGGCTCAGAGCCCCTGGCAGGGCCCAAAGGGGCTCCAGGAGAGCTGGAGAGGGACTGGGGACAAGGGATGGAGGGACAGGAGCCAGGGAATGGCTCCCAGTGCCAGAGGGCAGGGATGGATGGGACACTGGGAATTGGGAATTCCTGGCTGGGAGTGAGGAGAGGCCCTGGCCCAGGTGCCCAGGGAAGCTGTGGCTGCCCCTGCATTCAGCACTGACAGGATTAAAACAAGAAAAACAACAAGGAAACAAACAATTGTGCCCCCAGACAGGCAAATGCTCCATGGAGTCAATTTTATGCAGAGATTTATTGGCTGTGGTCAGCCCTCACCTGTGTGAGTGCAGCCCGGGCTGGAATCACCCTGTGCTTACCCAGCCCCTGGATCTGCTCTGTGCCTCTGCCCTGCCCCTCCTGCTGGAATTCCTGCTGTTGTTATGCATTTATTCCATTTATTGCCTGCAAGGATTCGTTCTGCTCAGGCTTTGTCAGAAGGGATAATGATTCAAGGAGCCACTGTGTGACAAGGACAAGAGGGAATGGCTTTTAACTGCAGGACTGGGTGGGGGGGATTTAGCTGGGATATTGGGAAGGAATTCCTGGCTGGGAGGGTGGGGAGGCCCTGACACACATTCCCAGAGCAGCTGGGGCTGCCCCTGGAAGTGTCCAAGGCACCCTGGGACAATGGGAGGTGTCCAGAGGTGGATGGGATGGGATTTAGGGCTCCTTCCCAGCCCATACCATGTTCTGGGATTGGTGGCAGTGATGACTTCGGGATGCTGAGAGGTCCCACAGCTGCTCTGGGGTGGGTCAGGCAGCCCAATCCCCTCAGGAATCACCTCCTGCTGCTGCACTGGGGAAAGCTGAGCCCGAGGTGCAGAGATGAATGGAGCAGCAATGTTCCTGCTGAGGTTTCCTCTGCTCGTTAAGATATTGATCTGTGGCTGCAGGCCCTCCCCCGGGCCACAGCTCCGGGATAAATAACCCGGGACAGGCGGCACTGATTGTGATGTAGGAGCTGGCTCTGTGGCCCAGGGAGGGTCTCTCCATCCTCCTGCTCTCTGTGCCCCGGGTTTGGCTCCCCAGGGGCTGGAGTTGGGCACGTGTGGGGCTGGCCGTGGCTTCTGGATGTTTTTTGGATCGCTGTAAGTAAGAATAAGAATGTTTGGATTGTTAGGAATAGAAATGTTTAAATTGAAAATATGTTGTGAGTGCAAGGGTAACAAAGATCAGGGAATCAGGATCATGGGTTGGGTTGGAAGGACCTTAAAGCCCCTCCAGTGCCACCCCTGCCATGGCAGGGACACCTCCCACTGTCCCAGGTGCTCCCAGCCCCAGTGTCCAGCCTGGCCTGGGGCACTGCCAGGGATCCAGGGGCAGCCCCAGCTGCTCTGGGAATCCCAGCCCAGGATCCCTGTGAGTGATCCATCCCTTTTCATCCCACAGCATTACTCTGCCCATCTTTTTCCCCGTGGTGCTGAGCACATTCCCCGTATCCCTCTGGAGCCTTTGCTGCTCCTCCTCGTGCTCCAGACACTTTAAATTCCCGGGGCAGGGAGCTGGGGGTGGGATTTCCCCCAGTGGAACATTGCTGACTCCGTGTTCAGAGCTCTGTGTGATGGAGGAGCTGGCATTTCTATTGAATATTGCCCACGATTTCCCTGCCCGTGGCTGCTGCTCAGCAGCCAGACCCGCGCAGGGCTGGGAAAATAGGAAAAAATCGTGGAAAACTCGGAAAAATTCATGGAAAACTCGGAAAAATCCAGGGAGTGCTTTGTGTCAAGGACCTCAGCCAGAAAAAAAAAGGGGATTTTGCCTTTTTTTTTTTTTTTAAACTGGAAGAGGTTAAGAATTTAAAAGCTGCATGAAAAACATGCCTGGAGTTGTGGCCTGGTCCATGATGGCTGTGAAAGCATCCCAGATTTGCACTGTAGGTGGGATATTGGGAAGGACTTCCTGGCTCTGAGGATGCTGGAGCCCTGGAATAGAATTCCCAGGGAAGCTGTGGCTGCCCCTGGATCCCTGGAATGGTCCAAAGCTGGGCCGGAGCAGCCTGGGAGGATGGGAGGTGTCCCTGCCATGGCAGGGGTGGCCTGGGATGGGATTTGGGGTCCCTGCCCACGCTGGGGTTGGTGTCCGTGTGTCTGTACTGCCCCGGTGGGAAGGTGTCTGCAGGAGCAGCGCTTGGGGAATGCATTCCCTGGCTGCTGGGGCGCTGAGGCAGCAGCTGAGCTCACCTGGTAATTAATTCATCAGCAGAACTGCCTGGAATTAGAGCCGTGCTCTGAGAGAGGCTCCTAATTGGGAGTTAATGGCTCATTAGTGCTGAGCAGATCAGCCTGAGCACCCCGACAACACAAACAAAGCAATTAATGATGTTCGGGGAGTGGGCTCCACCCTGGCAGCGCCGCTGCTGGCCCCGGGAGCACCGAGGTGGGGCTGGGCTCTGGGGGTGCTGCTGCCGAGGGAATTCCCTTTGGAATGCCCTTTGGAATTCCCTTTGGAACGCCCTTTGGGGCTGTGGGAGGGCTGGGATGGTGCCGTGGGGTGGCTCTGGCTTCCTGCTTTGGGGCTTGCTCAGCCCAAACTGGCACCTGGGAATGATGAGGTTGGGAAAAGATGGGGAAATGAGCAGCAGGGGCTCCTACTCGGAAAGCTTTAAGAATGGAAATCACGGAATTTCAGGTTGGGTTGGGTGGGAAGGGATCTTAGAGCCCACCCCTGACCCTTCCCACTATCCCAGGGTGCTCCAAGTGCTGTCCAGCCTGGTCTTGGACACTTGCAGAGAGGAAAAGGGGCTCCAGGAGAGCTGGAGAGGGACCTGGGACAAGAAGGGACAGGAGCCAGGGAATGGCTGCCAGTGCCAGAGGGCAGGGATGGATGGGACATTGGGAATTGGGAATTCCTGGCTGGGAGGGGGGATGCCCTGGCACAGGTGATTCCATGGGTGGCCCTGGATCCCTGGCAGTGTCCAGGGCCAGGCTGGGTCTGGAGCAGCCTGGGACAGTGGAGGGTCCCTGCCACGGCAGGGCTGGAATGGGATGGGGTTTAAGGTCCCTTCCCACCCAAACCGGGCTGTGAAGGTGTGGCAGCACCTCTGCAGCCCACCGGGATTTTTCCTGGAAGCAAAGCAGGGCCCTGACATGTGGGATGGGAAAAGGCAAAGAGCCCTAGCCAGAACTGCCAGTGTCATAAACACCAAACGCTTCTGAAACCTGCAGGAAATAAAAGGAATCGTTTTCCCTAAAATGGCAAAAATGCTCCAGACTTGGAGGCTTTTAAGCCAGCCTGGGGAGAGCTAAATCAGCACGATGGGGATGGCAGGCAAGGCTGGGATGTAAAATTAGAAACCCCTGGCAGGCATGTGGGTATTTGTGCAGCTCAGGCTGGGATGTGGCAGATTGATCCTCCTGGGAATAAGGAGCTGCTGGATGGTATCACATCCTTGGGGATGGGGGCCCTAATGAATGCAGGGTTTGGGATCAGATTGATCCTCCTGGGAATAAGGAGCTGCTGGATGGTATCACATCCCAGGAATGGGAACCCTAATGAATGCAGGGTTTGGGATCAGATTGATCCTCCTGGGAATAAGGAGCTGCTGGATGGTATCACACCCTCAGGAATGGGGGCCCTAATTCACCCCCTGACTGTGGGCTGGGGTTGGGATCGCTTCCCTCTCTCCCTCCCTCCTGCAGGAAATGATCTCCCTGTGCCACCCTGGGATCTGAACCACGGGGAGGGAGCAGCACCCAGCCCCTCTGAGCCTCCCCTTCCTCTGCTGCAAGAGGTGTAGGGTCTGTGGGATTTGGGGATCCTTGTCCCAGGTGTTCTGGGATGTGGGCTCCCCTCGGGAGAGGTGTGAGGGTGCTGAGGATGGAGGAGCAGCTGGGAGGTGCTGAGCACCTGGGGGGGCAGGAAAATGTGTCACCAAGGGGGAGAATCCAACATGGAACTGCTGAGGGTGTGGAGGGGCTGTTGGGGAGTTTTTTTCCTAGGGGAAAAGGTTTTCCAGGTTTTCCAAGTGGGGGAGGTCCCAGTGAGATCCCTGCTCACTGCAGGGGAAGGGGGTACTGCCCCAGCCCTGGGAGTGTTCCAGGCCAGGCTGGAGCAGCCTGGGACAGAGGGAGGTGTCCCTGCCCATGGCAGGGGGTGGGATGGGATGGGATTTACTGTCCTTCCCGACCCAAACCACGCTGGGAGTCTGTCGTTCCATGGTATTTGCATAGATTTGTATATCTATGGCCCAGCAAGCAGTGTGTGGATTCCTGAAGAGCCTCTTGCAGCCCCAAATCCCAGCTGGCAGGGCTGACAGCGCTGATCCTCCCTTTCCTGGGAGTCTGTGTGCTCCTGGTGTCGGGCAGGGAGTGTTTGCCAGCCCCTCCTGCCAGCTGTGTGCCACAATCCGTGTTTGGTTCACAGATGTGGTGTTCCAGCTGTGCACAGCTCTGAGGCACGGGACAGGAGCTGTTCCAGCCTGGGAGGTGCTGGGGATGGCAACGGGGATGTTCCCAGTGCCAGACAGATGGATGCAGGTGAGGAGCTGGGAAAGATGCTCAGAGCCAGCCTCAGCAGCTGTCTGGGCATAGAGGAGCGGAAGGATCCCCCAGAACAGGAGTTTGGGGTTGGCAGGGCTGCTGATCCCTTTGGCAGGCTCTGGGAGGGGTTATCCCCTGCATCCAGCCCTGGGAATGCAGGAGTGCAGCCTCTGCTCTCCAGGGGTTTTGGGTATTGGGGGATGTTGGTTTATAAATATTGGGTTTAAATATGAGGGGCTGCTGAGTGAGGTTTGCATGGAATTGTGGAGTATCAGAGCTGGGAGGGAGCCACAGCATCATGGATCCAACCCCTGTCCCTGCACAGACACCCCAAAATCCCACCCTGGCATCCCTGGAGTGCTGTCCCAAGCCTCCTGGAGCTGTTGGGAATGTGCCCATTCCCTGGGGAGCCTGGGCAGTGCCAGCACCCTCTGGGGAAGAGCCTTGCCCTGATCTCCATGCCAGCCCCCTCTGGCACAGCCCCAGCTGTTTTCCCTCTCCCATGATGGATTTGGGGGGGTCTCCCCCTGAATTCCTTGGCCAAGCTGAGGCTGGAGGAGAGGAGCAGGAATCACAGAGCAGCTGTGTTGGAAGCAGTTCTGGGCATGAATTGATGGCCTCAAAATGTTTTAAGAGACTCAACAAATCCATCCCTGTGTTAAACCAGCAGCACTAAATCCTGAGAGGTTATTCCCAAACACAGCTCCATGCTGCCTTCTGTAAATCATGAAATCCCAGACTGGTTTGGGTGGAAAGGGACCCTAAACTCACCCTGCAGGGACACCTTCCCCTGTCCCAGGGTGCTCCAAGCCCCATCCAACCCTGGACACTGCCAGGGGTGGGGATTCCACACCTTCTCTGGGCGATCAGAGGCAGATGATCCCTCTCTGTACCAGCCCTGACGTTGTTACAGATTATTTTCAGCTCAGAAAGTGGCTGCTGACTCTGTGTTCTATTTAAATCAGTCTCCCAGCCATCCTTTTGCCATGGGGTGGCTGCAGGCAGGGATGCTGGCGTGGAGCAGCAGAGCTGCCTCTGGCAGCACTCAGGCATCATCCCCAGATCCTGGAGCCCAGGAATGCTCTGCCTGTGTGGCCCTGTGTCCAGCCCAGTGAATTGTCCCTTTCCACGTGAGGAGAGCTGGATTTTCCATCCAGGAAGGCGTCTCTGGATCCCTCAGGGTGTTTTTGGGGCTGCAGAGGGAAGCTCTATTTTGGTGCTGAGCCCATATGGCCGGGTGGGTGTTTGGAGGAGTGGCTGTGAGAGGGGAGGGCTGGGCTCAGCCTCACAATGAAAATGTTCTCGTCTGGAGAGCAGAAATTATTGTAAATATCTTTTTTTTTCCCCCCCCTTTTCTCACTGGTCCCCAGACTTCCCTCAGCTGTTGCTCTGACCTCCCAGTCTCCTGGGATTTAACAGAACATTCCTTTCTCCCCGTGCCTCTTCCCCACCATTCCCAACATCGAGCTACAAATGAATCCCCTCATTTCCAGCTGCACTTTGGAGCCCAAATTCCATGAAAAGCAGAACCAGCTCTTTTTTTTTTTTTTTTTAGGAAAATCCCTGTGAGACCATGGAGCCCAAGCATTCCCAGACTGCCCAGGCCACCACTGCCCCATGTCCCCACATCCACAGGGCTTTGGAATTCCTCCAGGGATGGGGACTGCCAGGCTGGACAGCCCTTTCCATGAAGGAGTTTTTCCCTTGCACAGATTCCCAGAGAAGCTGTGGCTGTCCTTGGATCCCTGGAATTAACCCAGGCCAGGTTGGACAGTCTTGGAGCAGCCTGGGACAGTGGAAGGTGTCCCTGCCCCTGGCAGGGGTGGATTGGGATCATCCTTAATGTCCCTTCCCACCCAAAGCAGTCTGGAATTATCTGTCTAGCATAAGGAATGTTTCCATAGGAATGTTTCCATAGGGCTGTGCTGTCAGGAAAATCTGGGGATATTTGGGGCTGACGGGAGCTCTGGAGAGCATCCACTGCATTTTTCCAGGGCATGGATGGGCAATTCCAGCTTTTATGCAAACCCCACTTTACCCATGTGCCCAGCTGCTGGGAATATCCCCAGCCAAGGAGAGGGGATCCATTCCCATCCCATTCCCGCCCCTTTCCCCTGCCCTTGCTGTCAGGAGCTGCGTGGGGCAGGCAGTGAAATGCTGCCCTTCTGGTGCTGCTGAGTCAGTCCCAGGCGGGTGGGAGGCAGTGATGCAGACCTGGGAGGGTGGCAGATGGCTCTGGGAAAGGAGCCTGCTCCCAGGAAGGAGCTGCAGGGGCTGGCATGGCCCTGACGCATTCCGGGGAACGGGAGCGGAGCCTGGGCTTGGGATTAAAAAAAAAAAAAAAAAAAAAAATCAGGAGGGGCTAAAAATAGCAGGGCAGATTTCTCAGCCAGGATTAATTATTGCGTGGAATGTGTGTTATTGCAGGGAATGTCTGATCCAGATAACTGCTCCTGCCTCTGCTTTTCCAAAAGGATCAACAGCCCTGCTCCAGGCCTGGAGGCTGCCAAACTTTCATTTTCCCCTCTTGTTTTGGTACCAAATTAAGGAGGTTCCTGACATGCCAGTATCCCCTTGCATCCCTGGATGTGGGAGCAGGAGCAGGACATGCTTTCCTGTGCTGCTTCCATGGGATTTTGGAAACCTGCTGTGATTTGGGCGAAGGATGGTCCTGGCAAACACCAGGATGAGCTGCTGAGGGTGCCAGGGAAATCTAGGGGTGTGAGGATCAAAAAGTGCTCCTGGAAGAGGCCTGGCTGATAAGGAGAATACCTTTAGTGTCATGGCTCTTGTTTAAATGTCAGGAATGCTCCGTGAGGACAGTGGGAATAACGCAGGAGGTATTTATGGAACGGAGATAAACAACGTGGCTGGACTGAGGAGCAGGGCAGGAGCCTGGATTGCTCCCCAGGGTGAGGAGAAATAAAGTATTTGGGATAAAACCATGTCTGACTGACAGGAGTGTGGTCTGGAGCCACGGGAGCATGGGATCATGGAATGGTTTGGGTTGGAAGGGATCTTGGAGATCATCTTGGCTCCCTTTTGCACACAGACTTTGTGTGTTAAATCTGTGTGTGTTGGAATTCCCAGGGATTCAAATTCCCAGAGCAGCTGGGGCTGCCCCTGGATCCCTGGAAGTGTCCAAGGCCAGGCTGGACAGGGCTTGGGACAATGGAAGGTGTCCCTGCCCATGGGTTGGAATTAGATGGGCTTTAATCATCTTCCAACCCAGATAATCCTGGGATTCTGTGGTATTTGCATGGATTTATAAAGGGTTTTTGTGGTTGGTACCTTTAGGATGCATTTTGTGTCTTCCATTTCAGGAAATGCTGTATTTTTTTTCCTCTTTAACCAAAGTGAGTTTTTATGAAAAAATTCCCTCAGCATCCTCACAGGGAGCAATTCCCAGTTCCCAATGTCCCATCCATCCCTGCCCTCTGGCACTGGGAGCCATTCCCTGGCTCCTGTCCCTCCATCCCTTGTCCCCAGTCCCTCTGCAGCTCTCCTGGAGCCCCTTCAGGCCCTGCCAGGGGCTCTGAGCTCTGCCTGGATCCTTCCCTTCTCCAGGGGAACATCCCCAGCTCCCTGGCCACGACTGCCAGAACATTCTGGAGCACTCCAAGCCATCATCACTTTAATCAGGGACCAGCCTTGCGCTGGTGCTGGGGAAATGTGAGTGCCAGAAATAGCTGCTGCTGCTGCTGTTCCCAGGGAGCTGGAGGTGCTGGAGCTGCAGCCCCACGCTGTCTGTGCTGCTCAGGAGCTCTCCCAAAGGGCTGTGCCCTTCCCAGTCTGCCAGCTGAACTGCCATGGAAAAGCAGGGGGACAGGGAGAGCCTGGGAGCTGAAACCCTCCTGGGTTTGGGGGCTGAGCCCCACTGGTGCCCCCATTTTCTGGCTGATTGCAGATCTCAGCCATCTGTTGAGGTGTTGGGAGAGGGTCCCCAGGACGAGGTGAGAGATGAGAATTTGACTTCATGGTCTCAGAAGGCTGATTATTAGATTATATTATATTATATTATATTATATTATATTATATTATATTATATTATATTATATTATATTATATTATATTATATTATATTTATTATATCATATCTTATTATATCATATCTTATTATATCATATCTTATTATATCATATCTTATTATATCATATCTTATTATATCATCTCTTATTATATCATATCAATCATATAAATGCTATACTAAAACTATACTAAACTATAGAGGAAGGATACATCAGAAAGCTAGAAAGGAATGAATAATAAAAACCTGTGACTGACCAGAGTCCCTACTGGGGTCTGGCATTGGTCATTAATTAAAAGCAATTCACATGGAACCAATCAAAGACGCACTTGTTGGTGAGCAACCTCCAGATCACATTCCAAAAGCAATCAGATAATTGTTGTTTACATTTCTTTTCTGAGGCTTCTCAGGAGAAAAATCCTGGGCAAAGAAGATTTTTCAGAAAATATCATGGTAACAATCTGTCACCGTTGCAGATGTGCATATCAGGATATCCTGTTTATCAGTTACCCCATTTATCAGTTTTCCTCAGATAAATGGGATGAACCAGCTGCTGTCCCTGTATTTGGGGTGAAGCTGTGGCTGCCCCTGCATCCCTGGAACCATCCCAGGCCAGGCTGGATGGGGCTTGGAGCAGCCTGGGATGGTGTCCCTGCCCATGGCAGGGGTGGGATGAATCCTGATTTCTGATCCTTGATTTCCCCTCTGACCCAGACCATGCCAAGATTCCATCATTTCCCCTGCTCTCCTGGAAGAGGAGAGGTTGCTGTGGGAATCCTTTTCCCTGCAGCAGCAAGTCCTCCCTCAGTCCTACAAGAGCAAAGGGCAAATGTTGTATGTCTCTATATCAAGTCCCAACCAGGCTTTACTCTTCCCTTCATGGGCCTTAAATTACAGTTCTGAATTAGCTCAGTTATCGGGAATTCATCAGACTTTGCAGTGTGATTAATTTTTCACTGGTATTTTGGAAGTTTTACAGGTAGGCTGCAGGTTTAAGGCAGATCATCAGCACAAAGTGCACAGGGAGGAGCCCCTGGCTCAGCTCTGGGGGTTTTAACCTGCAGGACAGGAGCTCTTCCTAAGGAAAAAGGTAAAAACCTGACAAAAAGAAGGATGCTTGTGCCTTTTGGCCAGGAATTCCTGCTGGAATTCCTTCCTCTTCCTCCCAATGCTAGGACACAGAGATGCCCTTTTGTGACCCCGTGCTGCTGAGTCGCTGTAATTCCCAATTAATGCCCCCTTTCCCCACTGATGAGGATGAACTTTTCCCCATTGGGAAGGACAGCCGGCGTGTCCCTGTGTCCAGCTAACTGCATTCCAACGGCTGAAGGTGACATTTCTGGCATTCCTTTGGAGAGGGAAAGAGCCAGGGAACCTTTGGGTGCCAGAATTGCCTCTGCAGCCTCTCCCAGGGCAGGGGGAAGCTGTTAAAAGCTGATTAATGATCTGTGATTTCCCAGGCAGCGGCCAACCTCGGGGATCAAATGGGATAAATAACAGGGCTGGGATTCTTTTCAAGACAATTTATGATGAGCTCTAGAAAACAGCCAGCTCCATCTGGGCCCTTTAGAAATTTGGAAGTAATTGGAGGATTATTAGAGGGTGGAATTAGTCGAAGCATTTATTTACGGCTTTTTTTTTTTGGCCTCCATCTGCCCCCTCATTAATCTGGGAATGCAGCAATGAGCTGGGCTGACAGCGAGTCACAGAATCGTGGAATGGCTTGGGAATGCCAAATCCCCATTTTAGGGATGGGGCAGCCACAGCTCCTCTGGGTTCCCCACATGCACAAAAAGCATTCCCTGGTTTTGAAGCTATGGAGAAGGGGTTTATTTGATATAATAATATTTATTATTTTGGGGTATTTCTACTGGAATTGTTGTACCTGCTCAGGTGGGATGTGTGTGCAGGCAGAGCTTTGCTGGTTCCCTGAGCCCTGAGCCCTCGGTGAGGGGGGCTGAGCTGGGAGCAGGGAACAAAACACTCCAAAGCCTTTTCCTTTGACAAACACTGCTTAATTCCATAATAAATAATTCCACTGCAGGCAGCTCCCAAGCTGGAGCTGGGAATTTATCCTGCAAATGGATATTAATCCTGGGGAGAACTTGGGAAGATGGGAGCAGGCCCGTGGTCGGGGTGGAGGCCTCAGAGCAGCGCAGGCCGCGGGCCCTGCTGAGGGGGAACTCCTGAGGGGAAAAAGCTCAAAAAATGAAAACCCTTCCATGCCCACAGCAGGAATGGAACACTGGGAGCCAGGAGGGAGAGATATCCATGAGGAAAATTCATGGACAATAATCCTGAGGTGGTTAGCAGAAGGGTTGGCAGAGGTGGGGCGCATGCAACTGATCCTACTCTCTCTGTGGGAAAACATGGAAATGTTCTTGGATTTGGGCTTGGATGGAGCCCCTCTGCTCCCTGAGCCAGGCTGGGAGAGCTGGGAATGCTCCCCTGGAGAGGGGAAGGCTCCAGGCAGAGCTCAGAGCCCCTGGCAGGGCCTGAAGGGGCTCCAGGAGAGCTGGAGAGGGACTGGGGACAAGGGATGGAGGGACAGGAGCCAGGGAATGGCTCCCAGTGCCAGAGGGCAGGGATGGGTGGGACATTGGGAATTGGGAATTCCTGGCTGGGCTGGGATTGCCAGAGCAGCTGGGGCTGCCCCTGGATCCCTGGCAGTGCCCAAGGCCAGGATGGCACCCTGGGATGGTGGGAGGTGTCCCTGCCCATGCCAGGGATGGGATGGGATGGGATGGTTTTGTTTTTAAGATCCCTTCCCACCCAAACCATTGTGGGGTTCTGTTGTTGCTGGAATACAAGTGTGGAACAGCAGAACAACAGTGAGAGCTCAGAGCTGGGGCTGAGGCGTTGCTGAGAGAACAGAACACAAAGGAAAAGCTGGAAAATGCAGCAGAGCTGGAAGAAAAGCTGGGAATTGATTTCCCGTCCTGGCCTTGGTAGCAAGTCTCAGCACTGTCTGCTGGCTGACACGTATTCTCAAGAACGTTGGGAATATTGGCTGCTGCTCTTCACCCTGAGAGGCTCTTAAATAATTTGTGCCCTTGGGTTTGTTGGGAAGGAGATAAATGGATCTGAAAGACAAATGATATTCCTGCAGAGATTTGCCCCTCCAGTGAGCTGGTATGGGAATGAGACAGAATTTGTGGCTGATTTTCCTGAGATTCTGCTGATGAATTTTTCCATGGTAATAGTGGGTACAGAATTCCTCCTTGGAAAGCCTGCTGGGAGAGGCAGGACCATGGGGCAGGAGGTGGAAATAGCCCTTGGGACATTGCCATGGGATTGCCTGGGATGGGAATGGGGATGCACATGGGACAGGGGATGGGAATGCTGGTGCAGATGATGATGGGGATTGGGATTTGAATGGGAATTTGGGTGGGGATGAGAATGGGAATGCAGGTGGATCTGGGTCTGGAGATGTGGGTGCAGAAGGGGATGGGAATGTGGATGTGGATGCAGACACAGAAGGGGATGGGAATGCAGATGCTGACAGGGGTGTGGATGCAGACTGGGATGGGAATTTGGATGGGAATGTGAGTGTGAATGGATCTCTGTCTGGAGATGTGGATCTGATAGGGGATAAGGATGTGGATGGGATGGGAATGCTGACAGGGATGGGAATGCAGATGTGGATATGAAAATAGGTGTGAATGGGAATTGGGATGGGGATGGGATTGCAGATAGGTCTGGAGATGCAGATGCAGATGTGGATGGGGATGCAGATGTGGATGGGGATGCAGATGTGGATGGGGATACAGATGTGGAATCCCACGTTCAATCCCTAAGGAAGACCTAGTCAGAGTCAGGGCTGAGGCTCAGGAGGGGAAGCTCTGGGATCTGCTGCTGAAGCTGCTGCTGAGCAGCTGCAGAGCGAGGGGCACAGGTGGAAGAGGAACTCACTCAAATTGCCATTTCTCTCAGAATTGCAGGTTTTTCCTAAGCCTTTTAGGAATGGGTTTGCTTCCACTCCACTTCATAAACAGGAGCACCTGGGCTCTGGGTGAAAATTCACTGGGAAGTACAAAATATGTCCTGGGTGAGGCTGTGGGATGGCTCTGGCTGTGCTCCTGCAGATGGGAGGCCTCCCTGGCAGTGGGAGCAGCATCCAGTGCTAAAACCCCTGGATTCATATTTTCCTCCCAAGAGATAAAGTGGAAAACAGAGTTTTGTCTTGTGATCAGCAGCAAGACCAGCACTGATTCCATCAGCAGTAGCATGAGGTGGGATAAACTGGAATTTTCCTGGCCGTGTGTCACATTCCATCCCACTCCCCCCGCTGCAGCCCCGCTGTTGTTTTTCCTGTGCCTTCCCAAGTTCCTTTCCTTTTCTCCTGGCTCCTGGTGAGCCAGGCAGGGGATGTGTTTGCAGAGGTGGATGGAGCTTCCTGAAATCCAAATGTCACATTTCCACTTGGCTGCGTGAGGAGCAAATGGCAGCGTAAATCTATTTGCAGATTTCTACAGAGAGTGGTTAAAAATAATAACAATAATAATAATGATAATACTAATCATGATGAAAAAAAGCAGGATTTCTTCTGGAAGCCTCCAGCAATCCATGAGCATCATCTCCCTCTGATTTCCAGGGGTCACCAGGGTGGCCAGGTCTGGTGCTTGGGGGGACTTTACTCCGTGGTGGGAGGAAGAGGAAGGGCAGTGTTGTGCCTATTAGTCATGGATTTTATTCCCTGTTAATCTTTTGGAGCTGGATCCCAGCCTGGCCGCGATGGATGTGGGAGCAGGTTGCTGGTGAGGCCTTTGAGGAGGAATAAATGTATTTTGTGGGACTTGTTGATGGGTTGGAGTGTGCTGATGAGGGGCTGGTTTTGTGTGCGTTCATGGATATGAGGGAAATGTGGAATGACTTGGGAAGACTTTAGGATCTGACAAGTCCCATTTGCCCTTGCAGCTCCTGCTGCTTCAGTCCCAGGGTTCTCAGGTAGCCCTGATGCCCCTTTGGCAGCAGCACCTTCAGAAAGGGTCTGTAAATGTAGGTGGAATTCTTCAGTTCTGCCCCATCCACTGGTGTTGGATCCTTTCCCCTTGGGAATGACAATTTAACAGCTGTAGAATCCTAAAATCATGGAATCCTTAGGGTTAGAAAAGACCTTTAAAGACATCAAGTCCAACCATCATGCCACTGGCCCACCTGCCCAGGTGCCACATCCACAGGGCTTTGAAATCCCTCCAGGGATGGGGACTCCACTGCTGCCTTGGACAACCCTTTCCATGAAGGAATTTTCCCTAATATCCAACCAAACCTCCCCTGGTGCATCATTTCCTCCAAACAAGGACAGGCCAATCCTTTTTTTTTTTTATTTTTAAATACATTTAAACCCCTAAAATCCATTTCATGGAATTGCTGAAGGATTTCTTTGCATCCCCAGTTTCCTGGGACTGCTGGAAGCTTTTCCTCCCTTCTCCTTGCAGGGATGACGTGCCAAGCCAGGACATCCTACACGGAGGACGAGGTGCTCTGGGGCCACCGCTTCTTCCCGGTGATCTCCTTGGAGGAAGGGTTCTTCAAGGTGGATTATTCCCAGTTCCACGCCACCTTCGAGGTGCCCACCCCGCCCTACAGCGTGAAGGAGCAGGAGGAGATGCTCCTCATGTCCTCGCCCCTGATCCCGCCCGCCGTCAGCAACAGCAAGGAGAGGAACAACTCTGTGGAGTGCCTGGATGGGCTCGACGAGGTGGGCACAAAGCTGCCCTCAAAACTGCAGAAAATCACCGGGAGGGACGACTTCCCAAAAAAACTGCTCAGGATGAGCTCCACCACCTCGGAGAAGGCCTACAGCATGGGCGACCTGCCCATGAAACTCCAGCGCATCAGCTCGGTGCCCGGCAACTCCGAGGAGAAACTGGGCTCTAAGACCACGAAGATGATGTCGGATCCCATGAGCCAGTCGGTGGCAGAGCTGCCCCCCAAGCTGCAGAAGCTCTCGGGGGGCGGCGGCAGGATGGAGGGGAACCTCCCGCCCAAACTGCGCAAAATGAATTCCGACCGCTTCACATAACACGGCCGGGACTGCCAGGAGGGCAGCGGGGGCTGCCGGGGGCTCGGGGCCGCCCAGGGGCCGGGGTGGGCTCGGGGGAGCCGGGGTGGGCTCGGGGCTCCAGGAGCTGGGGGCGTCCCGCGGGCTTCCGAGCGAGGGCCGCGTCCTCGGCGCGTCCGGTCCCAGCGCATGCAATAACCGTGTGCAATCTCTGCATCTAGTCCGTGGCATGACCTCTCCTGTATTTATACTCTGTACCCCGAAAAACACCCAGAGGGGCCTCCCTGCCCCTGCATTCCCCAGGGAATAGGGACAACACGGAGTGGGGAACGTGCAGGGGGAGCCGAACTTGAGTTGAAAGCGTTTGGGGTTTGTTTTTTCCCCTGCCGTGGGTCGTGATTTGCTCACCCAAGTTGTTTGCTGCATGTGGGTTTTTTTCCTCCAAGGAGGTGTTTTAGTTCACCTTTCACATCAAATCTGCTTGCCTTAAATCCACTGCTGGTTTCTAGTTTGCTTTCAGGTTTTTTTTTTGGGGGGGGGTGATTGTTCCCTGTGTCAAACCCACAAGGAAAAATACTGGGGGGAAAAAATAAAAATCTGTATTTCATCAGGCTTTGTTTAGAAAAGAAACTTGTGTTTTTAAGCCTGGGGCAAAGTGATAAATAAATTACTCGAGTTCACACTTTAGGTACAATTAGTAATGTTTTTATAAAATCTTTGTGATTTATACGTGGAAGAAAATCAGCAGGATGTACTTGATTTCTCTGGTTGCTGAAACAGCCTACCATGAAAAAAGCTGAATGTACCCGTGGTGCCAAGCAGGCTCTTCTCTTGGAAAAACTGCACCCCAAAAGCAGAGCCCCAGTTCCCCAAGTCCCTCTGGGCCTGGATTTCCCTGCCAGGCAGGGCAGGGTGCTCCCAAGCCTTGTTCCTCACTGCTTTTTGTGGTGAAAGTGCTGTTTGACCTTGTTTGAGCTGCAGGTCACCCCTGGGGCTCCAGAGTGAGCCAAAGCTTGGATGAATGTTGAAGTGCTGGGGTTGATCCCTCGGTGCCTGTGTTTGGGTTTCCTCTGTCCACTGGATCAAGGCAGGGTGGGCCCTGTGATGAGGCCTGGAGGTGATGGAGAACCTCCCCAAAATCCAGAGGGTTGAGGTGCCCGTGGAGCCCTGGGCTGTATTTGGGGCCTTTCCAGAGGCTGCTTGGAGGAGGTTTGGGATAGATGGAGGGATGGGTGGGACAGGCACCCCAGCAGGAGCAGGGCTCTGAGTGCCATCCCCTGGGTGAAACCCTTGGGATCACATCCAGGTGCTCCCGGGTGTGGCAGGGGAACGTCCCTGATTGGGCACCTCTGGCTCCCCCTGCAGCCATGCCAGCATTGCTGGATAATTAATGACAGAGCTGATGGGTTTTGAGGAAAAAATTGGGATTTTAGAGATGCTGGCATGGAATGAGGACTTGGAAGCCCAGCACTGCTGGAGCTGGCTCAGCCACCAGTGTCCCTGGAAGTGTCAATGTGTGACTGTCACTGTATTCCTGAGGATGCTGCACAATTCCCAGAGTTCCTTCCCATAGTTATCCTGAGCTTACTCTTATTCTTTTCTTATTCTGTTCTAATTCTATTGTTTTCCTTAAGCTAGTTTGTTTCTTAATTCTTATTCTTATTCTTATTCTAATCTGTTCTTATTCTTCCTCCTATTCTATTCTACTATTCTATTCTATTCTATTCTATTCTATTCTATTCTATTCTATTCTATTCTATTCTATTCATTTTTGTTTTCTATCCCATTTTAATTCTTATTCTTCCTTTTATTCTTCCTCCTATTCTATTCTATTCTATTCTATTCTATTCTATTCTATTCTATTCTATTCTATTCTATTCTATTCATTTTTGCTTTCTATTCCATTTTAATTCTTTTTCTTCCTTTTATTCTTCCTCCTATTCTATTCTATTCTATTCTATTCTATTCTATTCTATTCTATTCATTTTTGTTTTCTATTCCATTTTAATTCTTATTCTTCCTTTTATTCTTCATTCTATTCTATTCTATTCTATTCTATTCTATTCATTTATTTTTGTTTTCTATTCCATTCTAATTCTCATTCTTCCTTTTATTCTTCCTTCTATTCTATTCTATTCTATTCTATTCTATTCTATTCTATTCTAATTATTTTTCTTTATTCTATTATTATTCTTAACCCATTACTATTCCATCCTTTATTCTGTTCTTACTCTATTCTTTATTCCTATTCCATTCTTTTTCTGTCCTATTTTATTCTATTTTCTATCCTACTTTATTTTATTCTAATCTCTTACTCTATTCTATTTCCTATTCTTATTCTAGATCT
Source organism: Agelaius tricolor (assembly GCF_023055355.1). Classification (NCBI taxonomy): domain Eukaryota; kingdom Metazoa; phylum Chordata; class Aves; order Passeriformes; family Icteridae; genus Agelaius; species Agelaius tricolor. Next base: position 35,378,959 of record NW_027269270.1, read on the forward strand.
ATTTTTATTCTTATTCTCTTCTTAATATATTCTATTTCCTATTCTTATTCTTGAGGTAGCCTTGTTCTAGTCTATATTAATTCTAATTCTATTTTGGTTTTAATTTCTAATTTGAATTCTGTTCTATTTTCTCTATTCTATTCTATTCTATCCTATCCTATCCTATTCATTTTCTCTTTTCCATATCCTATCCCATTTTATTCCATTGTATTTCCTGACTCTGGCACAGCAGCCCAGGTGCAATTTGGGGTTCCCCAGGGGTTTCTCCACAAATGGAAAACATCCCAGGGAGAAGAGCTGGAGGTGGGAAAAACCCTCCAAAAACCCCCTGGAAGTGGGGCAAAAACTGGAAAAGGAGCCCCCTTTAATGCAATAAAAACATCAAGTTGGGATCAACTGGAAAATTCTGATTTTTAAATGAAAATGTGCCAAAAAAGCAAATATTAAGGGAATTATTGCAGTGGTAAAACCCAGTCTGGGTGCTGGGGGAGCCAGGGTTGTTGGATTTTCAATCCATCCCTGCTGGATGCAGAATTCCCAAAGTTTGTGGCCGGGATTGAGGTACAAGAACAGACACCTGTCCATATTTATTTATTTTAGGGATTTCCTCGTGTTCATACTTCATTTTTATGGTGTGCTCACTTTATTTTAATTTATTTATGAACATCTGAACCCAGCCCTTGCTTCTGCTCATTAAAAAGGACTGTAATTAACAATGATTGATTGATTGGTTGATTGGTTGATTGCACAGCCGGTCTGTGTTCTCTCCTGCTGAATTCCCGCTTGGATTCTCCTGGAAATTGTAAATATTTCAATTACAATTAAAGAAATAAAAGAAATAAAAGCGTTTTTGGGCATGAAGTGTCTCTCTGGATAAATGTTCAAGTCTGGTTTGAGTTCTACAGTGAAACCAAGTCTTGGATGAAGGCTGCAAAGCTCGGCTTTATCTCCAGCTTTGTTAAACTGGCCCAAACTGGGGTGGTTTTAAGGCATTTGTCACTTGTCCCCCCCTTTTGTCACTTTAATAAAATTACCAATAATAAACTCCTCAATTTCCTCCTCTCACCTTTGGGGCAGGGCAAAAATCAAAGTCTCTCTGCTCTAAAAAGTAGCAAAAAATAAAAATTGGGTTGGGTTGAGCTGCATTTTGAGGTCTTTGAATTCCTTTGGGAAAGGCCTTTCCCTGTCCATGGAAAAGTGGGAATTTTCCTTAGGATCATCCACATTCAGCCCCAGGAATCAACCAGAGCTGGCAGATCCCGGCCAGACAATCCTCTGGGCTTTTCAGGGAAATTCAGGGTCAAAGTTGGGGCTTGAGGGGAAATTTCAGTGCTGGGCACCAGCACTTGGGGAGCAAAATAAGAATAATAAAAATAAATTGAATAAACTATTAAATAGAAATAGAAATAGAATACTGTATAAATATAAATATAATTTATTAATAATATAACATATAATATCTATATATAGTAGTAATAATAATACAATAATAATACAATAACAAACATTAGAAACACCCAATAATAATAATGCTAATACATAATCAGGTACATTAGAAAATATGTTAAATATAATAAAATATATATAAAAATATTAAAGTCATAAATATAAAATAAAAATATAAATAATATATATAAAATAATAATATATAACAATTCTGTAATCTAGGATATTAATAAATATATAATAAAATGTATTAGTAAATTATTAATAATAAAATTTACTTTATATAATATATATTATATATGAAATTATACATTTACTATATTATTAGATTATTATTAAAATATTATTCATAAAATATGTTAGTAAATCTAAAATGAAACATATTTAAATATGTAATAAAATATAGATAATAATAGATATAATGAATAATATGTAATAAATATATAGAAAAATAAATATATGAGACTGTATTAATAGATACTAAAATATATTAGTAAATATATAATGAAATATATTAACAATGTATAGAATGTATATAATAAAGTATATTAGTAAATATATAATGAAATTGAATAATACATATGTAATAAAATATAAGAAAATATATACAAGAGTATATGAAGTAAAATATAAATATGAAAAATTATATAATAGACTATATTAATACATTAATTAAAATATATAATTAAACATATAACAAAACATTATTAAATATTTAATAAAATACTGATAATATATAAAATAGATATAATAATATATATAATAAATGTAAATGTAATAAATATACAGAAAAATAAATATAATAATATATAAAACTATTCCTCCCATTTTTTAATTTTTCCCTCAGAGCAAAAGCACAAAACTCACAGGGATATTATTGACTTGCCAGGGAAAACTGATTCTGCTGCCACAGAATTTCACTGGGATGGAAGTTGGAAGATGGGAAAAAGGGAAAATGATCCCACCATAAAATAGCAACGACACTGGGCAGGGGCTCAGGCTGGAGCCAAGGAGGATCCCCAGGGATCTTTTCCCTCTCTGGAATTCCCTGCCAGGAGGGCACAGCCGGGGGGTCGGGCTCTGCTCCCAGGGCACAGGGACAGGAGCAGAGGGAACGGCCTCAGGCTGGCCCAGGGCAGCTCAGGGTGGATTTTGGGGCGATTCCTGCAGGAAAAGGTGCTCAGGTGGAGCCCCCATCCCTGCATGGATGTCACAGCCCTGTGCATGTGGCACTGGGGACAGGGGCAGTGCTGGGGATGGTTGGGCTCTGTGGTCTTGGAAGGCTTTCCCAGCCTAAACCCTGCATGTGGGGTTCTCTCTGTGGGATCTCCTCAGGGATTTTCCTTGTCCTTAATTTACTAAAAAATATGGATATTGATCTAGTACCGATACCCAGCTGTGACGGTCAGAAACTCTCTAACAGTTTAAAGTTAGAAAGTGAATGTTTATTGTGGGATAGCTCCCAAATACACAGCACAATTTACAGGTGATCACAGAGCCCTTTTATCTATACAAGTATTGAATGCCCAAAATACAAACATATATTAATAACGTTGGTACATCCCATTCCAATGGTAATTAGTTCAAAAGCCATTAAGCATGCCTAGTTTGTTCCTTGAAATGGGTCAGTGGTCCCTTTCATGGGGAGGGGTCCCAAAATGAGGAAGTAAATGAAGTCTTCCTCATTCTGACCTTTCTACATTTTCAATACAAATATGAGAAATGAACCCTTGGTAGAACTCCCATTCCTGTCCTCAGTTGGTTTCAGAACAGAGGAATTTGTCTTATGTTCCTACAATTGTCTGATGTTCCTAAAAGCCATTTATCAGTTCCTGTATTCTTCATTATAAACCCTGCTAACCAAACATTGTGCTGACAAGCAATCAATTATTAGTTAACTACTAACTCTTAACTTCATTAAGGCCTCCCCATTTATTTCAATTAACTCCAATAAAGCTTATCTCTAAATAAAATCCTAGCTCCTCTAAAATCTGTAATCCCTTAAAGTTTATGTCTCATCCTTGCCCTCACCAACTGACAACAAAATCCTCCTGCTCCATCCCACAGCTCAGCTGCATCACCCACCAGGAATGCTGGGGTGAGCTGCAGATGGAAACACCTTTTCCCAATTTTCCCCACCTTTTCCCAATTTTCCCAACCTTTTCCCACCTTTCCCCGCCTTTCCCCTCGGTGCTGCTCACAGGGGCTGCTCCAGGGCTGCAATGCGCGGTATCCAGGGCCCGTGCGCGGATCTCTGTTTCCATGGCGATGGAGCACGGGAGCCGTTCGGGTCCCGGTGCCTCCCGCTCCTCCTTTCCCGCAGGTCTCCCTCATCCACGCTGAAAATCCAACACCCAATTCCCCACAGGTCACTGTAGGACACGGAACAGCACAATGTGGACTCGCTGCTCTTCCTAAGGTTAAAAAGGGAAGTTTATTTTTTTACTCTGACATTTATAGGTTTCCAAAAGCGCCTGTGGATTGGAGGGTGACAGTGGCACCTCTCCAATGACACTGGACAAACCATCAGTCCATCACATTTCTCCTCCTCCATAAAAGAATGCCAAACAATGAGTTATTTACATAGAGTGTGTGAGAACTTTGTTACAAGAATGGAAAACATCAGAAGGCTCAGAAAATCTCAAAAAAACAGGGCAGCACCCACAGATCACCTGCGGAGATCCATGGAGGAAACCATGGGATGCATCCATGGAAAATCCCTCTGGCAGCACCTCATGAGGAAGCTCTGGGCTGTGCCAGCACAGAGAACAGTTCCCCAGTCCTGGTGGCAGGAATTCCTGTGAGGAATAGGGAACAAAGGAAAGCCAAGGTGTTTTCCAATGTTAGTCCTGTGGAACAAGAATGATCCCATTACCAGGGACAGATCAGGAGCTGGAAAATCCAGAGGTGCCCTAGGCAGCCAGGAAAGGAGGCTAGGGAGGCAGGAGGCTCCAAACCTGGAATATTATTTGGGAGAGAATTGAATTTAAAAAAGGATGTATTTCCAAAATATTGCCCTTTTGTCCTCAGCTCCAGGATCCCCCAGTTCTGGTTTGGCTCCCATATCCATGGGAGAGCCCAGTGGGAGCTCTGCACCCACCAGGAGAGCTCTGGAGTCAGGAGATGGTGAAATGGGAATATTATCAAACCCTTCCACCTGGAACCACTGCTGGGAGCTGAAGTCATTCCCAGCATCCAAAATCCTGGAACAGAAATTTTTCTCCAATAAAATCCAAATTATCATCCTCTTACCATGCCACGATTCACACCCCAGCTGACAGGGCCTCATCACCCCTCTCCTGAACCTTTAACATCCCAAACTCCTGTTTGGGTGCCTCTTTCCCCGTGGGGAGTTTGGGATCAGTCACTCCCAGGGGCTGAGAATTGTGAGGGATGAGGGGACCCCACCCCAGGGCTGCCCACGGTTCCTCCCGGCTCCGTTTGCTTTTAAAGTCTTCAAACAGCAACACCCGATCCCCAAGGATCTGGGAAGGCCAAAGCTGGGGACAAACTGCTTAGTCCCAGCAATTCTAAAATGTTCCTGCTCCCATGGGGTGCTCTGGATGGAACCTGCCCCGTCCTGAAGATTCCAGAGCATCATTCCAAATAAAACAGACCACAAGGGATGACTTCAGGTTGTCATTCCTCCCCAGAGTGACCTCGAGCTGAACATCTGAAATATTTATCCTGCTTTACCTGAGACATTCTTGCCAAATCCTGAAAACCTGATGGAAAATCCTGCTTCCAGCAGGAGACAATGCTTGGGAAAGGTGTTTTGATTCCTTTTTTTTTTAATTAGTCATTTCCAGCAGTACAAACCTCCTGGGTTTTATTCCCCTTTTCCCCTCCATTCAGGAGTGGCTCTGTTTCTGTACAACACTTCCCACACAGCCCTGCTCCTGGCAGAGCTGGGATGCTGCATTGCATTCCAGGCTTTTTCCAGGATATTTTGGAAGTGGAGGCTGTACGAGCGCGGAGGAGAATTTCCAGCACTTGCTAAATCACGCACTAAAAAAAGATGAATCCAGCCCAAAGTCACCCTTTGGAATGAGATCCTTGGGATTTCAACCAGAGGAACGGACATTCATATGGAATCTGCTCCCAAAGGAGGAAGAAATGAGGGAACAGTCATGTGTTACCCTGGGAGCTCTGTGGAATTGTGATCCAACTCCCCATGGAATGCAGCCCTTCCTGGGAGTGGGGCAGGGATTCTGGCATGGATGGTTCTCCAAACAACCTGTGGGATAATAAACCTTAAATAATAACAAATGCATCAGAAATCGAGGATTTCACCAAAGAAACCTTTGGGTTTTGTCTTCAGAGAGAGGAAAACTCCGACAGCAGGGAGGCCAATCTGTCTGGGACTGATATTCCTAAACAAATAAATTTGTGTTTATTTTCCACCCAGCTCTGGTTCTTTGACCCATTTTTGGGTGAAAAAGCAATTTGAATACTCCCATTCTTCCACATATATTAAACATCAATTCAATCTATAGAACTCATCATATTTCTCCTCCTTTCCCCTCCCTCTTAGGGCAAAACAACCCCCAGTTTGTACATTTGATCTCTTCCCAACTGCTCCTTCCCTATCCCTCATTTTCTCCTCCTCCTGCCGTTAATTTTCCGAGCGTTTCTGCAATGGAGCCCTGGAGAAGCGGCTGCAGCAGAGCCCGGGTCCCGTTTCTATAGAGACAGAGCTGCCTGCATCCCGGGAAGCCTTGGGAAAACAGGGAAAAGGAGCAGGACAACGGCAGCGCCACCCAAAGCTCCTCCGGGGCCCCTCCAGCCTTGATTAAATCCGCTGGATAATTGGAACCCACGGCCATTTGGGGCTTGGAGCCGGCTCGAATTAGGGAATGAGGGTTTGGAAAGGGGATTTGCTGCTGGACTCCCACTGCTCCCAGCACAGAGGCACCGCGTCCCAGCTTTCCCCTCCTCCTCCTTCCCTGGCCCCGATCCCAGGTTTTCTGTCCTGCTGTTCCCTCCATCCCTTATCCCAGGTTTTCTGTCCTGCTGTTCCCTCCATCCCATATCCCAGGTTTCTGTCCTGCTGTTCCCTCCATCCCTTATCCCAGGTTTTCTGTCCTGCTGTTCCCTCCATCCCCTATCCCAGGTTTTCTGTCTTGCTGTTCCCTCCATCCCTTATCCCAGGTTTTCTGTCTTGCTGTTCCCTCCATCCCCTATCCCAGGTTTTCTGTCCTGCTGTTCCCTCCATCCCTTATCCCAGGTTTTCCCCTCTGCTGTTCCCTGGATCCCCTATCCCAGGTTTTCTGTCCTGCTGTTCCCTCCATCCCTTATCCCAGGTTTTCTGTCCTGCTGTTCCCTCCATCCCCTATCCCAGGTTTTCCCTCCTGCTGTTCCCTCCATCCCTTATCCCAGGTTTTCTGTCCTGCTGTTCCCTCCATCCCCTATCCCAGGTTTTCCCTCCTGCTGTTCCCTCCATCCCTTATCCCAGGTTTTCCCCTCTGCTGTTCCCTGGATCCCCTATCCCAGGTTTTCTGTCCTGCTGTTCCCTCCATCCCCTATCCCAGGTTTTCCCCTCTGCTGTTCCCTGGATCCCCTATCCCAGATTTTCCCTCCTGCTGTTCCCTCCATCCCTTATCCCAGATTTTCCCTCCTGCTGTTCCCTCCATCCCTTATCCCAGATTTTCCCTCCTGCTGTTCCCTCCATCCCCTATCCCAGGTTTTCTGTCCTGCTGTTCCCTCTATCCCCTATCCCAGGTTTTCTGTCCTGCTGTTCCCTCCATCCCCTATCCCAGGTTTTCCCTCCTGCTGTTCCCTCCATCCCCATATCCCAGGTTTTCTGTCCTGCTGCTCCCTCTATCCCATATCCCAGGTTTCTGTCCTGCTGTGCCCTCTGTCCCATAGATCTGTAGCCATGATCTTTTATGGAAAATCCTTTCCTTAGGATTTTTCCTCCTGAGAAGCTGAGAGGCCTCAGGAGCAAAATGTAATCAATGGTTATCTGCTGCTGTGGAATGCAACAGGTGCAGCTGGGATTGGGCTCATGGGGTTGTTTCTAATTCATGGCCAATCACAGCCCAGCTGGCTCAGGCTCTCTGTCTGAGCCACAAACCTTTGTTATTCATTCTTTCCTTTTCTATTCTTAGGCAGCCTTCTGATGGAATCCTTTCTTCTATCCTTTTAGTATAGTTTTAATATAATATATATCATAAAATAATCAATCATCCTTGTGAAACATGGGGTCAGATCCTCGTCTCTCCCCTCACCCTGGGACCCCTGTGAGCACCACCATAGGCAGGGATTTCTGGGTTGGGGCTCAGCAGGATCCCAAATCCAGGCTGGCTCTTGCATCCCAAGCCAGGGTTTCCATCCACAGTTTCATGGACACACCAGGACAAAGGAATTCCCAGGGATGGTTCAGCAGCAGAGCCTAAGGAAAGGGAATATGGGATCCAGCTGGATCAGGAGACTCCCCTGGAACCCACTGGAATTAGAACCCAGGGATGGAGAGTAGCACTGGCTGTGACCACCACCAGAAATGCATTTACCCACAAAATCCCAAAATGTCACCAAAAAACCTGTGTGTGGAATCCCAGACTGGTTTGGGTTGAAAAGAGCCTGAAACCTCTACCCATATCAACCCCAGCACCTCCCACTGCCCCAGGCTGCTCCAGCCTGGCCTTGGATAATCCCAGGGATCCAGGGGCAGCCACAGCTGCTCTGGGAATTCCAGCCCAGCCAGGAATTCCCAATTCCCATTGAGAGGAATGGTGGATTTGTCTTTCCAAAGCAGCTCTGGGGCTGCTGGCAGGTAAAACCAGCACTGAGGGATAAAGGAAACCATGGGAAGGATTCCACTGATTGACGAATGGGAAAAAAAAGAGATTTGCTTTTACAAATAAAACCTAGGTTGGCTGATAAATTAAATTGGATATTGAGAGGTTAAAGAAACAATGGAGATAAAGACCCCCTAAATTCCATAAGAACTAAAGATGAAAAGGGAGGGTTGTACATTAGAGGGGAATCTCTGGGATCAGGTGTTCTGGGAAGTCTGAACCTCTCAGGTACCTCAGAAATGGGGAAAGAGAGAAGGGAAATGCAGCTGGGAAATTGGGATAAACAGGAGGCTGCACCCTCCAAAAATGTGAGAGACCCCAGGGGATGCCCCATGGCCTCTCCCTTGATTGGAATAAAGCCAGAAAGGGGCTCCTCTCTCTCCTTTTTGGACACAAACCTCTGGTGTTTGTGGATTGATTTTCCCAACAAAAGTGAGAGGAATGGTGGATTTGCCTTTCCAAAGCAGCTGTGGGGCTGCTGGGAGGTAAAACCAGCACTGAGGGATAAAGAAAACCATGGGAAGGATTCCACTGATTGATAAATGGGAAAAGAGATATTTGCTTTTACAAATAAACTTTAGGTTTGCTGATAAATGAAATTGGATATTGAAAGACGAAAAAAACAATGGAGAAGGAAAACGCCTAAATTCCATAAGAATTAAAAATGAAAAGGGAGGGTTATACATTAGAGGGAAATCTCTGGGATCAGGTGTTCTGGGAAGTCTGAACCTCTCAGGTACCTCAGAAATGGGGAAAGAGAGAGGGAAATTCGGATAAAAAGGGAGGCTGTGTCCTCCAGAAATTGGAGAGACCCCAGGGGTACCCCATGGCCTCTCCCTTTACTGGAATAAAGCCAGAAAGGGGCTCCTCTCTCTCCTGTTTGGGCACAAACCTCTGGTGTTTGTGGATTGATTTTCCTGACACCAATATCTCCCTCCCTATCCCCCTGGCAGTTCAAGGCCATTACTGTGGAACGGGAGAGGAAATCCACCCCAGGCAAACCAGCTCACCTTTGCCACCTGCAATTCCCACAAATCACCTGAGCCCAGACGGCACCGAGTGGGGGCTTGGATGGAGAGCCTTGAATGTGAGAGCTCCTGGAGACCCCTAAATCCCGCCCTGTGGCAAAGATTTACTTCCCAGGGCTCTGCCAGAGCCCGGCTGAGGCTCAGCAGGGATTTGCAGGTGATTCACCTCCTCCATAGAGTCTGCCCTGGGGAATGCGGTCACACCCCTGCAGTTCCCTTGCAGAGCAAGGATTTATCAGGGAATGGCTCCGGATCCCCAATTCCCCGGCAGGGATGGGATGTGGTTTATGGGCAGCACTTCAGCAAGCCCGGTTCAAGGATATTTCAAAAGCCACGGGCAGCAGGGGAGTGTCTTTCCCACAGCCAAGGAGCTGCTGTGGCCATAATTCAGATTATTGTTTAGAAAAGAGCAGAGGAGGCAGTGCTGGGGTCACTGTGGCACTGCCACACCCCCGAAACGTCATTGAAATCCTTCTGTAAGGGACAATAAATGCCAGAGTTGGTGCGGGCTGCCCACACGGATACAGCTCCCACTAATTAGCTGCCACCAATCAGCAGCACGTGCCCTTTAATGAGTGCTGGCCCTTCCCCTGCGCCTCCAGCGCCCACCTGCAGCCAGCAGAGCTTTGCCACCTGTCTGGGGAAAAAAAGCACAAAACTACCCTGCAAGGAGGTGGGAATTGGCAGGGATGGTGCAGGGATCACCAGGGATATTGCAGGAATTGCCAGGGATGGTGCAGGAACTGCCAGGGATGGTGCAGGAATGCCCAGGGACGGTGCAGGAATGGCCAGGGATGGTGCAGGAATGGCCAGGGATGGTGCAGGAACTGCCAGGGATGGTGCAGGAATGCCCAGGGATGGTGCAGGAATGGCCAGGGACGGTGCAGGAATGCCCAGGGGTTTTCAGGAATTGCCAGGGATGGTGCAGGAATTGCCAGGGATGGTGCAGGAATTGCCAGGGATGGTGCAGGAACGGCCAGGGATGGTGCAGGAATGCCCAGGGATGGTGCAGGAATGCCCAGGGATGGTGCAGGAGTTCAGTCCAGCTCTGGCCTCAGGGTGTTCTGGAGGCTGGAATGGGCAGGAACAGCCCCAGGGGCTGAGATTTGCAGCTGGAGGGAGCAGCTGGGAAAATGGATGAACCCAGGAATGGGGTGGGTTGGGAGGGATCTTAAATCCCATCCCACCCCACTGTCCCAGCCTGCTCCAGCCTGGTCTGGGACACTTCCAGGGATCCAGGGGCATCCATGGAATGACCTGGGCCAGGGCCTGCCCACCCTCCCAGCCAGGAATTCCCAATTCCCAATGTCCCACCCATCCCTGCCCTCTGGCACTGGCAGCCATTCCCTGGCTCCTGTCCCTCCATCCCTTGTCCCCAGTCCCTCTGCAGCTCTCCTGGAGCCCCTTCAGGCCCTGCCAGGGGCTCTGAGCTCTGCCTGGAGCCTTCCCTTCTCCAGGGGAGCATTCCCAGCTCTCCCAGGCTATTCCACAGCCATCCCATGGAAAGCTGCAGCAGACACCTCCAAGCTCGGGAACGGGGCCGCAGCTTTTCCATCCAAAATCCCAGCAATTTTCTCCCAGGCCAGCGGCCAGGGCACGTGGGAGGGAAGTTCTGGAGCTGCAGGGTTATTCGCAGCCCCGGCCCCGCTCTGCTGTTCCTGGGGAAGGGAGCGGAGCAGAATTCCCGGCGCTGGCAGCGGAGCCGTTCCCGGAGATCCCGTCCGGTTGCCATGGAAACAACCTTGCCTGGAAAGGGCATCTCCGCATCCCGGAGCCACTGCAGAGGCCTTGGGAAGCCCTGCCCGGGCGGGCACAGCAGCGTCCCCGACCCCTGCCCCAAAACCTGCCTCGAAATCCTCTGCTGGGCCCCATCGCTGGCACCCCTGGTGCTCCTGTACCTTCCCAGGATCCCAAATCCCCACCAGAGCAGGGCTGGCAGTGCCTCTGTCCCTTCCCAGGATCCCAAATCCCTCTCAGAGCAGGGCTGGCAGTGCCTCTGTCCCTTCCCAGGATCCCAAACCCCCCAAATCCCTCCCAGAGCAGGGCTGGCAGTGCCTCTGTGCCTTCCCAGGATCCCAAATCCCCCAAATCCCTCCCAGGGCAGGGCTGGCAGCGCCTCTGTCCCTTCCCAGGATCCCAAATCCCCCAAATCCCCACCAGGGCAGGGCTGGCAGTGCCTCTGTGCCTTCCCAAGATCCCAAATCCCCCAAATCCCTCCCAGGGCAGGGCTGGCAGTGCCTCTGTCCCTTCCCAGGTGCCCAAATCCCCCAGAGCAGCCCCGGGAAGCCCGGCTCCATCTGGCACAGGTGGGAATGTTTAATGAAGGATTTTTTTAGCTGCTCCACACACCTTGGAGCAGGTGGGCAGGGATGGGCTCCAGGCCCGGGGCCCTGCAGGATGGGCTGCATTCCATGGACACCTTCTGGAAAAGGGCAGGAAATGTCTGCACTCAGCATTCCCAGGCTCCCTGGCAGCTTTCATCCCAAACATCCCCACTAATTTATATTGTCAGGAAATCAATCCACAAACACCAGAGGTTTGTGCCCAAACAGGAGCCAGAGGAGTCCTTTGGCTTTATTCCAATCAAGGCAGAGGCCATGGGGCATCCCCTGGGGTCTCCCACATTTTTGGAGGGTGCAGCCTCCTGTTTATCCCAATTTCCCAGCTGCATTTCCCTTCTCTCTTTCCCCATTTCTGAGGTACCTGAGAGGTTCAGACTTCCCAAAACACCTGATCCCAGAGATTTCCCAAAGATTCCCCTCTAATGTACAACCCTCCCTTTTCATTTTTAATTCTTATGGAATTTAGGGGGTCTTCTCCATTCTTTCTTTCATCTCTCAATGTCCAATTTCATTTATCAGCAAACTTAAAGTTTATTTGTAAAGGCAAATCTCTTTTTCCATGCATCAATCAGTGGAATCCTTCCCATGGTTTCCTTTATCCCTCAGTGCTGGTTTTACCTCCCAGCAGCCCCACAGCTGCTTTGGAAAGGCAAATCCACCATTCCTCTCAATATTAACTCATGCCATTGTTCCTGGGTGTTTATGCAGAGATGTACAAAAATGTCACCTTAAAGCTCTCTCTGTTTCTGAGGCTGGTGTGTTTTTAAAACAAGGTTTTTAAGGAAATGACATTAAATAAATGGGAAGGGCTGTCAGAGGCAGCAAAGCTCCAGCCTTGCTCTGCTCCCATTGCTCAGCCTTGGGTGGATCCATTTGTTCTGCCCTGCCCTTTCCAGGCTGTGGTGAGGAACAGGGAGCTGCCCTTGGAACTGGGATTCACTGTAATCCCCTGGCAGGATCACAGGACATTCCCTGAGAACCTCACTGCTGAGAGGAATGGTGGATTTGCCTTTCCAAAGCAGCTCTGGGGCTGCTGGGAGGTGAAACCAGCACTGGGAGATGAAAGAAACCATGGGAAGGATTCCACTGATTGATGCATGGAAAAAGAGATTTGCTTTTACAAATAAACTCTAGATTGCTGATAAACGAAATTGGACATTGAGAGATGAAAGAAACAATGGGGAAAACCCCTAAATTCCATAAGAATTAAAAATGAAAAGGGAGGGTTGTACATTAGAGGGGAATCTCTGGGATCAGGTGTTCTGGGAAGTCTGAACCTCTCAGGTACCTCAGAAATGGGGAAAGTGAGAGGGAAATGCAGCTGGGAAATTGGGATAAACAGGAGGCTGCACCCTCCAAAAATGTGAGAGACCCCAGTGGAAATGCCCCATGGCCTCTCCCTTGATTGGAATAAAGTTCCAGGACTCCTCTGGCTCCTTTTTGGGCACAAACCTCTGGTGTTTGTGGATTGATTTTCCCAGCACTGGGGACATCTGGGAGTCATCACTGGAAGAGCCCCGAGTGCCACCACTGCTGCTCCCCAGAGAGCCCCAAATGTGGCCAGGAAAGTTCCTCCTCCCCAGGGCCATGCCTCAGACTCTGGGATCATTAGGGCAAGGTGCTAAAAAACAAACCAGGAAGCAGAAAAAACACTCAGCAGCCCTTAAATGAGAGTGCCTTAATTAAGCAAAGAAAGCGATTATTATTAGAAGCTCGTTTCTTATTTATAAGCAGCAGCAAATGTTAATAAGGGGAAAGTCAGCAGTTGCTTAATGAAACCCAAAGCAGCTGGGTCAAAGCACAGAGTGCAAGGAAAAATAAAACTCCAGCAGCTCCTGAACAGCAGGGATTTCAAATTTGGCTTGCAACGAGGAGGAGGCAAAGCTGCAGAGCTCAGAAGGGCGAGATGGCCACCCCAGGAAGGGCTGGGATCTGCTGGGAGAGCCAGGCTGGAGCCACTGCTGGGCTCACACCCAGCAGCCCTGAGGCTGGAAAATTCCAGAATCCCTGAGGCTGGAAAAGCCCTCCAGGGTCACCAAACCCATCCTGAGCCCCTGCAGGAACACCAAACCCATCCTGTGCCCCCTCTCCAGGGTCTCCAAACCCATCCTGTGCCCCCTCCCCAGCCCAGAGCACCAAGTGACTCCATTCTCAGACTCCACTCTCAGTTTTTTGCTGCTTTTCTATTTCCAGTTGTCAAAACTTTTAGGGAAATGTGTTTTTAGGAATTACCAAATCTAAAGATTATTTTTTCCCCCCCTCCCCAAACCAGAAATACCTGGATCAGCTGAGGGGGAGCTGGGAAGGGGCTGCAGAATCCCTGAGGGAGCTGGGCAGGGGCTCGGCCTGGAGCAAAGGAGGATCCAGGAGGGAAAAGCTCAGCAGCAGAGCCCTCCATAAACTTCCCACACTTTTTTTTCCCCTCATATTTTCTCCCACTTTTTGATTTTCCCCTCACGGCAAGGGAGACCCTGAGGGGCTGGAGCGGGGCCAGGGAAGGGAACGGAGCTGGGAAGGGGCTGCAGAATCCCTGAGGGAGCTGGGAAGGGGCTGCAGAATCCCTGAGGGAGCTGGGCAGGGGCTGCAGAATCCCTGAGGGAGCTGGGAAGGGGCTCGGCCTGGAGAAAAGGAGGATCCAAAGGGAAAAGCTCTGCAGTGGAACCTTCCCCAAACTTCCCACACTTTTTTTCCTCTCACATTTTCTCCCACTTTTTGATTTTCCCCTCATGGCAAGGGAGATCCTGAGGGGCTGGAGCGGGGCCAGGGAAGGGAACAGAGCTGGGAAGGGGTTGGAGAATCCCTGAGGGAGCTGGGAAGGGGCTGCAGAATCCCTGAGGGAGCTGGGCAGGGGCTGCAGAATCCCTGAGGGAGCTGGGAAGGGGCTCAGGCCGGGGCAGGGGCTCAGGCCAGCACTGAGGTCACCCCCAGAGTGTCCCCAGAGCCCTGCAGGGCAGCCAGGCTGGAGCAGGGATGGGGAGAGGCCTCTGCCCTCAAAGCTGATCTCCAGTAAGGCAGATTTTCCCTGCTTTGTGCAGGGCTGGCAATTATCTGCTTGACCACGAAATTACAGGCTGTTAGGGATCATTTTATTCATCTGATAATTACAAGATTAACCAAAGCTCTCTGTCTAGCAAGGGTTCATCTTGCACATGGGGTGGGCTGGAGCTCATTAGCTGGAACTGGCTGGTGTTAATTTAAAGGACAATAGCCCTGTACACCCTGAAAAAAAAAAAAGCCCAAATTTTCTCTCCAGCACCCATTACCTGCATTTTTCCATGGCAAAGTGGCTCTGCCCGGGGTAAATACCAGCCCAGGGTTTGAGCTGAGCTCTGTGCAGCCCCTGCAGGCTTGGGGAGCCTCAAAACACAAACCCTAAATGGGGAAGGGCACAGAAACCCTACAGGAGGAAGGACACACAGAAACCCTACAGGGGGAAGGGCACACACAAACCCTAAATGGAGAAGGCACAGAAACCCTACAGGAGGAAGGGCACAGAAATCCTTAATGGGGAAGGGCACAGAGAAACCCTACAGGGGGAAGGGCACAGAAATCCTACATGGGGAAGGGCACAGAAATCCTACATGGGGAAGGGCACAGAAATCCTACATGGGGAAGGGCACAGAAATCCTACATGGGGAAGGGCACAGAAATCCTACATGGGGAAGGGCACAGAAATCCTACATGGGGAAGGGCACAGAAATCCTACATGGGGAAGGGCACAGAAATCCTACATGGGGAAGGGCACAGAAATCCTACATGGGGAAGGGCACAGAAATCCTACATGGGGAAGGGCACAGAAATCCTACATGGGGAAGGGCACAGAAATCCTACATGGGGAAGGGCACAGAAATCCTACATGGGGAAGGGCACAGAAATCCTACATGGGGAAGGGCACAGAAATCCTACATGGGGAAGGGCACAGAAATCCTACATGGGGAAGGGCACAGAAATCCTACATGGGGAAGGGCACAGAAATCCTACATGGGGAAGGGCACAGAAATCCTACATGGGGAAGGGCACAGAAATCCTACATGGGGAAGGGCACAGAAATCCTACATGGGGAAGGCACAGAAATCCTACATGGGGAAGGGCACAGAAATCCTACATGGGGAAGGGCACAGAAATCCTACATGGGGAAGGGCACAGAAATCCTACATGGGGAAGGGCACAGAAATCCTACATGGGGAAGGGCACAGAAATCCTACATGGGGAAGGGCACAGAAATCCTACATGGGGAAGGGCACAGAAATCCTACATGGGGAAGGGCACAGAAATCCTACATGGGGAAGGGCACAGAAATCCTACATGGGGAAGGCACAGAAATCCTACATGGGGAAGGGCACAGAAATCCTACATGGGGAAGGGCACAGAAATCCTACATGGGGAAGGGCACAGAAATCCTACATGGGGAAGGGCACAGAAATCCTACATGGGGAAGGGCACAGAAATCCTACATGGGGAAGGGCACAGAAATCCTACATGGGGAAGGGCACAGAAATCCTACATGGGGAAGGCACAGAAATCCTAAATGGGGAAGGCACACAGAAACCCTACAGGGGGAAGACACACACACAAACCCTACAGGGGGAAGACACACACAGAAATCCTAAATGGGGAAGACACACACAAACCCTACAGGGGGAAGGGCACACACAAACCCTACATGGGGAAGGGCACACACAAACCCTACATGGGGAAGGGCACACAGAAATCCTAAATGGGGAAGACACACACAAACCCTACAGGGGGAAGGGCACAGAAATCCTAAATGGGGAAGACACAGACAAACCCTACATGGGGAAGGGCACACACAAACCCTACACGGGGAAGGGCACAGCGTGGAAAGCTGTGGATTTCCAAGGTGATGGAGGAGGAGGAGGAGGGCTCTGCCCTGTGTTTTCCAAGAGTGTCCAGAGCACTCCTGTCCCCACCGCCAGGGCCCTGCAGCTCCATCAGCCCCTGCTCCCCTCCCATTCCTTCCAGGTGAGCCCAAGGTGAGCAGGATGGGGCTCAGCAGGACAGGGAACACCTGGGGACACCAGCAGAGCCTCAGGAGCTCTGGGAGGCTGCCCTGGAGGGTCCCTGCAGGCTGGGATGGGCAGGAGGATCCCAGCCCAGTCCCAGAGCCAGCACCCAGCTGGGGATGCAGCTGCAGGAGCTCTGAGCATCCCATGGGATCAGAATTGTTTGGGTTCTCAGCCCAGCCTGCTGATTGTGGCTCCCACTTGCACCTGGGCCTGGCAGCAGATATTCCAGAGAAGCTGTTTTGGCTTGGAGTGCTTCCATGTGCTACAAAATGACAAGGCTGGGCCGTTTTTAGGAGCTCTGCATGGGCAGAGTTGTGATGGTGTTCCCAGGGGTCCCAGGGTGAGGGGAGAGACGAGGATCTGACTCCATGTTTCACAAGGCTGATTCATTATTTTATGATATATATTATATTAAAACTATACTAAAAGAATAGAAGAAAGGATTCCATCAGAAGGCTGCCTAAGAATAGAAAAGGAAAGAATGAGTAACAAAGGCTTGTGGCTCGGCTCTCTGTCCAAGCCAGCTGGGCTGTGATTGGCCATTAATTAGAAACAACCCCATGAGCCCAATCCCAGACCCACCTGTTGCATTCCACAGCAGCAGATAACCATTGGGTACATTTTGTTCCTGAGGCCTCTCAGCTTCTCAGGAGGAAAAATCCTAAGGAAAGGATTTTCCATAAAAGATGTCTGTGACACAGAGCGAGCCATTCGTCACCACAGGCTGGGGGATTGACAGGGCCAGGCACATTTTCCTGGTCCCAGAGGCTGGGGATGCTCAGGGGTTTGAATCATCCCCCCTGGCCTGGCTGTCCCTGCCTCTCCAGCGCTGCTGAAGCCGTCCCCAGGCAGGGTGGCTGCACCAGGAGCCTGGCACACGCACATCCCATCCCAGGGGTGGGAAGGGACAGGGCTGGGCTCAAACCCTGCCCGGGCAGCCCTGCCCGGCCCTCCCGGGGCTGTGGGACCGGCAGGGACATCCCGGGGCTGTGGGACAGCCCCCAGGAGCTGCAGATCACAGCCCAGCTCCAGCCCCGCCCCGGGCACACAAACCCGTTCCCAAAACACCAGTGCCACATCCCTGTGTCCCACAGGGACCCCACACATCCCACAGATAACCCCACAGACATCCCAGATATCCCACACATCCCTGCACCCCACAGGCACCCCACAGATCCCTGCACCCCACAGATAACCCCACACATCCTACAGATACCCCAGACATCCCTGCATCCCACAGGCACCCCACACATCCCACAGATAACCCCACAGACATCCCAGATATCCCACAGGCACCCCACAGATCCCTGCACCCCACAGATAACCCCACACATCCTACAGATACCCCACACATCCCTGCATCCCATGGGCACCCCACAGATACCCCACAGATCTCTGCCCCCCACACCCACCTGTGTCCCAGGCCAGCAGCAAGGACAATTCCCAAAGGGAGCCGGGGCCATCCCAAACCTCCCTCCCAGGACAGCTCCCCCTGGGCCTCCTAATGAGGAGCAGGGTGCCCCTAATTAGCACTCCAGCTAATTAGCCCATGAGCTGTAAGCCTTTCCTGGCCTGGCAGGAGGAGTTTGGGTACTGGGGTACACAAAGCTTTGGGACCAGAAGAGATTTGATAAACAAAGTGCCTTGGCAAGAGCAAACAGAACTTGGAGGATTAAATCAAGATTCAGAGAAGATTCAATCACACAGATTTACCTGAAAAAGAAAATGGCATCAAACTCTGCAAGCAAGAGATGTTGTAAAATGCATAAGTTTGTTTCTTAACCCAGTCACTGTGGTAAAACATTACTGGCCTCCCTAAAATACAACATATGCATTTGTATCCCACGATAAATGGGATTCTCTGACCCTCTCAGCGAGTCCTGGTCTCTCTCCATCACCAACACCTGGGGTGGTGCTGTCACTGCAGCCCTGCCCACCCTTCCCCCGGGCAGGTTCTGCACCATCCCAAATGATTTCCCTGGCCCTGCTCTCCTTCTGTCCCCAGAGCAGCTGCATGTGCCAGCCCAGCCCCAGGGAACAGCGCCAGGAGCCTGGCACACACACACAGCACACAGCCCACATCCAAAATCCCACAGCCCAGGAGATGGAAACACAACAGGCTGGGCTGGGAGGAGGAGGGAGGTGGAGAGAGATGGAAGGAGGAAGGAACTGGAAGGAGGAACAAGGTGGAAGGAGGTGGAATGAGGATGCTCAGTGGAAGGAGATAGAAGGAGGAGGGAAGGAGATGGAAGGAGATGAAAGGAGGAGGAAGATGGAAGGAGGAACAAGGTGGAAGGAGATGGAGGGAGGTGGAGGGAGATGGAGGGAGACGGAGGGAGACAGAGGGAGATGGAAGGAGGTGGAAGGAGGTGGAAGGAGGTGGAGGGAGGTGGAGGGAGGTGGAGGGAGATGGAAGGAGATGGAGGGAGATGGAGGGAGATGGAAGGAGATGGAGGGAGGTGGAGGGAGGTGGAAGGAGACGGAGGGAGACGGAGGGAGACGGAGGGAGATGATGGAGGGAGGTGGAGGGAGGTGGAGGGAGGTGGAGGGAGGTGGAGGGAGGTGGAAGGAGGTGGAGGGAGATGGAGGGAGGTGGAGGGAGATGGAGGGAGGTGGAAGGAGATGGAAGGAGATGGAAGGAGATGGAGGGAGATGGAAGGAGGAACAAGGTGGAGGGAGATGGAGGGAGGTGGAAGGAGATGCTCGGTGCTCTCTGGCTGAAGGTGGGCAGGGCCTGACCCCTCCCTGGTGCCAGGGTCTGTCCCCACCCTGCAGGGCCTCCCGGGTCACACACGTGTGGCACTTGGGGCCATGGAGAGCAGGGATTCAGGGGGAGCTGGGTGCATCCCTGCCCTCAGAATGTTCTGGAACAATCCAGCCCGCTGGATCCATCGCTGCTGGGAGCCAGGGGATGGCTGGCCTTGGGGCCAGCCTGAACGATGCCATCCCTGCTGTGTTCCCTGCACTCCTGCTGTGGGAAGCTGATTGCTGAGCTGCACCTCGGAGCTCAGGCAGGGGAGGGGTGTGCAGTGCTCCTGACGTGCTTTTCCTGCCGGGCCACAGCTCCATTCTGCTCCATGAAGCATCCCTGGGTGACTCAGCTGTTCAGGCCTCTGCTGCCAGCCCCTCCGCGTGCACACACCAATTAAACAGCCTCCTGAGCACTCCTTTGGAGCTGACAAGTCATTAATGAAACACTTTCCTGTCTCCAAGTGTTCCCTCCAGGGAGAACAGCCTGGGATGGGGCTGGCAGGAGAAAATTCGAGCCCTGAGAAGAGCTAAGCCACGAACTTGTGAAAGATCTAAACACCATCAGGTATTTATAACTCTGTCCCTCATTACCTATGGATGAGCATAAAAGGTTTTTACCTCCAGAGAGGGGCTTTGCATATGGATGAAGCACAGAGAAAGGAGCCAAGCCCTGTTCCCTCAGGAGAGCAGCACTGCGAGTGCCTTTCCGTGTTAGGGCTGCTGTGACGTGTGCCCTCATACATAATGCACATCATTCCCACCCTAAATATAGCCCTGCTCCCTGGGAGCTGCCACGGGACTGAGATCCAGGGGTGCCAGGGTGGCCTCTCCTGGAGCTGCTGCCCCCTGGGCTGGGCTGGGGGTCCTGGGGCCATTGGGATGTGGAGCTGCAGCCCCCCCTGGGCTGGGCTGGGGGTCCTGGGGCCATTGGGATGTGGAGCTGCACTCCCTGGGCTGGGCTGGGATGGGCTGGGGGTCCTGGGGCCATTGGGATGTGGAGCTGCAGCCCCCTGGAGCAGCCCTGCCCGGGGTGGAGGTCCCAGAGCTGCAGGGGCTGGGACACTGAGGGTCCCACTGGGCCCCCTTCACTGGAGGCACAGGGTGGGAAGGAGCTGAAGGACAGCCTGGGGGTCCCATCCCATCCCATCCCATCCCATCCCATCCCATCCCATCCCATCCCATCCCATCCCATCCCATCCCATCCCATCCCATCCCATCCCATCCCATCCCATCCTGCTGCTGCATTCCCACCCCTGCCACACCAGGGATGCAGCTGTGGGGTTCAAGGACCCTTTTTGCCCTCTATCCCAGACTGGATTGGGTTGGAAGGGGCATTAAACACATCTCCTTCCACCCCTCCATGGGCAGGGAAAGGAACCTTCCAGCCACGCTGGAAAGCACCTTTAATTGGGCTTTCTCTGCCCCTTTAATTGGGCTTTTTGTGCCCCTTTAATTGGGCTTTCTCTGCCCCTTAAATTGGGCTTTTTGTGCCCCTTAAATTCGGCTTTCTCTGCCCCTTAAATTGGGCTTTTTGTGCCCCTTAAATCAGGCTTTCTGTGCCCCTCAAATCAGGCTTTCTGTGCCCTCCAAATTGGGCTTTTTGTGCCCCTTAAATTTGGCTTTCTGTGCCCCCCAAATTGGGCTTTCTGTGCCCTTTAAATTGGGCTTTTTGTGCCCCTTAAATTGGGCTTTCTGTGCCCCCCAAATTGGGCTTTCTGTGCCCCTTAAATCGGGCTTTTTGTGCCCCTTAAATCGGGCTTTCTGTGCCCCTCAAATCGGGCTTTCTGTGCCCCCCAAATTGGGCTTTCTGTGCCCCCAAATTGGGCTTTCTGTGCCCCCAAATTGGGCTTTCTGTGCTCCCCAAATCGGGCTTTCTGTGCTCCCCAAATCGGGCTTTCTCTGCCCCTCAAATTGGGCTTTCTGTGCCCCTCAAATTGGGCTTTCTGTGCCCCTCAAATCGGGCTTTCTGTGCCCCCCAAATCGGGCTTTCTCTGCCCCTCAAATCGGGCTCTCTGTGCCCCCCAAACTGGGCTTTCTGTGCCCCGAAATGGGAGAGCAGGACCCAGAGCAAGGCGAGCCTGCTGAGAGCTGCCAGCCCAGGGGATGGTGCCCTCCTGGGGCAGCCTGGGCTCTGCTCTGGCTGAGCCCCAAGGCCCTGGCACAGCTCCCAGGCGCTCTTTGCCAGGAGCAGCAGCCGTGCTGGGCCCTGTTTCCCTCCCCAGCAGCTCCCCCGAGCAGCCCCAGCCCAGGTGCTGGAGGTTCCTCAGCCTGGGGGAGCCTCCAGCTCTGCACAGGAGGGACACAGAGCTCAGGGAAATGCTGGATTTTCACCTGTGCCATGGAAGGGTTTGCTCTTCCTCTCTGCGCTGGGAAGAAGTTATTTAATTATTTAAATATTTAAGTGTTTAAACGAAATTAAATTAATTATCCAATTAATTAAATTTTATTAATAATTGTTTAATATGGTAAAATCTTCCTGCTCTGAAACAACTCTTGGGGTTGGTTTGGGAAAAGCTCCTCTTGTGCTGAGGGAGCTGAGCAGATCCCAATCCCATTTTCACCCTGCTAACTCCTTGTTCCTGTTTATCACCAGCCCTGGCATTAACCAGGTGATGGATGAGCACACTCTGCTCTTCGGTGGGAATATGTGCAGGGAATGCTTGGATAATTACCTGTGAGAAGAGCAGAGCCTCCTGAGCTGGGCTTTAAACGAGCTGAGGGACTGGAACGGTTCTCTCTTTAATTAAACTCCTGACAGATCCCATATTTCACCTCTCTGTTAGCCTTGGCCCTCTCCAAGCTTGTCAGGAGCCCCTGATTCCAAGGGCTGAGGAACAAGAACATCCTGGGTGGAGCTGCGGCCTTGTGACCCTCCAGTGACTCCATTTTCCTCCCAAAATCAGGGAATTGCAGAGCCCAGCTTCCCCAGGGAGCAGTGGGAGGTGATCCCTCCCAGCCTGGATCCACCCCAGCAGGGAAATCATTCCCCAGTTTCAGAGGCCCAGGGAACGCTGGTTTTCACAGGGAATTTTCACAGGATCCCCTGTGCATTGGGATTCCCTTCATTCTCCAGCCTCCCCATCCTCTTCCAGGAGAAGGAAATCAGCTGCTGATGGTTTGCTCCTCCTCCTCCTCTTAAAATGTTTCCTGAGGCTCCCAGATATTTGGGAGGCAACATGACTAAAAATGGAAGCAAGGTTGCTCCTCCAGGTGTTGTTCTCAGTCCCACCAAAATCTTAAATAAGCAGAGGAAAATTTATCCATACACATTCCATAGAATCCTAAAACCTCAGGATGTTTGGGTTGGAAAGGACCTTAAACCTCATCCAGTGCCACTCCTGCCATGGCTGGGACACCTCCCACTGTCCCAGGCTGCTCCAAGCCCTGTCCAGCCTGCCCTGGGACACTGCCAGGGATGGGGAATCCTCCCAAAGCTCTCCTAAATCCTATCAAAAGTGATTTTCCGTAATTAAAATATTTAAGTGGTTTTCCATAATTTAAATATTAAAGGGGTTTCCCATAATTTAAATATTAAAGGGATTTTCAATAATTTAATTATTAAACTGTCCTCTTCAGCCTCATGGTGGGTGCATCAGTAGAACACCTTCCACTGTCCCAGGCTGCTCCAAGCCCTGTCCAGCCTGGCCTTGGGCACTGACAGGGAATGGGGAATCCTCCCAAAGCTCTCCTAAAACCTATCAAAAGTGAATTTCCATAATTTAGATATTAATGGGGTTTCCCATAATTTAAATATTAAAGGGATTTCCCATAATTATAATTTTAAAGTGGTTTTCCATAATTTAAATATTAAAGGGGTTTTCCATAATTTAAATATTAAAGGGATTTCCCACAATTAAAATATTAAAGGGATTTCCATAATTAATTAAAATATTAAAGGTATTTTCCATAATTTAAATATTTAAGGGGTTTCCCACAATTTAAATATTAAAGAAAATTTCCATAATTAAAATATTAAAGGGATTTTCCATAATTTAAATATTAAAGAGATTTTCCATAATTAAAATATTAAAGCAATTTTCCATAATTAAAATATTAAAGATGTTTTCCATAATTTAAATATTAAAGGGATTTCCCATAATTTAAAGTGTCCTCTTCAGCTTCATGGTGGCTGCATCAGTAGAACATCAACAGGTCTGGCCTTGGCTCCCTTTGCTGAGCAGCAGGGTGATGGACAGCACAGCAAACACGTTTTCCTTGGCTGGGGGAATCCCTGCTTTCCTTGCACTCCCTGCAATCAGTGGGGTCTGTTTAAGGAGCAGAACCATCCCTGATGATGCCCTTGCCTTGCTTGGGGTGTCATCAATGGCAGGGCCAGAGAGCCAAGGCCAGACCTAAACCATCCCTGGCCTGTGCCAAACCCAGCTCAGCCATTGCTGGGCAGAGCAATCAGAGCCTCATTTTTCCAGGGGAAAACCAGCTCCAGGTTTTTCTGCTTCCCTTTAAGCAAAACAGCCCAGCCTGGAATGGGGCCAGGCAGAGGGACCCGGTGCCAGCAGCGAGAGCCAGGCACAGGGTGGGGCTGTGCCTCCCAATCTGGAGAGCACCAATTAGCACTCCAAACACGCTAATGAGGCAATTCATGGAGGAAAAGCAATAATCAATCAAGTCCCAATCACAGAGAGATTGCTCTGCTGAATAACAGCAAAGTTCCATATGCAGGTGGAAAAACTGAGGGGAAAAAACTGAGGGGAAAAACTGAGGAGGTTGGAGTCGGGCTGGGAGAGCTGGGAATGTTCCCCTGGAGAGGGAAAAGGATCCAGGGAAACCTCAGAGACCTTCCAGGGCCCAAAGGGGCTCCAGGAGAGCTGGAGAGGGGCTGGGGACAAGGGATGGAGGGACAGGAGCCAGGGAATGGCACAGGCAGGAGGAGCAGAATCCGAGCCTGGGATGTTCCTGGGATCTGCTCCCACCCCCTGCTCTGCCCTGTCCCCAGGTCTGGAACTTCCTCTCCCAGAGAAGGAGTAGTTTTCCTGTAGTGAGGAATATCGATGGATCTCATCTGACTGTGCCCAAAATAACCTCTCCAATGTGCTGAGCGTGGATTTTCTGTCAGGAACTGGAGCAGGGATTGCACTGAGCCCCACTTTGGGCACAGGGAACTCACAGCTCACCCCAATCCCATGGGCAGGGCTGGATCCCAGGGTCCCAGCTGGCTCCAGGCCACCCAACCCAGTGTGGAACCCCCCAGGGCAGGCACAGGCACAGCCTGGGGCCAGGAGTGCTCCAGAAACCCCTTTGAATCCCGGCTGAAATCCACATTTCCCCATGACAGGGAGTGTGGGGAAGCTCTCAGTCAGGATTTCCCTCCCAAGCCAGGCTCCAGGGTGCAGCTTTCACTGCCTAAGCCAAGCTTTGGGTGCTGCATCCATTGGAATGAGGCCTCAGAGGCTCAGGGAAGAAGGGGGAGATCCCATTTTTTATGGGGTGGTGGCAGAGCAGGAGGTGTTTGATTGCTGGGTTTGTCACATCCAGCTGATCTCCTTTTCCACAGGGATTGTTTCCAGGGAGGGCCCAGGGATGCACAGGCCCAGCTATTGTCTCCTCAAACCAGAATCCTGGAGTGATTGGGGTGGAAGGGACCTAAAATCCCATCCCATTCCATGGGCAGGACAACTCCCAAAGTGTCCCAGGCTGCTCCAAACCATGGCCAGCCTGGCCTTGGGCACTGCCAGGCAGGGATGGGACAGAAAATCTGGAATTTTGCTGTGTAATAAACACTCCTGATAGGGAACAGCCCTTCCAGCACCACTGAATCCCTCAGGTGGCTGGAGAAAACCAGGGTAAAACACAAACCTGACTGAAGCCTCCCCTCTGGAAGGCCTCTGCCACCATTCGTGGGTTTTTTCTTGAAGAGAAGGGGAGAAAACCAGGGTAAAATACAAACCTGACAGAACCCCCTCTCTCTGAAAGGCTTTGCCACCATTCCTGGGTTTTTTCCTGGAGAAAAGCAGGGAAAAACACAAACCTGACAGAACCCAATCTCTGAAAGGCTCTGCCACCATTCATGGGGTTTTTTCCTGAAGGGGAGAAAACCAAGGTAAAATACAAACCTGACAGAATCCCCCTCTCTGAAAGGCTCTGCCACCATTCCTGGGGTTTTTTTCCAGGAGAAAACCAGGGTAAAACACAAACCTGACAGAACCCACTCCTCTTAAAGGCTCTGCCACCATTCCTGGGGTTTTTTCCTGGAGAAAACCAGGGTAAAACACAAACCTGACTGAAGCCCCCTCTGAAAGGACTCTGCCACCATTCCTGGTTTTTTTCCCTGAAGGGAAGGGGAGAAAATCAGGGTAAAACACAAACCTGACTGAACCCACTCCTCTTAAAGGCTCTGCCGCCATTCCTGGTTTTTTTTTTCCTGGAGAAAACCAGGATAAAACACAAACCTGACAGAACCCAATCTCTGAAAGGCCTTGCCACCATTCCTGGGTTTTTTTCCTGGAGAAAACCAGGGTAAAACACAAACCTGACAGAACCCACTCCTCTTAAAGGCTCTGCCGCCATTCCTGGGTTTTTTTTCCTGGAGAAAACCAGGATAAAACACAAACCTGACAGAACCCAATCTCTGAAAGGCCTTGCCACCATTCCTGGGGTTTTTTCCTGCAGGGAAGGGGGACAAAAATCTGGTTTTGTTCTCGCTGGCTGTCCCACGTGCTGGAGGAGCAGCTGACCCTAAGGCACGGAGGCAGCTATTTCTGGGCTGTAATTAAACATGGGCAGAGGGGGAGGCACAAAAGCAGCACCATCTGCCACCCTCGTGGCACGGAAATAGAGCTGGAGCTGCCGCCCCTTTTGTCCTTCCCACAGGATTTTGTCCTTCCCCAGGATCCCAAGGGTTTCTGGAGCACTCCTGTGTTACTGTTATGTTTCTTGGAAAAATCTCTTTGCTAAGATTTCTCCTTTTGGGAAGCTGAGAAACTTCAGGGGAAAAGGAAAACAATATCATCTCGTTTATTTCTCTTGTGTTTTACTGCTTTAAACTGTGGTTTAGAGATTGTTTATTCAGCAGGTAATTGTTTTATTGGTTTCATGTGAATTTGTTTTTACTCATTGGCCAATAACAGCCAAGCTGTGTCAGACTCTAAAAAAAAAGTCACGAGTTTTTCATTAATGTCTTTCTAACCTTCTTTTGGTATCCTTTCTGTATTCTTTAGTACAGTTAATTTAGTATTATTTAATATAATATAAATCATATTTTAAAAATATTTAAAATAATTATTTAAATAATATTTATAAGCAATTATAATTTAATAAATAAATTAATTAAATAAATAATTAATAATTTACATTTATAAATAATTAAATTATAAATAATTTAATTAATTTTTTATAATATAAAATATATTTATAATAATTTAAATAAACAATTAAATAAATAAATAGTAAATTCTTAATTATTCAATAAATAAATACTATTTAATGAATAAAATAAATTTAAATATAATAATATTTAAATTAATATTTTAAAATAATAAATTAATTTTTTAAAATTAATATAATAATATATTATTTACATATAATATAAATAATATATATTATTATATACTTAAGCATATTATCAATATAAAAATAATGGATATAATTATATATTATATATAATTTAAATAATATATAATTATATATATATTTAATAATTTGAATAATTATATATTAGTATTTATTTAAATAATTAAATTAGCCTTCTAAGAACATAAAGTAAAATTCACCACTTCCTTCCTAGCACGAGGCACCTCTCAAATACCACACTCCTGGCCCCAGGCTGTGCCTGTGCCTGCCCTGGGGAGTTCACACTGGGTTGGGTGGCCTGGAGCCAGCTGGGACCCTGGGATCCAGCCCTGCCCATGGGATTGGGGTGAGCTTTGCCCACAGTGGGGCTCAGTGAAATCCCTGCTCCAGTTCCTGACAGAAAATCCATGCTCAGCACATTGGAGAGGTTATTTTGGGCACAGTCAGATGAGATCCATCGATATTCCTCACTACAGGAAAGCTATATTTGGCCAACTACAACACTGCAGAGCAGACTCAAATCCCAGGATTTTGGGGTGTTTTCGGGTTGAGGTGCTGGCTCTGCTCCCCTCCCATCCCAGGCAGAGGGAGGGCTGTGAGTCCTTGCTCCAGGTGGGACAGGACTGAGCAGGGACTGTCCCAGCTCCCACAGCCCTGCTGCCTGCCTTTGGCATTGTCTTTCCCATTTCCCCATCCCGGATTGCTCTGAATTCCAGCAGGATGGGGCAGTGCCCTGGGACAAGGGAGCTGGGATGGGAGCGTGCCATGAGCTGGGCACTGCTCTCCAAGATCTCTGTTCTCCTGGTGGAAATAAAATAAAACCACATTAAAGTGGTTTCCAGCAAAGGATCCTCCTTAAAGTGCCCTCTGGGACCAGAGCAGCTTCCAAGGGGAAACTCCTGATTTTGGGACAAAGGGGCTGGAGAGGGGAGGGCACTGCGCCACCCCCAGCACCTGTGGAGTGCCCAGGGAAGGGGGTCCAGATTCAGGGAAGGGTCTGGATGGTCAGAGAAGGGTCTGGTTTCAGGGAAGGGTCTGGATGGTCAGAGAAGGGTCTGGATTCAGGGAAGGGTCTGGATTGGTCAGGGAAGGGTCTGGATTCAGGGAAGGGGCTGGATTCAGGGAAGGGGCTGGATTGCCCAGGGAAGGGTTTGGATTGCCCAGGGAAGGGTCTGGGAGCTGGAGCAGCCTTCCATGAGGCTGGGCTTGAGGGCAGAGGAGGCAGAGCCTCCACTCCCCATAAATTCCTTTGGAGAGTCACTGGAAGGTCCTGCAGGAGCTGGAAAAGCAGAGCTGGGGCTGGGCTCATCAGCTGATGGATGAGGTGCATCCCATGGATATCCCCACACCAGGACACAGATCCCCCATGGAAGAAATGTCCCCAGATTCATGAAATGCCCTGCTGGAGTCCCTGCCAGGCCCTGGGGGTGCTCCTGACTGCCTTGGCACCTCTGCTGTGCCCGTCCCTGCCACCCATCCACTGCCACCCTGGAGCTGGGACTGCTGGCCACGGATAAGGATCCAGAAATAGCCCAGCACCAAGCATGTGATGGCCACAAATCATTGCAGAGCTGCTCTTGAGCACCTCAGATAAAGGAGCTGCCAGGAAATGTGGGGCTGCTGCAATTCCATCCAATAATGGAGGGAAAATTAACCTTTAATGTGGGGTAAGGCCAATACCCCACAGCCAAGGCACGCCTTAGGTGCTTCCAGGGGAAGATTTGTCCTGGGTGATGTTTTTGCCACCCTGGGCTGTCAGCAGGGGCTCTGGGAATGGGGTGACGTTCCCTGGGCTTGTGTTTCTGCTCTGGAGGAGCACAGCTGTTTTCAAATGTCAGAGAAAACCTGAAAATGTAGAACTGGAAGGCAGCCTGAGAAGAGAGGAGTTACCTGGGGTTAAATGTGGTTTCCACCCTTCAGACAGGTCCTGGTGAGGCCAGGGGGCCTTGGTGGGGCCAAATCCATGTGGAGTCAATGGAAACTGAGTGGTTTGCAGAGAACAAGAACTGTTCTTGCTTTTTAGAAAGTCTGGAGTCACAGATGGGTTTTGTTTGGGGTGACCTTCAAAATCACCCCAATTCCCCCCTGCCATGGCTGGGACACCTTCCACCATCCCAGGGTGTTCCAGCCTGGCCTTGGGCACTGCCAGGGATCCAGGGGCAGCCCCAGCTGCTCTGGGAATCCCAGCCCAGCCAGGAATTCCCAATTCCCAATGTCCCATCCATGCCTGCCCTCTGGCACTGGCAGCCATTCCCTGGCTCCTGTCCCTCCATCCCTTGTCCCCAGTCCCTCTCCAGCTCTCCTGGAGCCCCTTCAGGCCCTGCCAGGGGCTCTGAGCTCTGCCTGGAGAGACCCTGCAGAACAAAAATCCCATTTTTAGGACACCTAGAGGGAGGAATATGCCATTTTTAAGTTGTTCCAACAGAACAAATGTAACTTTCAGCTACAACCACTAAAACTATTTATTGTGCCAAGGAGTTCCCCACCAGGACCAGGTTTCCAAGGGGCTGGCACAGAATTCCCAGCTCTGGAACCCCCCTGGAACTCAGGGTACCCAACCCAGCCCAGGAGAGTCCCAGCCCCACACCCAGCATCCTCTGGAAGGGCTGGACAAATCCCAGCCCCTGCACACCAAGGGCTGCTGGAGTTCGTTCTGTGGCTGCTGGAATTGAGGACATCCAGCACTGTGTGCCAGGTTCCTCCTGCCAGGAATTCCATAATCGCTGTCACCAGGCACTGGTGGCATTGAGGGGACACCAAGGGGACACCAAGGGGACAATGTCCCTGTGAAGGCAGAGTGGATTGTTCTGGGAATTATTTATAGAAATATATTCTTATATGTATCTATAAATAACATCATATTATATTAATATATAGCATATATTATATAAACACATAATATAAAAATAATATATAATAATATACAAAATAATAGAATTATACAAAATATTTATATTTATATTCATATTCATATTTATAGAAATAATTATATTTATAATAATTATTATAATAATATTCAACATGTATATTTTAATAATTATTAATCTTATTAAATAATTAATAATAATTAATACAAAACCATATGTTTGTACTATATTTATATTTTATAATTATATATTTATACTATATTAATATTAACATTAATATGTATGCTATATTTATATTTATATTTATATTCATATTTATAGAAATAATTATATTTATAATAATTATTATTATTATATTCAACCATGTATATTTTAATAATTATTAATCTTATTACCTATAATTAATAAGAATTAATACAATAACATATATTTGTACTATATTTATATTTATATTTCTATATTTATACTATATTCATCATTATATTTATAGTTATAGGTATACTATATTTATATTTATATTAATATTCATTGTCGGGGCAGAGACAGACAGCTGGCATCTCTGGACATCGGGAACGATGTGCTGAGTTCCCACAATTCATATTTATAGAAATAATTATATTTATAATAATTATTATAATAATATTCAACCATGTATATTTTAATAATTATTATTCTTATTACTTGTAATTAATAATAATTAATACAATAACATATATTTGTACTATATTTATATTTATATTTTATATTTATACTATATTTATACTATATTTATACTATATTTATATTTATATTTATATTTATGTTTATGTTTATTTAAGTTTATAGTCACATTTATATTTATGTTTATGTTCATATTTATATTTATGTTTATGCTCATATTATATTATATAAATCCTAGACGGAAAAACCCCACAAAATTAAATTTCTTCTATCAGGTAACCCAAGAGGCTTCCAAGGACTGACAGAACAAACCCAGGCACCAGAGATTCACAGGAATGATTGTAGGGCACAGAATGGGTTGTGTTGGAAGGGACACTGAGAATTACCCAGTGCCACCCTGGGGACATCTCCCGCTGTCCCAGGCGCTCCAAGCCCCAGTGTCCAGCCTGGCCTTGGGCACTGCCAGGGATCCAGGGGCAGCCCCAGCTGCTCTGGGCATCCCAGCCCAGCCAGGAGTTCCCAGTTCCCAAATCCCATCCATCCCTGCCCTCTGGCACTTTCAGACCATCAGCCCCGGTCCCGTTGCCACAGGAAATAACGATAAAAATGACAAATAAGGATCAAAGTGGTAAATGGTGAGCCCGGGCAGGCTGAGCGCTCATTGCTGGGATTAGAGCTCCCCTCAGTGGGATGCAGGGAGGGCACAGCCCCAGTCACCGTCCGGCCCGGCCTCGGACACCTCCGGGGATGGCACAGCTTCCTCCAGGGCGCACTCCGTGAAAATTCCTGTTGGGAATAGCCTGTGGAATGCACCCCGAGCATCCCCGTGCGGATTCCTGCTGGGAGACACAAGATTCAGGGGGAGAAAAGTGTCTAACAGCCAATATTGCAAAGAGGGAGATCAGTCAGGGAGGAATCCAGCGGTGCCAGGAGCTGCTCCCGGCCTGGAGCTGGGCTGGAACCCCGGGAATGGAGCCTGGAGTCCTGGAGCAGCTCAGAGCCACACAAAACAGCAGTCAAGGAAATCTGGGAAAAGCCTGATCTGGGTGCTCCGAGTGCAGTTCTCCAGCTCTGGGTGGATGTCACCCTGATTTTTTAAGATTTTCTGAGCCTTCTGATGTTTCCATTCTTGTAACGAACTTTGTCACACACTTTATGTAAATAACTTATTGTTTCACATTCTTTTATGGAATTAAAAAAATGATAAACTGTTGGTTTGTCCAGTGTCATTGGAGAGGTGGCACTTCCACCCTCCAATCCACTGGCACTTTTAGAAATCTGTAAATGTTAAAGTCAAAAAACAAACTTCCCTTTTTACCTTAAAAACAGCAGCGTGTCCACATTGTGTTGTTTCGTGTGAGAGGTGGATGTTGGCCTCCACAAACCTGTACCCGGGGGGTTTAGGGTGGATATGAGGAAAGGAGTTTCCATGGGAAGGGCTGGAAGGCACTGCAAGGCAGTGGGAACATTCAGGGAATGTGTGGATGTGACACCTGGGGACACGGGGCAGTGGTGAATGCTGCGGGCGGTGGCTGCACTTGATGGCCCCAAAAGGCTTCTCCAACCTGAGCAATTCCCTGATTTTGTAATGCAGCATTTTCCAAGGAAGCCTCAAGCAAGGAACCTGTCCCAGCTGTGCTCGTGTTTCCTCCACCCTTCTGAGCAGATCCATCCCCTCCTGGGCAGGAATATCCCCAGGCAGGAGCTTCTCCATAAACCAGGTGCAGGCAGGTGGCACAGGAGCAAACCCAGAGCTGCCAGCAGGGCCCAGTCTGTGTGTCCTGCTACCCTGTCCCAGCCACATTCCCATCAGGAACGTTCCTGGGCAAAGCCAGCAGGACAGAGCCAATCCTGAGCTGGACAGAGCCAGTGCCAGAGCTGGACAGAGCTAATCCTGAGCTGGACAGAGCTGGACAGAGCCAATCCTGATCTGGACAGAGCCAATCCTGAGCTGGACAGAGCTGGACAGAGCCAATCCTGAGCTGGACAGAGCCAGTGCCAGAGCTGGACAAAGACAAAGGCAGAGATGGACAGAGACAATCCCAGAGCTGGACAAAGACAAAGGCAGAGCTGGACAAAGCCAATCCTGAGCTGGACAGAGCCAGTCCTGAGCTGGACAAAGGCAATGCCAGAGCTTTGCCACATCTTTGGCTGAGGGCAGGCAATTCCCAGCCTGGGGTCTGGGTGGGCTCAGCCCCCAGGGCCCCTCCTTGCTGTTCCCCTGCCCTGCATCCATCACTGTTGGTTCTTGGTTATTAATTACACGATAACACCCAAACCCGTGGAGAAGAGGAAGGAGAAGGAGAAGGAGGAGAAGGAGCAGCCTCCACCCAAAAACCTCCACCTTGCTCTCTATCTATTCCTGTATTCCAAACCCTTAAACTCTGAGTTTCCCACCCTGTGATATCACACACTTCTATCCAAACTGCACACCCACAATCCCAGTTCCACCATTCCATTTTGGAAGCTTCCCCACGGCCTCAGGTCAATGCAGTGTTCTCCTGGGGGGCAGTGCCTGCCAGCACAGAGAGGCTGAAATTCCCAGCACAGAAAATCTGAAATTCCCAGCACAGAGAGTCTGAAATTCCCAGCATCCAGAACTCCAACATATCACCTTCCATGGATCAGGAGCTGTTTGTGGCCTCTGACAGGTGGCTCCTGCAGGTCCCATCCCAGGTTTTTGTTATCCTGGCAGTCCCTGGGCACACATTCATTGGGATTTCCACCTGGGCCACCCCAGCCCAGGGGAGTTTCCTCACCTGCTTGTCCCAGCACTCACCTGAGCTCTGGGCCTGTGTCACTGCAGCTGCAGCTCAGGGCTTGCCTCCAAACTGCAGCAGGGAGCTCAGCATCCCCAGCCATGCAGTCCCAGGCAGTTTTGGTGACAATTTCTTGGATATTCTTTTAATTCTGGCTGAACAGTTCCTTCTAAATGAGCAGAAGAGGCCTGAGAGTGAGCAGGGCAGGAGGAGGAGGAGGAGAGAGGAGTTAATTCAGGGCAGTAATGAGACATCCCTGGGCTAATCACAAACGTGGGGATGTCCCTGCCCCATGTGCTGGAGTGGGATCACTCTAATGTCCCTCACAGGTCACTCCATGGCTGCTTTCCCAGAGGTCTGTCCCTCCTGTCCCCCTCCCTGGGGTCTCCAAGGGTTCTTACTGGGATTGAACAAATCCAAGGTTTTGTTTCCTTTCCCTGGGGAAAGGAAATTGCTGCCCAGGGGAGAGGAGGTGGGAGAGTGAAGGGAAAAACTGCCCCAGCCCTAGGGGAGCCAAGAGCAGGACAGGGACAGAGCCCAGAGGAGCCAGGAGCTGTTCCAGGGCTGGAGCCCCTCTGGAGCCAGGCTGGGAGAGCTGGGAATGTTCCCCTGGAGAAGGGAAGGATCCAGGCAGAGCTCAGAGCCCCTGGCAGGGCCTGAAGGGGCTCCAGGAGAGCTGGAGAGGGACTGGGGACAAGGGATGGAGGGACAGGAGCCAGGGAATGGCTGCCAGTGCCAGAGGGCAGGGATGGGTGGGACATTGGGAATTGGGAATTCCTGGCTGGGCTGGGATTCCCAGAGCAGCTGGGGCTGCCCCTGGATCCCTGGCAGTGCCCCGGGCCAGGCTGGAGCACCCTGGGACAGTGGGAGGTGTCACTGCCATGGCAAGGGTGGATGGGATGGGATTTAAGGTCCTTCCAACCCAAACCACTCTGAGATTCCAGACTTTCTCCTGTAATTGATTTTTTTCTCTAAGGAAAGCCCAACAAGCAGCTTAGGAAGAATCCATGAGTGGCTGGACACAGCCATTCCCACCTTTAAAACAATTTCCTGTTGTCACATCCCCCTCAAAACTCCCCAGCAAGCTGCTGAATGAGACCAAAAACTTTTCCAGACAATGCCTCTGAGATGATCAAATTAGAGCAGGAGAAAATATTTTCCCTGGCGAACAAATATTGAAATTTGTTTGAAATACACCATTTCCACAACGATGCCATTTGAGTTAATTACTTTACTGTAAATGTACCTCTTAAATAATTGCTAAACCTCAAGAAATGCTTTCAATAATTGACGGAGTTTTCCGAGGGAAAAATGGTGTTATTAAATCCAAATTAAATGCACATTTGAGACACTTCAGTAGAGTGCTGCCAGAGCAGAGCTTTTCATGCTGTATGAGGAATAACTTTGGGAATTAATGGCAGGAAACCTTCACTCTGCAGCCATCCATGAGCATCTCCTTCCCCGTTTTTCCTAATTCCCACGCAAATCCCAGCATTTTGGGGAATACCCGGAGGTCTGGGAGCAGTCCCAGGTGTGGATGTTCAGCACCACCTCAGGGGGGTCAAACCCTGCCCTGGGCTGGGTTTTTAGGGGTTGTTTCCATCCAGAACTGGGTGGAAATTCGGGAGAGCCAGTGTCCCTCCGAGGGGAGCCCTGGTGGGGCAGCAGGAGCCCCCAGCCCCAGGGCCAGCCCTGTGTCCCCTCCCAGCCGGGTCCCAAATGAGACAGAGCAAAAACTCTCCAGAGTAGAAATCTGTTTTAAGTGAAATGTACATTTTTGAGTTAAGTCTGTAGTTTGAAGCCTGTAGTCTGTAACCTGATGCAAGGCCAAGGCTCAGGGATTCAATGAAGGACAGAGATAAGGGGGGCAGACAGAGGGTGATAGAGAGAGACAGAGACTGCTGTGAGAGCAGGCCAAGCTGACCTAGGAGTTCTTTCTGATAAAGAAGAACTAGAGGCAAATGTCACACAAAATTCATAACAATGAATATGTATGAACCTATTTTGAAATTGTATGCATTTGTATTTGAGAGGGGGATAAAAAGGGACCCAAAGTTCCCCAAGGTACACATGTCATTTTAGGGGAACGATTCCCACCTGCATCCAGCGCTGTAATGAATATACCGGCTTTACAACTTTCACCAAAGTTGTGGAGTTTTGATTATGTCCCCAAAACACCAAGGAGAAGCTGAGCTGTAACTGAGCTCATCTGGAGCAGAGCAGCGATTTCCACAGCCCAGATTTCCCCTGCCCATCCCTGCAGGACGAGGGGTTCGCTCCAAGGAGCCCCAGCCCTCCCAGGGCATCCCCAGCTGATCAGAGCCCGACCTTGGCCTTGTCCCCGAGCACTGCAGGATGGTCAGGATAGCTCAGTCCCTGTGGGAGACAGAGTGCCCAATACCCCCTCAGCTCTCAGCCGTGGCCACCCTTGGCAAGCTCAGTGATTCCAGCTCTTTAGTGATTCCAGCTCTCTCAGGATTCCAGCTCTTTAGTGATTCCAGCTCTTTAGTGACTCCCAGCTCTTTAGTGATTCCAGCTCTTTAGTGATTCCCAGCTCTCTCAGGGTTCCAGCTCTTTAGTGATTCCCAGCTCTTTAGTGATTCTCAGCTCTCTCAGGGTTCCAGCTCTTTAGTGATTCCAGCTCTTTAGTGATTCCCAGCTCTCTCAGGATTCCAGCTCTTTAGTGATTCTCAGCTCTCTCAGGATTCCAGCTCTTTAGTGATTCCAGCTCTTTAGTGATTCCCAGCTCTCTCAGGGTTCCAGCTCTTTAGTGATTCCCAGCTCTTTAGTGATTCTCAGCTCTTTAGTGATTCCAGCTCTTTAGTGATTCCCAGCTCTCTCAGGGTTCCAGCTCTTTAGTGATTCCAGCTCTTTAGTGATTCCCAGCTCTCTCAGGATTCCAGCTCTTTAGTGATTCCCAGCTCTCTCAGGATTCCAGCTCTTTAGTGATTCCAGCTCTTTAGTGATTCCCAGCTCTCTCAGGATTCCAGCTCTTTAGTGATTCCCAGCTCTCTCAGGATTCCAGCTCTTTAGTGATTCCCAGCTCTCTCAGGATTCCAGCTCTTTAGTGATTCTCAGCTCCCTCAGGATTCCAGCTCTTTAGTGATTCCCAGCTCTCTCAGGATTCCAGCTCTTTAGTGATTCCCAGCTCTTTAGTGATTCCAGCTCTTTAGTGATTCCCAGCTCTCTCAGGATTCCAGCTCTTTAGTGATTCCAGCTCTTTAGTGATTCCCAGCTCTCTCAGGATTCCAGCTCTTTAGTGATTCCAGCTCTTTAGTGATTCCCAGCTCTCTCAGGATTCCAGCTCTTTAGTGATTCTCAGCTCTCTCAGGGTTCCAGCTCTTTGTTGCTCGCTGGGGCGCCTTTGGCTGGGGCAGAAGCAGACAGGAGAGAGGAGAAGGAGAGGTCCTGGCGTTCCACAGCCATGGTTTATTGAGGGATCTGTGAAGGGTTCCATGACAGCTCTTCTCCTGCCAAATGGGCTCAAACAGCCCCTTTTTATAGGGTATAGGGGGATCCAAACTTGTCCAATAGTGAGGGTCAGGGAAAAGGTGACTTATGGGGTTACAGAGATAAGCTATGGGGCGAGACAGAAGACAGGAGCTTATTTTGCTGCCTCATCATCACTCAGCAGTTCCTGCTGTTGAGTCTCAATCCTCCATGGAGCTCTGGAAACACCCAACCCCACCCAGCACCCCCCAAATCACCCCGAAGCGATCCCTATGCCTTGGCAGAGGCGCGATGTTTAATTCCAGGCACAGCCCAGCCAGCAGCACTAGAGGGAAGCATTTCCCCACGCTGCCGGGACCCGGAGCTGCTGGAACCAGCAAACCCCAGCAGCAGAAAGGTCCCCGTGCTATCAAACTCTGCTAATCAACGGCAATTAACGAGCGAGCCGCAATCAGCCGCCCCCGACAAAGGCAGCGAGCGGATAACGAGCGGATATTTGGCTGAAATTCGGTGTGCGGAGGGTGGCAGCGCCTCCCCGAGCCGGCCTTACTCCAAAGGGGACACGGAGTGCCGAGCTCGGCCGGGTCAGGCTGTCCTTCAGCCCCCGAAATGCGGGGCTCTGTTACCTCCATCGAGCCGCTGGGGATCCGCTCCAGCCGCTAATTACGGCCGTTAATTACATCACCAGAGAGAGACAGCACTCGGCGCTTCTGATGGGGAGGAAAAAGGGCTTTGAACGCCTCTTCCCACAGGCGGGACGAAAACCCTTCCGAAATTCCTTAGCAAAGGTCCAGCGGCTCGGTCCTGCCCAGCACAACCTGGTGCGCCAGAAAACGGGGATAGAGTTGGAAAAGGGCTAAAGAAAGGAGATCTCCATTAATTCGAGGCGTTTGTGGCCACAGAGGGGCGGGTGATGAGCTCTGCAGGGAGGGGGATGGAGGTGGAGGTGCGCTGGGGTGGCGCGGCTGCATCCCATATCCCACATGCCACATCCCGTATCCCATATCCCGCATTCCATATCCTGCATCCCATATCCCGCATCCCATATCCCACATGCCACATCCCGTATCCCATATCCCGCATTCCATATCCTGTATCCCACATCCCACATGCCACATCCCGTATCCCATATCCCGCATTCCATATCCTGCATCCCATATCCCACATGCCACATCCCATATCCCATATCCCGCATTCCATATCCTGTATCCCATATCCCACATGCCACATCCCATATCCCATATCCCGCATTCCATATCCTGTATCCCATAGCTCACATGCAGCATCCCATATCCTGCATCCCACATCCCACATCCCACATGCCACATCCCGTATCCCATATCCCACATTCCATATCCTGTATCCCATATCCCACATGCAACATCCCATATCCCATATCCCGCATTCCATATCCTGTATCCCATATCCCACATGCAACATCCCATATCCCATATCCCACATCCCATATCCTGCATCCCATATCCCACATGCCACATCCCATATCCCATATCCCGCATCTTGCACGCCACATCCCATATCCTGCATCCCATATCCTGCATCCCCTATCCCACACCTTGCATGCCACACCCCATATCCTGCATCCCATATCCCACATGCCACATCCCATATCCTGCATCCCATATCCCGTATCCTATATCCTGCATCCCATACTCCACATCCCGCATCCCATATCCCACATATCTCGTATCCTGTATCCTGCA
The DNA here is from genome assembly GCF_023055355.1 of Agelaius tricolor. NCBI lineage: Eukaryota > Metazoa > Chordata > Aves > Passeriformes > Icteridae > Agelaius > Agelaius tricolor. The sequence continues at coordinate 35,417,337 of NW_027269270.1, forward strand.
TCCCATATCCCACATGTGACATCCCATATCCCGTATCCCACATCTTGTATCCTGCATCCCATATCCCACATGCCATGTCCCATATCTCACATCTCACATCCCGTATTCCACATCCCACATCTCATATCCTGCATCCCACATCCCATATCCCACATTCCACATCCTATATCACTCATCCCACATCCCATATCTTCTATGCCACATCCTGCATCTCCTATCCCATATCCCACATCCCATATAACATATCCCACATGCCATATAACATATCCCATATAACATATCCTACAGTCCATATCCCACATCCCATATCCCACATCCCATATCCCACATTCCATATCCCACATCCCATATAACATATCTTACATTCCATATCCCACATTCCATATCCCACATCCCATATAACATATCCATATAACATATCCCATATCCCATATAACATATCCCACATCCTATATCCGGCATTCCATATCCCACATCCCACATTTCACATTCCGCATCCCATATCCCACAGCCCATATCCCGCATCCCATATCCCGCATCCCATATCTCATCTCCTATATCCCGCACCCAGGCCGTTCCCGGAGCCGCTGGTAGATGGAGCTGCAGCCCCAGGAATGCGGGCTCGGGCTCAGCCCCGCTCCCTGCAGCCCGAGCGTCCTTCAGGATCGCTTTTATGGGAATTCATGGAGGCCCGGGAGAGATATCCCTACAGGGAAAAGCGGGGCTGCTCCCCGGAGTTCAATAATGCCTGGGGGCAGATACCCCGGGATGGGGGCAGATACCCCGGGATGGGGGCAGATACCCCGGGATGGGGGCAGCGTTCCTGGGAAGTGCCCACCCCATCCCACAGCAGCCTCCCCAGCCCACCCTGACCCTGTGATCCCAGTGCTGGGCATCACTGCCATCCCAAAGGAAGGAATTGCAGACCCGGCTCTCCCAGCACTGGGCGCGTGGAATTTGTGGATCCCCCAGAATCAGTGAATTCACAAATCCCCAGGAATCAATAAATTCATGGATCTCCAGTTATCAGGGAATTCATGGATCCCAGCAATCAATAAATTCATGGATCCCCAGTTATCAGTGAATTCATGGATCTCCAGGAATCAATAAATTCATGGATCCCAGGAATAAGTAAATTCACAAATCCCCAGGAATCAATACATTCATGGATCCCAGCAATCAGTGAATTCATGGATCTCCAGGAATCAATAAATTCATGGATCCCCAGTTATCAGTAAATCCATGGATCCCAGCAATCAGTGAATTCACAAATCCCCAGGAATCAATAAATCCATGGATCCCAGCAATCAGTGAATTCACAAATCCCCAGGAATCAATAAATCCATGGATCCCCCAGAATCAGTGAATGCACAAATCCCCAGGAATCAATAAATTCATGGATCCCCAGCAATCATTGAATTCACAGGCCTGCTGGGATCAGTGAATTCACAGATCCAGAGGGAGAGATGGAATTTTGGGAAGGAATCCTTCCCTGTGAGGGAGATGAGGCCCCGGCACAGATTCCCAGAGCAGCTGGGGCTGCCCCTGGATCCCTGGAGTGCCCAAGGCCAGGCTGGAGCACCCAGGGACAGTGGGAGGTGTCCCTGCCATGGCAGGGCTGGGTGGGGTGGGATGATCCTTCCTGTCCCTTCCACCCCAAACCATTCCAGGATTTGATCATCCTTCCCTCTCCGAGGAAGCAGCACCTCAGGACTTCTCCATGAATGAATAAAAAATAGCAACACAAACCCTGATTCCTGGCTCTTCCCAGCTCCTCCAAGCTAAAAATTCTCCGGAGCCCCCCAGACAGGCTGGGATGGATCCAGAGCACCCAGGATTCGTTCCTGCCGGGAATATCCCTTTGAACACAGCCCTAATTGTGAACAATTCCCAGTTTCCCCTGCCAGAGCTCGGCAGCAGCAGCAGCAGCTCCGGGGAGCTCGGGAATGCTGCTCGGCACAGGGCTCGTCAGATTTTTAATTATTATTAATTTTTTAAACGGGTCCTTTTGGCTATCAGAAAGAGCCAGCTGGGTGGGGTAAACCCGCGCTGCAAGGACCTGCTGGGTTTTTGTTGCTCTTTCTGACAAAAGCCAGGCAGGTTTCCCAGGAAAACCTTCCGAGCTCTGCCCCTAAACCTGGAGCATCCCTGGATTTGTGTCCCAGGCCCAAAATGTGCAGGGAGAGGGAAACAGCACCAAAAAAAAAAAAAAAAATCCCAAATAAATGCCCCTGTTTCCTCTGTATAGAAAAGTGCTGGGGTGTAAAACCCTTCCCGAGATCCATGATGTATTTCTGATGGAATATTTGCTTCAGATGCTACAGATTTAAGAAAAAAAAACAACAAAAAAAACCCCCAAACAAAACAAAAACCAAACCAACCAACAAAACAAAAAAAAAAACAAACACACACACACACAAAAAAAACCAACCAAAAAAGCTCCTTCTAAAAGAGCAAAACAAATCCAAAGTTGTAAAGTTGTTTTGCAGATTTTCAAGGCATTTGAGAATCACGACTTCTGTGCAAAAACTGAAAATGAAAAAATGACTGAAAGCTCGGAGTTTCAGCACTGGACTGGGAGCTCTGCTCCCAAAATCCACCCTGGAGGAAGGGCATGGAGGCCCCGCATGTCGGATCCTGGCTCCCCACCTGCACCCAGGTTCACTTTGGGAATATTTCCCTGGAATTTTCTGACCCAGGGATGGGGGTTAATGCTCCTCCTTGGAGGCACAGGAGCTTCTCCATTTCCCCCAGGGGCTCATTGCTGGTTTCCAGCTCTGTGGAGCCTGCGTGTTTTAGCCGAAAGTTTCCAGCACTGAGTGGGAGCAAATAAATTAAAAAAATAAAAATTAAAAAAAAAAGGGTGAAATCAGATAATTTAAGCTAATTTTAAAAAAATAATGAGAAATATAAACCGAAGCTGCCCAGCCCTGTGCAGCTCTCGGGCTGCAGCCTGCCTGTCCTTACTCCTGTGGTAATTCCTTCCTTCCTGCCAGCCCCAGATCAAGGGGAGCAGCCACCCCAGAGACACCTGAGCCATCCTCATCCCTCCTTTGGAGCCTCCCAGCCCCGGGGAGCCCCGATCCCACCCGCGCCCGGCCCCAAGGGAAGCCCCAAGGGCGGCTTTAACAGCCCCGTGCGGGGCAGGTTTGTCCTGCAGCCCGGGAAGGGCAGGGGGGCAGATCCCAGCCTGGGCTCGGGGCTGGGATCTGGGGACAGGTCCCGATTTTGGGGTCAGGGCTGGGATCTGGGGACAGGTCCCAATTTTGGAGTTGGGGTTGGACTCTGGGATCAGGTCCTGATTTTGGGATCGGGACCGGGTTTTGGGGACCCGGGGCCAGGTCCCGATTTTGGGGTTGGCATTGGGATTTGTGGACCCGGGGCCAGGTCCCGGTTTTGGGGTCGGCGTTGGGATTTGTGGAGCCGGGGCCAGGTCCCGGTTTTGGGGTCGGGCCGGGCTCTGGGGAGCCGGCCAGCAGCACTAGGTGGCATTGTGAGACCGGCGGCCGCCCAGCCCCAAATTAGTGACAATTATCCCTCCTGCGCCGCTCTCTGCCATGGAACCGGTTCCTTATAGCCTGCAGGATAAATTCTATAGGGTGCCTGCCTCAGTCAGGGCTGTTCCTTCCCAGGCTCTCCCTTCCCAGCTTTCACCTCAATCTGTCATCCAGATTTGACACTGCCTCGTTCCAACAGTGCTCAGGAATGACATGTATATAATGTGGAATATTGTGCACATTTACAGCCAGCGCTTTTGCCCCTTCAAACATTGCTCATTGCTGGGTTCTGGCAGCCGCCGTGCTGGAGAGAAAATAAAATTACCGGGGAAAAAAAAAATAAAAATAAAACCAACCAAACAAACCGAACCCGCCACAACAGAGGGTTCTGTTCTGATCATCGGGAAGGAAAACTTTGATTTGGGTGCTGGGCAGAGCGGGGTTGGATTTTCGGGGCTTTGGGGCTCGGAATGGTCCGGCAGCTCGGGGCTAATTAAAGAGGAGCTGCACGGCGCTCGGCGAGCTCCCCGAGCTGGCTGCTTTACGATTCTCTTCCATTAACACTCCGGATTATAAATCAAATTAACTGGCATTTCTATTAATAATAAAAAAAAGAAAGAAAGAAAGAAAAGGAATCCTTTCAGGAGAGCGCCCAGCCCGGCGGGCCGAGCCCCTTTTCCCGGGGAGGATGAATCCCATTCCAGCTTTGTTGCCACCAGCACCCTCCTCCCACCCTCTCGGAGCAATCAGGGAGGACGGGCGATTTCTCCCTTGAAGAAAACAAAACAAAAAAGTCCCAATTACTCGGGGATGACTTCCCGGCTGGGCTCAGGGAGCCCCGCGCTGATCCCGGCTGCTTCCAGCGGGAATTCGGCAGCAGCAGCAGCAGCAGTCCCTGCCTGCCCGAGCCGGACGCACGAAAACACACAAATATCCCTGAGCACACAGCGCTCCCAAAGCCTCTCGCCGCCCCAGCCCTGCGGCTTCACGGGGATTTTAAATCAAGGCTCTTTTCCCCTTCTCCCCCATCCCGGAGCCGCTCAGCCGCGTTCGCGGGCTGTGGATTCCTTTGGGATGGGTTTTCTTTCCTTTGTGTGTTTTGGGCTGGAATTTGGGATCTGATCCCGCAAGCACTGCCGCTTGGAGCTGGGAAATGGGACGGGGGACAACGCGGAGTTAAATCTTTGGAATAAACTTGGGAGCGATGGAGCTGGAGTGGGGAGAGAGAAATTCCTGCCTAAGGCTGCTCCCGTGAAGGAAAACCCGGGCTAGAGCCGAGCTCCTGGCACAGGGAGCACATCCAGCCCGGATTCGGGAGGAATTATCGGAGGAAAACCCCCGGAGCTCAGATTTATTGTCACTGTCTGAGAGCAAAACGGCAAAAGCAGATTGTCACTGGGCTAACGACTGCACTGCCAGGAGAAATAAAGATCCCTCTTCCAGGGACGCTTGTTTTTGCTGGGTATGTCCCCGCAGAGCTCAGCACGGCGAGGGAGATTTCAAACGGAAATCTCTGCCTAAATTCTGCCTAAATCCCCTCTTTTAGTCATGAATGTGAATTCTCAGGGCCGCAGGCCGGGAAGCGGCGGCGGGAGCGCTGCTCCAGCCCCGCAGGCGCTGCCTCGGCCGGATCCCCCCGGGAACACCGAACCCGGGGCTCCCCGCCCTCCCCGCTGCTCCCGGACCCGCGGTCCCATCCGAACCCAGCCCACCCCCAGCTCGGGGGATTCGCTTTCTGTTCCAGAGGATCCGCGAGCATTTCAGCCCTGGCTGGGCAAGAGAGCCCGGCCAGAACTTTCCCCCTTTTCCCAGCACGGCTGGCGCTCTCCCTGCAGGGAAAAACGATCCAGCGCCTCTCGAACCCCCCCAGCCCAGCTCTTGAAAATCGGACAATAAAATTTGCGTTGTTTATGGAAAATAAACAACCTCTCGGACAATAAAAATTGGGTTGTTTATGGAAAATAAACAACCTCTCAGGGAGGGGTGTGTGCCAGGCCAGGGCTGCTCCTGCGGGATCCCGATCCCAGCCCCGAACAGCCCCAAAAGGGCTCAGCAGCTGCCCCTGCTCCAGTGGCCCTTCCCCAGCGCCTGATTTTCCAAGGAATTGCCGCGGCCGGGACTATTATCAGGACTATTATCAGGACTATTATCAGGACTATTATCAGGACTATTATCAGGACTATTATCAGGACTATTATCAGGACTATTATCAGGACTATTATCAGCCGGGCACGTGGCTCTCCCGGCTGGCCAGAGCTTCCCGGGGAGCCAGGGAGGGAAAAGGGAGCGGGAGCGGCTCCGCAGGGCCCCGGGGACGGGGCTGGATCCAGCCCATCATCCTGGAAACCCGGGAGAAGGGGTGGGGGACAGGACCCTTCCCGCTCGGGGCTCATCGGCGGCTGTTGCTGGCCACAGCACGGATGGATCGGCTGTGACTGCCCGAGCTCCGGGAGCGCTGCACATCCGAGTCCCCTCCTGCTGCCTTCGGAGAGCAGCGCCAGGCACGGGCATCTCATCCCTCCCAAATTATTTCTTTTTTCCTCCCCCACCTGCTCTGGGCTGCAGGGAAGGAGCGGGCACGGGTGGATTGGTCCCGGCTGAGCTGGGCAGGGAATTATTGGCACTGCGAGCGTGGAAGGGCCCTCTGGCAGCTCTGCGCTCTCCGTTAGAAACTTTGTTCTGCTTCAAAATAACAGGGGGGGCTCAGGGAGGGATGGAGGGGGGTGGGACACAGGAATCCTCACTTAGGAAAAGCCACAGATCCTTGAGAACTTCCCCAAATTGTCCTTTTAGTGTAAAAGCTTGAAATTCCCGAAGACTCCTCCACAACAGGAATACCTGAGCTGGAATCCTTCAAAAACAAACCCCGAGGAAGGCAGGGATGTGCAGCTTGCAATTCCTTATTCCAGGAATGCTACTGCTAAAAATCCCAAATTAGCTCCTAAAAATCCCAAATCCCATCTCCCCTCTGGATCAGCCGGGAAATCATTCCTACAGATGCCAATTATGTCCCACCACCCTTCACCAGTGCCACTTTTGGGACCCCTTGGGGAGAGGGTGGCCGGAGCCACAGCAGAGGTTCAGCCACAGCAATAAATACACCCGGAATATCTATGGAATATCTATGAAATATCCATGGGATATCTATGGAATATCCATGGGATATCCACGGAATATCCGTGTCTTGCCACAGGCAGCACATCCCCAGATCCAGGCACAGAGTTTAAGGGAAAAAGGGATTTTTGTTTTTTTTTTTTTTTTTATTTGCAGGGCCGCCGCCCTCCAGGAATGAGGATCCAGGGAGGATCCAGGGAACAAACCCCCCTCGCCCGTGGCAGCCCCGGCGGAGCGCCCTGCCATCACCATGGCAACCGCGAGCCAATTACAGCAATTAACATTCCCGCGGAGCTGGCCCTCATCAGCGGCAGCCGCGCTCCTCCATCTCCTCATTTCTCCCTCCAAGCTGGCTCTGGAGCTGCAGCAGCACCGAGCCTGGGATGGTCCCAAAAGGGAACCAGGAATGGCCCCAAAAGGGAACGAGGATGGTCCCAAATGGGCACTGGAGATGCTCCCAAAAGAGCCCCGGGGACGGTCCCAAAAGGGAGCAGGGGTGGCCCCAAAAGGGCCCTGGGGACGGTCCCAAAAGGGAGCAGGGATGGTCCCAAAGGTGCACCAGGGATGGCCCCAAATGGACCCTGGGGATGGTCCCAAAAGGGCACCAGGGATGGCCCCAAATGGACCCTGGGGATGGTCCCAAAAGGGCACCAGGGATGGTCCCAAAAGGGCCCCGGGGATGGCCCTAAAGGGGCACCAGGGATGGTCTTAAATAGGAGCAGGGATGGTCCCAAAAGGGCACCAGGGATGGCCCCAAATGGGAGCAGGGATGGTCCCACCTGGACACAGGCACAGTCCCAAAAGGGTGCAGGATTCCATCCCAAATTCTTCAAACTCATCCCCACGGTGCCAGTCAGTGCAGCTGCATTGCTCACAAAATCACAGAATAAGAAATTATAACAATTATTTTCAGCTGTTTTTTTTTTCTGGAATATTTGGGGGTGGTATCAAGACACTGAGGCTCAGTGCTTGAGCCCATTTTCTGTCCCTGGAAATGAATTAGAAATGGGGATAAACCAGAAAAATGCAGTGACTGCCTAGGTGTTTTAAAAACTTCTGCTCCATTTTCAGTCTCATGTGAAGGGTGGGACAATACAGATGTTATAATTCACACCACCACAAGCAGAAGCCAAATATTTCCTAATCACAATACACTGTAAGCATTTTTTGGCCCATCAGCTTTTGCCACACCACAGTGTAAATGCCTTAAAGCCAATCATCTAAAACTTCAAAAACAATCCTGCAGTTCAACCCCAGCTCCCTTTCAGTGTTTCTCAGCAAACTCCAGGCCCAAGCTCACTGTCCGCAGCCAGAGGATGGTTTGTTTATTTATTTAATTTAAAGAAACCTTTCCTGCCAACTCATCTCAAATCACCGAGGCTGTTTTCAGTTTTGTCTGAGCCTGTGACTGCAGAGGTGCCAGAGACAAGAGCAGCAGCTGTGCCTTGACTTCAGCACCTCAGCTGAAGGGCTGGAAGTGAAGCCAGCTGCAGGTTTGGAGTTGTCGTTTCAAGTTCAACCACAATTCAAGGAAAGATTGTAAAGAGGAAAAAAACCCCTCAAAACCCAAAATACTCAAACAAACAAACAAAAAAACAAAGCAAAACAAACTAACAAAAACAAAAAAAAACCTCACAAAAAAAGGAAGAAAACCCAGCACACACATCCCCCTACAATGCAACTCCTATTTCTTTACCTTAATAAAAATGTGGGATTTTTTGATTACTTGGTTACTCTGTAGCAGTAATAAATATTAAAAATCTGAAGCAGTAATAAATATTAAAAACCATGCAACTCCTTCCACACCCTGTGGCCCAAGCAGGGACTCACAGCACTGCCCCTGCTCAGGTCCAGACCTCCTGTGTGCACTCAGTTCACACTTTTGGGACAAATTATCCTAAACTTCCCTAAAAAGAAAGTCCAAGGGAGCTGTTTCCCTTCAGAGAGGAAATAACAGCAAGTACCACTGAACCCAGGAGTATTTCCAGAGCCAGAGCAGAGTTCCAAACCACCAGCTCCAGAATCATTCCCATTCCCTTTGCCATTCCCTTTCCCAGATTTAGGGAGCTCAGGAAGGGGTTACCCAGCTCCAGGGGCACAACTCCCAGTGAATTCCCTGCCCGGGAATGTTAAAAAGAAAAAATAAAATAGGGATAAGAAGCACCTGAGCTGGGTCAGCCCCACCCAGACCGGGTCAGCCACACCTGGGCAGCTGCAGATCCTCAGGGCTGGGACTTGGGATTCCCTCTGCCATTCCCAGAATCCCTGACAGATCCTCAGGGCTGGGATTTGGGATTCCCTCTGCCATGCCCAGAATCCCTGACAGATCCTCAGGGCTGGGATTTGGGATTCCCTCTGCCATGCCCAGAATCCCTGACAGATCCTCAGGGCTGGGATTTGGGATTCCCTCTGCCATTCCCAGAATCCCTGACAGATCCTCAGGGCTGGGATTTGGGATTCCCGGAATCCCTGACAGGTACAGGAATTTTTGGTTTATAGGAGGAGCTGCAGATCCTCAGTGCTGTGCTTTGATCTCTCATTCCTGGAGGTCCCTGACAGGTGCAGGAAGTTTTAAGGTCCAGCCACAAAGTTCATCTGGTAATAATGAATGGTTTGGACTCTCCTAAACCCACCTGAAAATATTAAAAAAAAAAAATTAGGGATAAGAACCACAGAATCCTAAAATAGTTTGGGTTGAAAGGCTGAAAGCCCATCCCATCCCATCCCATCCCATCCCATCCCATCCCATCCCATCCCTCCTATGGGCTGGGACATCTCCCACTGCCCCAGGCTGCTCCATCCAGCCTGGCCTGGGACACTTCCAATCATTTTTGGCTGGGTTTTTCCCAGCTCCAGGTGTGATGGACATTCCTGATCTCCTGGAACGTGGAAGTTGTTCCCAGAAGTTGCCAGCTCATTGCACAGAGTCTCTGTGCCGTGGCCAGGACAGCCCAGGGACAGCCCAGGGACAGCCCAGGGACACTTTGGCCACTTTGGGAGCTCCATTTGTCCCCAGCAGTTGTGAGGCAGCTGCTGAGTGCAATCTGTGCCCGCACTGAGCCACGTCAGAGCGGATTAAAGCAGCTCAGGGCTGGCTCAGGCCCTTCCTGAGCAGCAGCCTCGCTCTTCACAGCGATTTTTCCCCAGCCCCAAAATAATCTGTGTGGAAAAGGTTGTGGAGCCCGGGCAGCCTGGAGTGAGTGCAATAAATGCCAGGGCTGCTCACACAGCCCAACGTGTCTGCCCGTCCCACAGGCTCACATCTCAGCAGCTTGATTTGATTATCTTGATGATCAGCATCTGCTTTGGAGCCTGCTGCCATCAGAGAGGAGGCTTCAGCTCGAATCAGGGCTGCTGTCTGTCCCCTGTGACAGAGCTGTCAGGGCCAGGCTCAGAGAGCAAACCCCAGAGCCTGGGGATGGCTGGGGACGTCCTTGCTGCAGGGACAGGGGAGAGATCCTGGAGAAAAGGGGGATCAGAGGGGACCCTGTGGCTCTGCACAGCTCCTGCCAGGAGGGCACAGCCGGGGGATTTGGGATCATCCCAGGGCACAGGGACAGGAGCAGAGGGAACGGCCTCAGGCTGGCCCAGGGCAGCTCAGGGTGGGCACAGCAGGAATTTCCCCATGCAAAGGGGGCTCAGGGATTGCAGCTGCCCAGGGAGGTTTGCAGTGCCCATCCCTGGAGGTGTCCCAGGAATTCTGGAGGTGGCACTCAGGGCTCTGGGCTGGGGACAGGGTGGGCATGGGCACAGCTGGGACTCCGTGACCTTGGAGAACTCTTCCAACCTCAGGGATTCTGTGATTCTTTTTTCAGCCCATCTGTGGGGCCAATTTTTTTCCTTTTCCTTTTTCCCCTTTGTGGATTGGAATTGGAAGCAGGAGGTGCTTGCAAAACTTTCCTGCAAAATTAGTCTGACCCTGAAAAAATGCACTTTCTTTGGTAAACCAATCTATCCTTAAAAATGCATTTACCTGAAAAAAAAATAGATGTAGCCTAAGGAAATGAACTTAGCCTAAAAACAAAATAAAAGAAATGCACTCACACCAAAAAACCCTCACATTTATCCTAAAAATTAAACTTAAAAAAATACACCTCACCTGAAACATTGCATTCACCTTAAAAATGCAACTTATCTAAAAAAGGAACCTGCCCCAGAAATTGAACTTATCCTAAAAATTCAAAACTTATCTTAAAAAACAAGACTTATCCTAAGCAATTATACCTACCCTAAAAAATACCCTAAAAGGTAAACTTAGGCTAAAAATTAAACTTGCCCTAAGAATACCCTAAAAAATGTACATACCATAAAAAAAGCTGGGGTTGAGTTCCATCTTTTCCTGACCCCCACCCTGTCCCCAGCCCAGAGCCCTGAGTGCCACCTCCAGAATTCCTGGGACACCTGCAGGGATGGGCACTGCAAACCTCCCTGGGCAGCTGCAATCCCTGAGCCCCCTTTGCATGGGGAAATTCCTGCTGTGCCCACCCTGAGCTGCCCTGGTGCAGAAGTTCCATCATTTCCCCCCAAACACACAGGGAAGCAGTTGGGAGAGCTCCACCTTTTCTGGAAAGCTGGCTGAGACATCACTGGGGTGCTTCCAACGCTGGATTTTATCCCTTTTCCAATCCCTGCTCCTGCAGGATCCTTCCAGTGATATTGATATTTTGGCATTGAAAGCAGAGTCAACTTTCCATATCTCATAATTATTATTATTGATGTTATTATTATTAAGACAAAAATGTATCCAATATTAATTTATACATTATCTATTTATGTAGAATGTAGATATTATATACATTATATAAGATGGTATAGAAAAATTATTATTATTGCTGTTACTATTATTAACATAAAAATCCATCCAATAATAATTTGTAATATAGACATTATATACATTATATAAGATGGTATAGAAAAATTATTATTGTTGTTGCTATTAACATAAAAATTATCCAGTAATAAAAATTTTTACATGATAGATTTTTATCTAATATAGATATTATATACATTATATTGAATTGTATGTAAAATTATTATTATAACTGTTATTATTATTAACATAAAAGTTTATCCAATAATAATAATTTATACAGAATATATTTTTATTTAACATAGATATTATATACATTATATATAATGGTATAGAAAAATTATTATTATTATTATTGCTGTTATTATTAACATAAAAGTTTATGTTATATACACAATATATAGTGGTATGTAAAATTTATTTACATTATATATTATATACATTATATATATTATTTATTTACATTATATATAGTGGTATGTAAAATTTATTATTATTGATGCTATTATTATTAACATAAAAATTTATGGAATAATAATTTATACACTATATATTTATATATTATATATATATTATATGCATTGATGCATTATATATTTATATATAATATAGATATTATATGCATCTATAATATAGATATCATACAATGGTATAAATTATTATTATTATTATTATTATTATTATTATTATTATTATTATTATTATTATTATTATTACTCCCGGGAGCTTCCAGCTTTCCCTGTCCCAATGTTTGGGCTGGCAGCCCCCATCCATTCCCGAGGGAATTCCCCGTTCCCGGTTGCAGCTCCCGTCCATTCCTGAGGGAATTCTCCCTGGAGCCTTTCCCAGTGGGGTTTTGGGATGGGAATTCCCATCCATTCCCGAGGGAATTCCTCACAGAGCCTTTCCCAGAGGGGTTTTGGGACAGGGATTCCCATCCATTCCCGAGGGAATTCCTCACAGAGCCTTTCCCAGTGGGGTTTTGGGACAGGGATTCCCATCAATTCCTGAGGGAATTCTCCCCGGAGCCTTTCCCAGCGGGGTTTTGGGATGGGAATTCCCATCCATTCCCGAGGGAATTCCTCACAGAGCCTTTCCCAGAGAGGTTTTGGGACGGGAATTCCCATCCATTCCCGAGGGAATTCCTCCTGGAGCCTTTCCCATCGGGGTTTTGGGATGGGGATTCCCATCCATTCCCGAGGGAATTCCTCGGGGAGCCTTTCCCAGCGGGGTTTTGGGACAGGGATTCCCATCCATTCCCGAGGGAATTCCTTGGGGAGCCTTTCCCAGAGGGGTTTTGGGACCGGGATTCCCATCCGTTCCCGAGGGAATTCTCCGTTCCCCGTTGCAGCCCCCATCCATTCCCGAGGGAATTCTCCCCAGAGCCTCTCCCAGAGGGGTTTTGGGACAGGGATTCCCATCCATTCCCGAGGGAATTCCCCGTTCCCGGTTGCAGCCCCCATCCATTCCTGAGGGAATTCCTCCCCGAGCCCTTCCCAGAGGGGTTTTGGGATGGGAATTCCTCCCGGAGCCTTTCCCAGCGGGGTTTTGGGACCGGGATCTGCCCCGCCGCGCGGCCCGGCAGCACTAGGTGGTGTTGCAGGGTAGTTTTGTGGGGAATTGGGGAAAAGGCAGGAATTCTCCGCTGTTCACCCTTTCCCAAAGCTCCAGAAGCTCGTCCCGAAGGTGCCTCTGGCCAGAGGGAGGTTCGGGATCCGTTTTCCAGTGCCCTCTCCACGGGAGGAGGTGGTACCTGGGCACCCCTCGCCCCCCACACCTGGAAATCCAGGTTCAGACATCCCTGGAGATCACTCACCCCTCCAGTAAATCAGAGTCCCTACAGCCTCACAGGGGTTCTGATCAGGTGTTCCCACATCCAGGGCAGAAAAAAAAATCCTGGGACCATTCCTATCACTCCAGGATATCCTTAAATCTCCAAATTTCACTTTATTTTCTCAGTGGATGGATAAAAAATTGGATGCAATTTCCAACCTGGATTGTCACTGTCGGAACTCAACCCCCTGAAAGAAAGAAAGGAAATTTTCAATTTCGAGATTTTTTGGTTCAACATCAAAATATTTCGAACATCGAAATATTTCAAATAAGAAAATACTTCAATCATCAAAAACATTTCAAATAGAAGTATTTCAAGCATCAAAACATTTCGAGCATTCAAAATACTTCAAATATCCAAATATTTCAAAATAATTCGGCTATTCTGGAAGCTAGAAACACTGCCAGCTTTGCAGGGGAATTTGTGTTTGGATGGATCTGGAAGGAATATAAACAGATAAGGGAAGTTTGTGGTTATTCCATGTTGCACACGAGTAGAGACATCATAAGAGAAGGGCTCTATAAAATATGGTTTAGGCCCTGCTGCTCTGGCTAAGCCAGCATCAGCTTGGAACTTCCCGTGTGAGAAGCGCTAAGAGTGAGAGCAGTTAGCACAACAAACTGCTCTGGGAAGGAAACCATGTGCACCTGCAATAATCAGGAAATCTGTCCCCTGGGAATGGGGGAACAAAACGTGTGAAGGAACCAAGGACAGAGAGAATGGACAGACACACACCCGGGCCATTTACAGAGCACCAAACTGGGTGTCAGGGCGTTGCTGGCCACGGTGCCTTCTGGTATTTCCTAGAAATAGGAGCTTTGTGAATAAAGAATAAAGAATTGGCTTTTCTGCCTGGAGGACCTGAGTCCTGTCAGCTTCCCTGCATCGTCCCCAGCCCCTGCTCCTGCTCAGAGCCCACAGAGACCAAACAGGGCCAAGAATTCCAGGGCCAGGGGCTGGTGAACATTGGCAGGGGAGGTTTGCAGTGCCCATCCCTGGGGTGGCACTCAGGGCTCTGGGCTGGGGACAGGGTGGGATCTGATGACCCCAGAGGGCTTTTCCAGCCTCAGGGATGCTGGGATTCTGTGCCTGAGCCAGATCCAGTCCTCCAGGTGTAAAATCCCCCATGAACCCCAGCGTTCCCAGCCCTGTCCCCCTCCCAGTCCCAGGAATTCACCCCCATGCCAAAGTGCTGCTCCTGCCACCCCCCACCCCGTGTGCCAGAGGTTCTCCTGCATTTTTCATTATTCCAGCCCTGAACGAGCCGGGAAATCCTTAATGAGACATTTCCCCAGCCTCTGTTTTACATTCTGCCCATGGCATAATGAGGCTGGGCTGGGAGGAAACATCCCCAGCACTTCCAGCACCTCCCAAGCCCCACTTCCAGCCTTGCTGCTGGGATTTTTCCCGGCTGGATGTTGGGAATTTATCACAGCTACCAATAACCCCTGTGGCAAAGGCAACTCTGCCACGCTGCTTTTTATTTTGGCTGGAAAGGATTCCTGCCCATTCATCCTCAGGAATATTGGGGGATGATTGCAGCCTGATAAATCCAGCAGCAATTTCTCCTTCCCTCCCAGCCCCTCCTGCTGATCTTTCCCACTTTGGAGTTCCTCAAACCTTCATCAGAGCGATTCCAAACGCATTCCAAACCTTCCCAGGGAGGTTTTCCAGCCTGGCTCTGCTTCCCACAGAACCCAGCCCTGGAAGTTTCGTGCTTTCAGCTTTCCAGTGATGTCCTAATTAAAGAGAAGTGAGATTTATGGGGAGATGCAGCTTATTAGGCAATTTGGGCAGCTGAGAGGCAGCCAGCGCGTGGGGCTTGTTTAAATCCCGGGAGCTGATGGCTCTGCCTGGGAATTTGTCTCTCACCTGACTGCTTTTAATGGCATTGCTATGGCCTGTGCCAGGTGCTCGTGGTGCACTGAGGAAGGTCAGGGGATGTCCATGGATCCATAGATTTCCCTTCCAGGACACCCCCACCTGCACAAAGAGCGCTGGCATTTTCCTCCCAGTGAAAAATGGCTCTGGGCGCTCACAGCTGGCTCTGAATCCTTCTCAAAATAGCAGAATTTTTCAAAATGTGCCCCCAAATCCTCTTTTTTTCAGCCTGTTTTCCTGTTGCATTTTTGTTTGGGATGGATTCTGACCCCAGAATTTGCTGGGGTCATGGAGAACTCTCTGTGTGCCCTGCAAACCTCAGGGATTTATTCTGCATTTCACAATCTCTGCTCAGTTGTTTGCAGCCCTCCTGAACTTCCAGCACATTTTTAGGGTATCTCAGCTATTATTTAGGAATTTTTTTCCCTGACAGATCATTCATTTCTGTGGCTGAGACCCAAAATCAGGCTCCCAAGTGTGGCTAAGGCAACCAGAGGCACCAGGAGGGTGAAAATCCTTTTTCTCCTTGCACTGACAGGAGCAAAACTTCCCCTCTGCCCTAATTCCAACACAAATGGGAGCTGCTCCCCCGTTACAAATAAATATTCCCCACCCTTCAAACCCACTGGGAGAGCATAAGGAAGGATTCACACCCACTGGAGTCCGTGTATTAAAAAAAGTCCAATTCTCTATGGAAAATAAGGGAGATTTTAGCATTTACCGATTTTTGTTCCTGCATTCCTCCTGCACAGCAATATTCACACGAAACTCCTCCTCTCTTTGGAAATTCTTGGGAGAAAAGAACTTTTTAAAAAGGGGAGAGGTGCCTGATTAGCAGAACTGAACTCCTCTAACATCCCACTTCTTTTCCATTCTCCTGCCCTTTGGGAATGTGTTCCCAGCCTCCTCTCCCCCTCTCCTGAGTCTCCCTTTCTTTTCCCAAACATCTGCTACAAATGTCAGACATTTTTAGTCCTCGCTTTCCCCGTGGGAATCCTTCCTAAGCCTGGGGCAGCCTCGGGGTGCCCCTGTCCCGGTGTAATCCCATCCATCCATGAAGTTCATCCCGTTAATCCCATCCCATCCAGAGCAGGAGGGGAGGGGTTTGGGAGGAGCTGCCGAGCCCTGGCAGGATCCTGGGAATGGGATAGTCCGGGAAACTCCGAGTCGGGAATGAAGGAAAACCTCATTGCCATCCCAAGGGGAGCACTGGGTGATGGAGGAAGCGACTGCTTAAAGCTGCTGGGAGGCACTGAGCACTGCCAGGGCAGGGATAAAAATAAATAAAATAAAATCAAATAAAAATAAAATAAAATAAAATAGAGTTAAAATAAAATAAAATAAAATAAAATACACTAAAATAAAATAAAATAGAATTAAAATAAAATAAAATAGAATACACTAAAATAAAATAAAATAATAAAAACAAGATATAAAATAAAATAAATAAAATAAATAAAAAATTTAAAATAAAATATAAAATAAGATATAAAAATAATTAAACAAAATTTAAAATAAAATAAATATATATAAGATTAAAACAAAATATAAAATAAAAATATAAAGGAATATAAATAAAGTATAAATATACATAGAATAAAATAAAATAAAATATAAAAATAATTAAACAAAAACTAAACTAAAATAAAAATCTATAAAATTAAAACAAAACATAAAATAAAAATAAAATAAATAAAAATATAAATAAATATGAATAAAATATAAATATACATAGAATAAAATAAAATATAAAATTAATTAAACAAAAATTATAACATAAAATAAAATAAAAATATAAAAATCAATAAAATAAAATATCAAAATAAAATAAAAAAATATTAAAACAAAACATACAAACAAAGAAAACACACACAAAAACCTCCTAAAGCAATAAACAAAAAAACCCCACCAAACAATATAAATCCCCAAACCAAAACTAAACTAACAAACAAAAAACCCCCAAACAAACCAACAAATTCCCCCCAACAAAAGCCCCTGAAGCAATGAAAAAATCTAAAACCCTTCAAAGCTGAGAGGCAGTGCAGAATCCCAGGAAAACAGAGTGGCTGGGATTGAAGGCTCCTCTGGAGAGCATCTCAGCCAGGCTGGATCACCGGGAGCCCAGGATCCCAGCAGGGGTTGGGCATCTCTGGAGAAGGAGACCCCAGAGCAGCTGGCAAAGCTTCCCCAGCCCCATCAGCAGCGCCCCAGGGCTCTCCATCCTCACCTCCAGGAGACCATTCCATGGGTGGCTCTGGCAGGAAGCTGATCCCAGAGAGCTGTGGGATGGCTTGGGCTGGAAGGGACCTTTAGGGACCACAGGACCTGAGCTGGGCCCAGCTCTGCTGCTCTGGGAGTGCTGGGAAAGGTCAAATCCTCTGGATGGACGAGGCTGCCTTGGGAATGTCCCAGGTCACCTCTGGGGGAGGCTGGGATTTGTCACCTCAGGTGTCCCTGCATAGTGACACAACCTCTAAATGTTGGCACTTCTTCAACACTTCCCTCAAACAGATTTTCCTGGTTTTCTCATTATCCATTTACCATGGAGTAATGGATCTGTGGCTGTAACCCCATCCCATCCCATGGATCCCATCCCATTGATCCCAGTGTTCCCATTGATCCCATCCCATCCCATGGATCCCATCCTATCCCATCCCGTGGATCCCATCCTATCCCATCCCATGGATCCCATCCTATCCCATCCCATCGATTCCATTCCATTGATCCCATCCTATCCCATGAATCCCATCCCATCCCATTCCATTGATCCTATCCCATCCCATGGATCTCATCCTATCCCATCCCATGGATCCCATCCCATTGATCCCATTGTTCCCATTAATCCCATCCCATCCCATGGATCCCATCCCATTGATCCCATTGTTCCCATTGATCCCATCCCATCCCATGGATCCCATCCTATCCCATCCCATCGATTCCATTCCATTGATCCCATCCTACCCCATGGATCCCATCCCATCTCATTCCATTGATCCCATTCCATTTTCCCACCCCATCCCATTCTCCCACCCCATCCCATTCTCCCACCCCATCCCATTCCATTGATCCCATCCCATCCCATGGATCTCATTCCATCCCATCCCATGGATCCCATCCTATCCCATCCCATGGATCCCATCCCATGGATCCCATCCCACCCCATCCCATCCCATCGATCTCATCCCATTATCCCATCCCACTGGCAGACAAGGAAGAGCTTTGGGACCCTGCTGGGGATAAGCTCCCCTCCAATGAATTCCCAATCCCAGCACCCCCAGAGATCCCAGCCCCCCTGGGCTGTGCTGATACAAGCAGGAATTCCTCTGCTGGACGCGGGGATTTAGGAGCAGTGCTCCCGTTCCCTTGGGTGCCACACCCCAATACCTGCGGTCCCCGAGCCCGGTGGCACAGGGACAGCAGCAGTGGCACAGGGACAGCAGCAGTGGCACAGGGATGGCAGCAGCAGTGGCATAGGGACAGCAGTGGCACAGGGATGGCAGATGCCACAGGGACAGCAGCAGTAGCACTGGGACAGCAGCAGTGGCACAGTGGTGGCAGATGCCACAGGGACAGCAGCAGTGGCACAGGGGCAGCAGCAGTGGCACAGGGGTAGCAGCAGTGGCACAGGGGTGGTAGCAGCAGTGGCACAGTGGTGGCAGATGCCACAGGGACAGCAGCAGTGGCACAGGGACGGCAGCAGCAGTGGCACAGGGATGGCAGCAGCAGTGGCACAGTGGTGCCAGATGCCACAGGGACAGCAGCAGTGGCACAGGGACAGCAGTGGCACAGGGATGGCAGCAGCAGTGGCACAGGGACGGCAGCAGTGGCACAGGGACGGCAGCAGTGGCACAGGGATGGCAGCAGCAGTGGCACAGTGGTGGCAGATGCCACAGGGACAGCAGCAGTGCCACAGGGTCAGCAGCAGTGCCACAGGGATGGCAGCAGCAGTGCCACAGGGATGGCAGATGCCACACGATGTCCCCTCCTGCTCCTCCCCGTTGCCCGCCCGCTCCCCTCCCAGCCCGGCCGTGCCTCGCAGCGTTTGTGCTGCTCCAATATTTGCCTCTCCCGGCTGTGTTTGCCTCATTCCCGAGCGGTTCCATCCTCTTTGCTCCTCTCCGGCTCCTTCCCTTGTAAACGCCGGGCACTCGGGATGTGCGGCACCCAAAATCCCGGAATTCTGAAAACCAGGGAATTCCGCAGCTCCCCTCTGACCGCAGAGCCCACAGCGCCAACAATTCCCTCCCCAAATCCAAGGGGGAAGGGGCTGGAGGGATTTGGGAAGTGTTTTAGCACCATTCCCAATGCCAGGGCTGTCCTCTCCATCCTGATCCTGAGCAATTCCACTGAGGAAGGGACAAACAGCATCCCAAACATGGGATGGGGGCGGAAGGGACCTCTGGGGACACTGGGCAAGGAAGGAAGAGGGAAGGAGGGAAAAGGGAAGGAGGGAAAAGAAGGGGAAAAGAGCAGGGAAAAGGGAAAGGGAGAGGAGGATGCAGGAAGGGAAAGAAAGGGGGGAAAAACGGGGGGGGGAAAGGAGGAGAAAAAGAGGGGGAAAGAAGAAAGAAAGGAGGGGGGAAAGAGGGGGAAAGGAGGAGGGAAAGAGGGGGGAAAAGAGGGGGAATAGAGGAGGAATACAGGGGGAATAGAGAGGGAATAGAGGGGGAATAGAGAGGGAAAGGAGGGGGAAAAGAGGGGAAAAGGAGGAGAAAAAGAGGGGGAAAGGAGGAGGAAAAGAGGAGGAAAAGAGGAGGAAAAGAGGAGGAAAAGAGGAGGAAAAGAGGAGGAAAAGAGGGAGGAAGAAGAAGGAAAATAAGGAGGAAAATAAGGGGAGAAAAACCAGGATTTCCCCCTTTGGGTGTCATTAAACACCTTTTACTCTCTCTTTCCCTTCCTCTCATGTCTGTTACTACAAATCATGGCTTGCCTTTCACGCTGAGGACCAGACTGGAAGGTGGCAGGGAGAATTCATGGGCAGAGATGACAAAAAGCTTCTCTCTGGATATCTAAAATACTCCACAATGTTCC
Organism: Agelaius tricolor; assembly: GCF_023055355.1. Classification (NCBI taxonomy): domain Eukaryota; kingdom Metazoa; phylum Chordata; class Aves; order Passeriformes; family Icteridae; genus Agelaius; species Agelaius tricolor. The sequence continues at coordinate 35,437,504 of NW_027269270.1, forward strand.
CGAGCTGGAAGTTCTTTCTGGAGTTTTGCTTTAAATAAAAAAATATATTTAAAAAAATTAAAAACTGTTCAAATTCAGCAGTGACCTTAAACCAAGGAAATTGTGCCCATCCCTCCCTCTCCTGCTAGGGAGGAGCAGCCCTGGCAGCACGGAGCCCAGGACGTCAGGAATTCACAGGCACCAGCACTTCCAGAAGCCTTCTTGGACAAGGTTTCTGTTTAATTGGCTTAAAAAGCCACTCTTCTCCCACACAGGCTCCTGCAGAGCCATCTGTGCAGGGAATTGGCAATCTGGAGAAGGAGTCTGTGAAGGAATTCGCCCTGCTTGGCACTGCTGGATGCTGGGGGGAGGAGAATTCCAGAGGTGCTGCCCAGCCGGGACAGCCAGGGCAGAGCTGGGGCTCCAAGGGGCTCTGGGAAATCCAGGGACACTGGGAATTTTAGGGGGAATGGGAATTCCAGGGGCACTGGGAAATCCAGGGGCTCTGGGAATTTCAGGGGCATTGGGAATTTTAGGGGGAATGGGAATGCCAGGGGCATTGGAAAATCCAGGGGCTCTGGGAAATCCAGGGGCATTGGGAATTCCAGGGGCACTGGGAAATCCAGGGACACTGGGAATTTTAGGGGGAATGGGAATGCCAGGGGCATTGGAAAATCCAGGGGCTCTGGGAAATCCAGGGACACTGGGAATTTTAGGGGGAATGGGAATTCCAGGGGCACTGGGAAATCTGGGGGCACTGGGAATTCCAGGGGCTCTGAGAATTCCAGGGGCTCTGAGAATTCCAGGGGCATTGGGAATTCCAGGGGCACTGGGAATTCCAGGGGCATTGGGAATTCCAGGGGCATTGGGAAATCCAGGGGCACTGGGAATTCCAGGGGCACTGGAAAAGGCCTGGCCCATGGACCAGGACAGAGAGGAAACCCACGGGGATGGAGGAGTTGGGCCCTTTCAGGGTAATTGTGGTGAGGAGGTGAAAATTTGAGTTCCTCGTTTTCTCTGGAGAGAAGGAACCTGGGAAGAACAATGAGGAACTCGGGAATTACGGATGAAATGGGGAGAGGAGCACGGAGAGTTGAAGGAAATGCTGCTGGAGGGCTCTGCCTCACAACTGCTTCATTCCCAACATTCCCAGGTGCAAATCTCTGCCAAGCAACCACAACCTGCTTGGGTTGTTGTGGGAATTGTGACAGGAAAAGGTGAGGAGCAGGAAGGGTGAATTCCTTTAGAACCCAGTCAGAATCTTGCCTCAGGAGCCAGGCTGGGAATGTTCCCCTGGAGAAGGGAAGGATCCAGGGAGAGCTCAGAGCCCCTGGCAAGGCCTGAAGGGGCTCCAGGAGAGCTGGAGAGGGACTGGGGACAAGGGATGGAGGGACAGGAGCCAGGGAATGGCTGCCAGTGCCAGAGGGCAGGGATGGATGGGACATTGGGAATTGGGAATTCCTGGCTGGGCTGGGATTCCCAGAGCAGCTGGGGCTGCCCCTGGATCCCTGGCAGTGCCCAAGGCCAGGCTGGAGCAGCCTGGGACAGAGGAAGCCATGGAGTCCCAGCTGTGGCCATGCCCACCCTGTCCCCAGCCCAGAGCCCTGAGTGCCACCTCCAGAATTCCTGAGACACCTCCAGGGATGGGCACTGCAAACCTCCCTGGGCAGCTGCAATCCCTGAGCCCCCTTTGCATGGGGAAATTCCTGCTGTGCCCACCCTGAGCTGCCCTGGGCCAGCCTGAGGCCGTTCCCTCTGCTCCTGTCCCTGTGCCCTGGGAGCAGAGCCCGACCCCCCGGCTGTGCCCTCCTGGCAGGGAATTCCAGAGAGGGAAAAGATCCCTGGGGATCCTCCTTGGCTCCAGCCTGAGCCCCTGCCCAGCTCCCTCAGGGATTCTGCAGCCCCTGCCCAGCTCCCTCAGGGATTCTGCAGCCCCTGCCCAGCTCCCTCAGGGATTCTCCAGCCCCTTCCCAGCTCCCTCAGGGATTCTCCAGCCCCTGCCCAGCTCCCTCAGCCACTCTAATCCCCACTGACCCTCTCAGGGATTGCTGGCAGTGTCCTGGATCAGCACCCCAGGCTGGCCAAACCCCCTGAACACAAACCTTGAGCCACAGGGGACAAATCCCAAAGACCGGGGAGCTGATGTTCCCTGGAGCTGGTGGCTCCTGCTCCTAAATCAGGGCAGGTCCAGCCCCAGCTCTGACTGTGGCTTTACAGGACAGCTGAGCTCTATTTTCCTCAGGTGCCACATTTTTGCAAAACCCCAACCAGGAGATAAATAAACCCCCATTAGTGGCAGGCTCAGCCCCTGGATGAGCACAGGTTGAAGCGCCCGAGTTCTGAGGAGATAACAATTACCAGCAAGTCATTACTTACCAACAGGATAATTTTTCAAGCAAGCCTGAATGAATCTGCACATTCCCAGCCAGCAAATAGCCTTGAGAACCCTCTGAGCTGGAAAAAACCATTGTGCATCCCCAGCATCTGCTCTGCTCTAAGTGTATTTTAAAAAATATTTGTTTAGGCCGATAATGTGGAGAGGGAACCGCGGCTCTGAGTGTGGCTGAGATGTTTAGCCCGTGGCTAAACAGGATTTTCCTGTTCACAGTTATGATTTCGTGTTTGGCCATAATAAAAAGCCTTGATGAAAAATATAGATGTTCCCAGCGTGAGCACTGTCACATCACTGGTTTATAAATAAACATGGATTATGTTCAAAAGCCTCCCTAAGCACAGTGACCTGGCAGTGCAACACCTCCCCCAGCATCCCTGAGCTCCCAGGGGATGCTGCAGCTGCTCCAGGGAACCCCAGGCTCCCCTGCCCACAGCAGGGGCTTGCAACTGTGGGGTCCTTATGGTCCCTTCCACCCCAAACCCTTCTGGGATTCTGCTGGGGAGGGGAGCAGCGTTTCTTCCCAAAGCTCAGGAGGAGGTTCTGGGAATAAAACCCAGGGGATTGGGAGGCTTTGGGGAGGACAGAGCACCAGGAATGGTGGAGCTGTCCCAGACTCTGCAGCCTTGAGTGTGCTCCCACAGGAATAAAAAATGGGGCTGATGGAAAACAGGGGAGTGACTTTATATGGGCAGAGGGTGATGGGACAAGGGGGAATGGTTATAGGGTGGAAGAGGGCAGGGATGGATTTTTGGGAACAATTCCTGGCTGGGATGGGATTCCCAGAGCAGCTGGGGCTGTCCTGGATCCCTGGCAGTGCCAAGGCCAGGCTGGAGCACCTGGGGCAGTGAAAAGTGTCCCTGCCATGGCAGGGCTGGCACAGGCTGGGATTTCTGCTCCCTCCCAGCCCAAACCCCTCTGCAGCCCCTGTGCCTGTGGCATTTTGCTGCCTTCCCTGCACAGCCCAGGGAGCACAGCACAGCTTCCCCCTCGCTCCTGGAGGAGAACTCCCAGCTCTGGAGGAGAATTCCCAGCTCTGGAGGAGAATTCTCAGCTCTGGAGGAGAATTCTCAGCTCTGGAGGAAGGAATCCCAGCTCTGGAGGAGAATTCCCAGCTCTGGAGGAAGGAATCCCAGCTCTGGAGGAGAATTCCCAGCTCTGGAGGAAGGAATCCCAGCTCTTCCTTGCCCTCCCTCCTTCCACCTCCCACAGCTGCCCTGGCCCAGCTCTGTCCCCACCAGGGCTCATTCCCCCATCTCCCATCCCAAATCCCGCCTCCCACCCCGTTTCCCCTCCTCCTTCAGGGCGGCTGCTCTCTGCTTGTCACTTCTTTTGCTGGAAGTGTCATTTGTTTACCTTTCTTTTTTTCCCCCCAGTGCTGTGAAATGATGGCTGCAGCACCAAGGTGCTGGTAAATGACAACCTAATGGCCAAGCTGAGTGCGCTCTAACAGTAAAAGAAAGAAATCACTAATCAAAGTCTCTCAAATTATATGGAATACTGACAGCTTTTTATGCTGTTTTAATTAAGTACACTGTAATTTAAACCACTGAACCATAACAACCCAACGTTTAGTGTTATATCCCTGGGAGAACTTTAAAAATATGCATAATTCTGCCTGCGAGGTAATTGAGGGATATTTTTGGGGTGGTGGGGGTAATTAAAGGTTATACAGGAGAGTAATAGGAATTTTACTCGGGTGCTGATGGTGTCAGCAGCTGTGCTGAAAGCTCCTCGGGAAGGTGATTCCTGTGCCCAGCTGAGGCTCCCTCTGGGCGTTTTGGGGGCTCCCAAGGGCCCTGGCAGCTTCTGGATGCCAGGAAGGTGCTGAGGGGCCCCTCCCGTGGCATTGTCACCTCCCCTGGCATTGCCACCTCCCCTGGCCCCAGGAGCAGGGAGAGGAGGCCAAGGGATGGATTTATCCCCAGGGCAAGGTCAGGGATGGCTCTGCCCTGGCTCAGGGCCCTGTGCTGGGGCACGGGCGGCGGGGTTGGGAGGATGAGGATGGAGGAGCAGGAGGGGAGGAAGGCAGCCCTCAGTTCTCCCAGAGCAGGATGGGTCTGCCAAGCCCTGGTGAAGCATCCTGGGGGATTCCAGAGCCACCTGGAGAGCTCTGGGTGCAGAGGAGCCTCCTGGGGAGGGAGGGAGGGACAGCAGGGCTGTGCTGATGAGGATGGTGAGGAAGGAAATCAGCCCCGGCTATCCCAGAGCAGCAAAGAATGATCCAAGGACTGGTGGGGAGGTCTGGGACATTCCAGAGGCACACGGGGACCCTGCCTGGGTGCAGGGGAGCCAGGCCAGCCCTGCTGCCCCCGGGCAGGAAGGATGAGGAGCTCCAAGCCGGGCAGCCCTGCAGGGGCAGCGTTTGCCCCCGGAGCTGCCGGGCTGCAGAGCTGCAGCTGCCACGGGATGTACGGGGAGATTCAATGTGAAAAGTGGAAGATAATGTGCTCACACACTAATGGGCACTGAACTAGACACAGGCTCATTTTTCACATCATGTCATCTCTAAGGTTTGAATAAAAAGCAATGGCGAGAATGAGCCTGGATCTATCTCAGACATTATCATTTGCCTCCTCAGTTTTATTTGTGTTGACTTGTACAGTCTCCGGAGCTGACAGAGCGCGGGCCCCCGGATCAGAGTGAGTGATAATACACAGCACATTACACTGCTGGTGACAGCTCCTGTTCCCCGCGCTGGCATCCGAGCGCGCGCATCTCCCTCCGTCAGCGCCGCTGCCAGCTGACAGCAGACAGCCCTCACCGAGGGGACAGCACAAACCCTGCCTCTTATCATCTCACCACATAAACTGCACTTTCCAGGGGATCTTGTTCGGGAAATTAGTGTCAGTCAAACTTTGGGGGATTTTTTTTATTTTTTTTTTTCCTCTCTCTCCCTCTCTCTTTTCTTTCCTGTTCCTTTTATTTATTTATTTATTTATTTATTCAGATTTTTTTTTTTTTTCCTTTCAGAAGATAAATAGCTCCGGCAGAGGGGCTCTGTTTGTGCTGCTGCACAATCAAAGCCTAATTTGAAATTGTGGAGCGGGGTGGGGGGAAGGAAAGAAAAAAAAAATCACCATTTTAAAAATAATAATCCTCTTTTTGTGGCGAGGATAAAGGCAACACTTCAGCCTTCATCTGAGCATGACTAAACAGCCCCGTGGCTCGCAGCACTTTCAACGCAGCAATACAATAATTTTTTACATCAGATCAGTCATTTTTTCCCCTCTCAAAACATCTTAGATTTCCTCACCAGCCAACAGCCTGAATCCAAAAAGTTGCTGAAGCCGTCGCATTCAAGGATAAATTCCCATAACCTGAGACTTCTCAGCTGAACCCTGCACGCTCGGCCCCACAGGCACAATGCTTAATTAAGTGTAATATCCTTATTTAAGGCAGGCAGTCTCTGTAAGCCTGGTAAGTGTTCCAGAAATTATTTTCAGAGATTTCTCAGCTACAGGAATGTACAGGGGAGGAAAAAATATTACCAAGATAATCTACAGTCTCCAGAGGATCCCCACCTTCCCGAGATATGCAAAAAGGCCCAATTCTTTTGTTTAACCTGGGAGATAATTTGAAACCTGCAGCTAATGAATCCCAGGGGGTCACAGGGGGTTTGGATTAAGCTCCAATTTGCTAATCCTGCTGCTGGAGGTGGGGGAGGATCCTGGCAGCCCATCCATCCATCCATCCATCCCTCCATCCATCCATCCCCCTGGACTGGAGCACACTGGAGCTGCTGCTGCTGCTGGGGGGTCCTGCCCGGGCCCTTGGGATGGGGCAGCAGCAGGGCAGCTCCAGTGCCAGCCTGTGACAGCCCAGTGCCAGCCCAGTGCCGGCCTGTGCTATCCCAGTGCCATCCCAGTGACAGCCTGTGATATCCCAGTGCCAGCCAGTGCCAGCCTGTGATATCCCAGTGCCAGCCTGTGACACCCCAGTGCCAGCCCAGTGCCAGCCTGTGCTATCCCAGTGCCATCCCAGTGCCAGCCTGTGACACCCCAGTGCCAGCCCAGTGCCAGCCTGTGATATCCCAGTGCCATCCCAGTGACAGCCTGTGATATCCCAGTGCCAGCCGGTGCCAGCCCAGAGCCAGCCTGTGACACCCCAGTGACACCCCAGTGACATCCCAGTGATATCCTAGAGATATCCCAGTGCCAGCCTGTGACAGCCCAGTGCCATCCCAGTGTCAGCCTGTGACAGCCCAGTGCCTGCCCAGTGCCAGCCTGTGATATCCCAGTGCCATCCCAGTGACAGTCTATGACAGCCCAGTGCCTGCCCAGTGACAGCCCAGTGCCATCCCAGTGCCAGCCTGTGACACCCCAGTGACAGCCTGTGCTATCCCAGTGTCAGCCCAGTGCCAGCCAGTGCCAGCCCAGTGCCTGCCTAGTGACATCCCAGTGACATCCCAGTGCCTGCCCAGTGACATCCCAGTGCCAGCCCAGTGCCAGCCTGTGCTATCCCAGTGCCAGCCTGTGCTATCCCAGTGCCAGCCAGTGACATCCCAGTGCCATCCCAGTCCCTCCCAGTGCCAGGGATGGAGTGGGGCTGTTCCCAGCTGGCTGCCAGCCCTCAGCACTGCCGTTCCCAAAGCTGCTGCAGTTCCCCAAACCCACTGAGCTGTTTGCCTTGCACATCTCACAAATGCCCCTTGCAGAACCACCACTATTCCCAGGCCTTGGACCACAATCTGCCAGTCCTGGCAGCTGTTTCCCCAGAATTTCAGCTGCTGTTTCCCCTGGAATTTTGGCTGCTCCTGCTGTAATGAAGGTGCCTCAGTTGGCTGAAGTTGCTGGGAGGGTTTAACCCCCAGGGTCCTGTTCAGACCCTTTGCCTGCTCTGAATTCCCTCTGTTCCCTGTGTGAGAAGATGCCACGAGCCATGAAAAATGGGAGACATCCAAGATTCACTCCTGGCTCTGCTTTAGTGGGATTTCTCCCTCAAAGCTGCTCCCAGGCAGCTCCCCCAGCCTAAGTTCCTGGCTCCCACTGCCAGAGGGCAGGGATAGGTGGGACATTGGGAATTGGGAATTGTTCCCTGCAGGGCGGGCAGGCCCTGGCACAGCTGTGGCTGCCCCTGGATCCCTGGCAGTGCCCAAGGCCAGGCTGGACACTGGGGCTGGGAGCAGCCTGGGACAGTGGGAGGTGTGGGATTCATCCAGCCCAATCCATTCAGGATTCCATGCCTGTGAGTGTTTGGACGAGCTGCCACAATCTGTGCCCACGCAGGGACACGGTGACAGACAGGACAAGGACATCAAATCCAAATCACTCAGAACCACTTGTTCTGCCTCTGGCTTCCCTCATTCGGCTCCTTCACCCATCCTGCCTCCAGCTCCTCTTTCCCACCAGGCTCACCCAGACAAAGAGGGAGAAGCCCCAAACAACCCGGAGTGGGATTCCACGAGTCCCTGTCCCTGGGGGAAGCTCTGCTGCTATTTAGCTGATTGCAATTTCTCATCACAGCAATTCTCCCCATCATCATTATCAGTACAGCAATCAAACACAAACAGGAGCTGGGGCTAAATGAGACAGGGCTGGGTAATGAAATAATTGCTGTGCTCGGCAGCCCAGGGACACTCCCAGCCCCCAGACCCCTCCCTGCTCCCGGTGCCAGGGACACGGAGCTTCCCTGTTTTACACCAGCCTGGACACTCTGCAGCCACCAGTCCTGCCCTGCCCACGGCACTGGGGAGATCCCAGCTCCTCTCACACAGAATTGCCTTTGGAGTCTTCAGTTTGGAAATATCCACCAGCCAAAACCTATTATTATTATTATTATTATTATTATTATTATTATTATTATTATTATTATTGCCATTATTATTACTGTTATTCTCTGTCTCACCTGATTAGGGAACTCCCTTCCCCCCCGAGGGAGAAGCCCTCCTGGACAATGCTCATACCCAAATGTCTTGGAAGTGGGATAAATGTGGAAAAGAATTGTTTGTATTTCTGGAGGGTTTCAGGCAACACAGGATTCAGCATTGCAGCTGATTTTTAATTTGATATATTTGCATATATATAAGTATATATCTGTCATATATTTATATTTGCAGTGGTCCCCCTGTTCATTCCCTGCTCTTCTCAAGGAGTTTGTTCCTCCCAATCTCCTGGGGTGTTCAGTGCCCACATAAACTATTTTTATAAATTAAACGTTTTTGACCCAAGTGGGATCCACTGGGATCTCTGGAATCTCCCTGGTGCTGTTTATCCTGGTGCATCCCAACATTTCCATCCCCATCCCTACCTCAAACACCCCAGAGCCCCTGAGGCTCCCAGGGTGAGGGATTAAGGTGGATTTGGCTCTGATCAACAGAGCACTCGAGGAAATGCTTCCCTTCCCAGAGGGGGCATCTCTCTGCAGGAAAATGGGGAATTGTTGGGGGTTTGGCTTTTTGGGGTGCTGGGAAGCACCAAGTGGTTCTCTCTGTGTGTATCCACAGAGATATGTAGGGATAGATAATTCCTGGAGATGAGAGGCAATTGAGAGGCTGATGAGAGATAATTGAAAGATCAATGAGAGCTAATTGATAGATTGATGATAGAGTACTGATAGGTCATCAGCTGTCTATCAATTGTGCATCAGTTGATAGATAGACAACCAATCCACGATTGATAGATGGCTAATCTTCCCTCACAGTGTGTGATTTTCCTCCCACCTTTGAGAAGAAATTCCCCAAATTCACAGTGAACTCTCAAACCCACATCCCAGTTTAACAGGAGAGAAAAGGCTCCTATTTCCAGAATTCCTGTTTTGCTGCCAGCTGGGATCCTGCCCCCCAGCACAGCACCTCAACGAGGTGGTTTGGGAACAAAGCCACCCTGGTGCTCCTCTGACCCAGCCAGGCAAAGGTCAGCATGAATTCCCAGGAGCTGAGCTGCAGGACTGTGCTGGGACACGGATGGGTCAGGAATGGAGCACCTGGAGAGCACCTGGAGAGCACCTGGAGAGCCCCCGGCCCGTGGCTGCACCTCTGGGCACAGGCAGGGACACGAGGGGTGCTCATGGCACAGGCAGGTGGTGCCCTGGGTGATTCAGCAATGAAAACATCCTAAAACAGCAAAACAGACACATGTCCACAGCAATACAGACACGTGTCCTGGAGGACAAAGCACTTGGACAAGACCCATGTCACAAACCCGCCCTCTGTCCCTCCTGCCGGGAATTCTCCAGCCCCAGATTCGCTGGGAACACCCAGCCCTCAGAACGGGGCTGGAAATCAAGGCTTGAGGCAGAACTTCCCACCCCGAGGGGCCTTTCCTCCCCGGGCAGCGTGGGTAAACACGGGCGGCGTTGGCGCCCCGGCGCTGACAGCGTCATTTCCAGAGGCAGCACGGCTCAATCAAAGCTCAAAGCCCAGCACCGCCGCGCCGAGCCCGGCCCTAAACCCCCAAAATTATATAACACACATGTTTTTATGCTTTGCCAATTACAGCTGGAATAGGGACTGTTTGTTTCAGCTCCTCTCAAAATGAGGCGAGGATGGGAAAACAACCTATTTTCCTTATTAGGTTCAGGAGTCAAAGGACTCAGCCAGGAGCCGCAGGCTTCAAGAGCATAGAAGATTAAGACATATATTGGATTCATGATGGAGGGCACAAAGTTCATTTTCAAAATAAAACAGAATTTTATTCATATTCCTTTTAAAATTCAGATTGCCATTTGCCAGCTGACCTGTGACATGGCAGCAGTGTATTACATTTTCAATGAGCAGCCTGTCTGGAGCTGGCAGGAGAGGAAACTGCTTCCTGGTGGAGTTTTTTCACCACCCTTAAATAGTAAGAATTTGTCGGGATTGTTGTCAGTAATGGGAGACGGTGCAAACAGGGACAGGGCAGCATATTTATTTTTAATAAGGCAACATGCAGAATAGCAAAGTCCCTGGCATTATGCACCGAAGAGGGCTGAAAAAATAGAAAGAAAGGAGAAACCAGAGCTCGGTTGCAATTTGTATGTGGAAATCAGGGGTGGAAATACTTGGCAGATACATTGAAAATCAAAACAAAAGCAGAGCAGGGGGGAAAAAAATCCGCATCTATATTAAAAACTGAAATGCAAACGCAGTCGGCAGCGAGTTTGCGGAGAGCGCGAGTCAAGCCAAGGGTTTCTCTAGCGAGGAGCGAGATTTATGGAGCTCGCCATCTGTCAAAATTAGATTACAAAAGGCACATATGCAAAGATACACCACGCCTGATTTTCATATATATTAAACCCTGCAACTCCTGCGGAAAAATGAGGCTCCGCACGCGGCGGCGCCCGAAAGCTCCCGCGGCCAACTTCGGGGCTTGGCTGGGCTTGTGCCTCTGCAGGGACAGAGGGGGATGTCCTGCGGGGTCTGGACATCCAGCCCCACGTGGGCCTGGCTGTGCAGCTCCAGGAACACCCGAAATGCAGCACCTGGGCTGGAAGGTGCTCACGTGGAGGGAGGGATGGGAAGGGGACGTGGCGCACGTTCAGCCCAGCCAGGTGGTGACGCCGCTTTGGGGTGTGAGCCAACGGAGAGAAGGATGACACAGAACCCTCTTCCAACCCATTTTCTAACTCATTTTCCTTCATGGCAGGCTCCAAGCCCCCATTTCTGGGTGACACAGCAGGATTCCCAGTCCCACACCAATTATTTGTGTATGAGGTGCCTTTTGTCCCTGCAATCAAAGCCCGAGTACAAACCACGCCGCTCTCCTGATAACTTAATCAAGGACTCTCTGCTCCAATCTACCTGTAGATAAAACCCAGGGTGTATTTTGACACGGAGAAACAAATCCACTTAGGGCAGGTGAATTAGCTAATCATCATCTCAGCCCCGGCACGGCTCGCGCTCGGCGCTGCTGCTGAATATCAATTCTGCCCGCGCCGGATCGCAGCCCGGCCCTGCCCCGGCTCTCTCATGTGAGCCATGTTAACCCGCACTGGGGAAATCCTCTCCTGTTGACAATGGAGGAGCAGGAGAAGCAATTTTGTTGGCAATCTATTTCACTTTGGAACAGCTGAGCTCCGAGGCGGAGCGCTCTGGAGAGAGCCGGGGTGCAGGGCAGGGCAGGGATGCTCAGCCCTGCTCCTGGGTGTGGGCAGAGCTGGCATCGGTGCCCAAGCCGTGCCAGGGTGCTCAGCAGGGGTTTTCCATCGGGGACAACACATGGCTGTGACATTTCCCATGGATTTTACCCCAATATCTATTTTCACTCCACTCAAGGGGGTTTAATTGACCACAGCGTCACCTCACAGCCGCCCATGAGCTCCACGAGCAGGTAGAAACACCGAGTTCTAAGGATGTCAAAAATATAAAAGGAAAAAACGCCCCTTCTCTTTTTTTCTGCAGGATCACTGCATTTCAGATCCCAATATTTTTTAATTCTGGTTGGTTCTCATTTCACATTTAGTCTCAATTTAGAACATAAAACATTTTGAACCACCAACCCTCAAAGCCATGCGTTTACTTTGTACCTTAATTTATGAAACTGCCTGCTGCAAGGTGCTGAGGCTGGTTGGATATTAAAATAATAATTAATATTAACATTGTTACACCACTGCTCAATGCCACGGCCACTCTTTGCATTAATCATAAGAAGAAATCCAGGCTGCTTGGGCCATTCCCAGCATTTCAATGGATAACGCTGTGCAGGAAGGGCCCCGGGCTCTGCGAACACCCCACACACATGCATATCACACACGGGTGATGCCACCACCGTGCCTGCTCCTCCTGGGAGGAGCCACACCTTGGGGACGTGGAGGAGAGGATCCCAAACCCCAGAGAGGAGCCTGAGCAGCCGCCAGGGCTGAGCGAGGAGCGGAGCCGCCGCTCGCTCGGCTCTCGCTCCCAAACCCGCTCCTCGTTGGGCATAAAATACAGGCTCCTTAATTGGTGTGTGCTTCTCCAACATGTTTTTAATGAAAAGGCGGCACATAACTCTCGGTTTGTTGGCTGGCAGAGCCCAATTTACAAAAGTGGGAGTGCGAGATAAGAACAGAGTACATCTGCAGCGCAGGCTGTGCAATGAATCACGCCGTGCCAGAGTTGAGCAGAATATAATTGAGTCCAACATCTCTGAGCACTTTCACCATAATTAATGATAATCTGTAACAGAGGAATCTGAGATTCCAGTTCAGAGAACTGTTTAATTAGGCCAAGTAATGAAAGCAGCAGCAGTACAAGAATATGGCCTGCCTCATGATTAATGATTCATGCTAGCGAACACAAAAGTGCCGCGCCGTTAACTCCAGCGGGGCTGCGGCGCCCTGGCATTTACCGAGCGGGGCTGGGATGGAGCTGCCACGGCCCTGCCCCGCCTGGCACAGCACAAACAGGGCTGCAGAGGCAGCAAACAGCCTCCCCTGGCCACCTTGGTTCAGGGGCTCAGCCTGGGCATCAGTGTCAGGGCAGATCTCCCTGGCCAAGAATGGATATCCTCGCTCCTGGAGTTGGGCACACAGCGCTGCTTTCCCTTCCTGCATGGCCCACACAGACAGGCCGTGCTCTGGGTGCAGCTCCAGACACACTCACAGACAGATCCATAAAGTGACACACTCTGCTCGTGGGGAGGAAAAAGAGTTCAGTTCACAAAGCATGAGAAGGGAAAGGGAAAAGGGGAAGGGAAATGGGGAAAGGAACAAGGGGAAGGGAAAAGGGGGAAAGGGAAATGGGGAAAGGAACAAGGGGAAGGGAAAAGGCGGAAAAGAAGGGGGAAGGGAGAAGGGGGAAGGGAGAAGGGGGAAAAAGGAAGAAGGGGGAAAAGAAGGGGGAAGGGAGAAGGGGGAAAAAGGAAGAAGGGGGAAAAAGGAAGAAGGGGGAAAAAGGAAGAAGGGGGAAAAAGGAAGAAGGGGGAAAAAGGAAGAAGGGGGAAAAAGGAAGAAGGGGGAAAAAGGAAGAAGGGGGAAAAAGGAAGAAGGGGGAAAAAGGAAGAAGGGGGAAAAAGGAAGAAGGGGGAAAAAGGAAAAATGAAGAGTGGTAAGTTTTCTGCAGGCTTCCACTTTTGCTGGGTCAGGGTGCAAAATGTAGAGCAATTTGACACTGGAATTGCCCTGGAAGTGTAAGGGACATGACAAAAGAAGTGATAAGACTGCCTGGGGCTTTAACTTACAAGCCAGCAAATTATATGGGTTTTATGTGACTATTTACTGCTCCTTTCAGTGAAACAAGGAGCCCTACTTATCGTGGGCCCTGCAGAAGGGCCGGTACATATGCAAGGTGTGAGATGAGGCCATTTTCCAGAGGGCCATGTTCCCTAATGTCTCCATTCCCCCCAGATTAGGGCTCCTTGGGTGCCTCTTCAGCGCTGCCACGGCTCAGCACCCATGGTGACAAATGCCCCTGCAGGGACATTATCTGCTCTCTGCCATAATGGGCCAGCATTTCCACCATCCTCCCTGCCTGGGCACCCCCTGCCCTGCCCCTCAGCTTCCCCTCTCCCCTCCCTGGCACACACAGGCTCCTTCAGCTCCATCCTGGCCACAGACTGGGGCCATTGGGGGTCTAGGGGGGCTTCAAAGGGGGGTGAGACTGCTGGGGGAAATCAGGGTTGGAATCACAGCATCCAGAGCTGCAAGGGAGCCACAGGATCATGGATCCCTGCACAGACATCCCAAAATCCCACCCTGGGCATCCCTGGTGTCCAAACCTTCCTGGGGCTCTGGCAGCCTAGGGGCTGTGCCCATTCCCTGGGGAGCCTGGGCAGTGCCAGCACCCTCTGGGGGGAAGAACCTTTCCCAAAATCCAGCTTGACCCTGCCCTGGTGCAACCTCACACCAGTGACCACTACAAGATTTTATCAGCACATTTCCCTGAAGAAAAAAAAAGCTTAAAGAAAAAGCTTAAAGAAAACGCCACCTAAAAATGGAGGAGAACAGAGGTGCTTGAATTATAGTGTCAAATGATGAGCGTGGCAACTTGTGAATCTTTAATGGACATTTTAAAGAGCTCATAAACTTCGGGGCGAGATTCCAGAGGCTCTGGAGCTGTCAAACAGCCCTCAGCTGCTTTACACAGGCACACTGGGAACCTCAGAGCAGGGAGCTCCTTATCTGTGGAAGGAAAATCCCAAGGGAAGCAGGAGGAGGAGGAGGCTGACTGGGGACAGCAGCTCCACTGATCCCTGGGGTTCTTTGAAGGTGTTACTGCCACAACAGAGAAGGGAAAATCAGCAGAGGCTAAACTAAAGTTGAATTTTCCAAAAGACACTTGAGGAGGTTTCACTGAGCACAGATCTGCAGATACATCCAGGGCCAGCCCAACCTGGGAAATTCAGGTGATGCCAAGCAGGGCAGCTCTGGACAGCAGAGGGGCAGCTCCCAAATCCCAGAGGCGCTGCCTGCAGAGCCAGCAGGGGCACAGGGACACCAGGAAGGGCTCCAGTGAGGGGACAGTGCCATGAACACCAGGCAAGGTCCCATCAAAGTGCTCAGTGGCTGCTCAGCCCTGCCCTGGATGGCACCTCCTCCATTCCTGCAGCAGCACAAGGGGATTTTTGAAGAATTTCTCTCTTTTCCCGTTCAGTACTCCAGGGCACAGGGAATGCAGCCCATTTGTAGCTCCTGTTTCCCTACTGCTAATTAAAGCAGGGATCAGCATCACAAGAGATCAGAAATGAAGCAGCAGCACCATCCTGGAATGTTCAAAGCTGCCACAATCTACCCCGTTTTACAACCTCCCCTGCACTTCATTAGCAAATGATTTTAATATTTAAATTAGAGGGGCTTTTCCCCCTCATGGAAATATCCCTGTGCTGCTCATCATGGTCAGCACCAATCCCTGCACTCCCTGCAAGTTTGCCATGGACATTTCTGCAGATGGAGCTCAGCTGCTCCAGGGTTCAGGAGGGAAATGTGGAGATGATATTGCTGCAGGAAGATTTGTCAGCTAAAGTTAGCATCCCTAATTTTTTCCCGTCATCAGCCCAAGAAAAATTAGCCTGGTGACGTCTGGCCCCGCTGAGGAAATAAACAGGGAAGGAAGTGTTGAAATCAGACAGTGCTTTCCATGCCCTGAGCCAAACACTGATTTATTTTAGGGCTCTCCAGAAGTCTCAAGCAGAGTTTGAGGCTTAGGCCAGTGGGAGATGGGGACAGGGAACCTGGCTGGGCCCTGGGTGGAATTCCAAACGTGGCCAGGGCTTTTTCTTTGGAGTTCCTTTAAAAGTTATGCAGAGAGGGGAAAAAACTCCACAAAACCTAATGGCTGGAAATGTTATCCCAAAGCTCTGGCACATGAGGAGGGAGGGAATGAGATCCTGCTCTCCCTAAATACCAGCAAGGGCTGCTCCAGAAATGGGAATTACAGCAGAGAGAGAGGCTGAGGAGCATTAAAATGCTGAGCAAACCTTGAGGCTGCACCTGAAAGCTGGGACAAGAGAGACCCAGGGAAGGGAAGGGAGCTGGGCAGGGGCTGCAGAATCCCTGAGGGAGCTGGGCAGGGTCTGCAGAATCCCTGAGGGAGCTGGGCAGGGGCTGCAGAATCCCTGAGGGAGCTGGGAAGGGGCTGCAGAATCCCTGAGGGAGCTGGGAAGGGGCTGGAGAATCCCTGAGGGAGCTGGGCAGGGGCTGCAGAATCCCTGAGGGAGCTGGGCAGGGGCTGCAGAATCCCTGAGGGAGCTGGGCAGGGGCTGCAGAATCCCTGAGGGAGCTGGGAAGGGGCTGCAGAATCCCTGAGGGAGCTGGGCAGGGGCTCAGGCTGGAGCCAAGGAGGATCCCCAGGGATCTTTTCCCTCTCTGGAATTCCCTGCCAGGAGGGCACAGCCGGGGGGGTCGGGCTCTGCTCCCAGGGCACAGGGACAGGAGCAGAGGGAACGGCCTCAGGCTGGCCCAGGGCAGCTCAGGGTGGATTTTGGGGCAATTCCTGCAGGAAAAGGTGCTCAGGTGGAGCCCCCATCCCTGCAGGGATTTCAGGATGTGGCACTGGGGACAGGGCAGTGCTGGCTGAAGGAACTGTTTGGACTCAATGGTCTGAGAGACTTTTCCAACCCAATCCATGCCACAGTCTCACTCCCCGCTCTGGGTGTTCCTCCAGCCTGTCCCACCTGAGCCTCACCAGCAGCTCCAGGAGAGCCCAACCAGGGAATTCTGCACTGGGCCCAAGCAAGGGAGACCCTGGAGCCAGGATTCCATCGGGGCTGGTGGGATCCTGATGCAGGGAGGGCACAGCCCAGGGCAGCTCCTCCTCTCCTGCCTGGCTGGGGGAGCAGCAGGGGCTGCAGATCCATCTGCAGGAGCCAAACAAACTCCAGCAGTGCCTGGGACTGACTAATGCCACCCTCGGAACAGCTGGATTTATTGACTTTGCAGAATCAATAGCTATTTTTATTAATCATCTTTAGATAGCAGGATGCTCCTACTATATCTCTTTCAGTGACTAATACAATAAATTTCCCCTTTTGATGTTCCCTGACATTTGAGCAAATTAAATGGAGCATTAAATATGATCCTCTTTGGGACAAAAGTGGGCAGAATCATTTGTGACTACTTTATTAACTGTTCTGAGAGCACTGGCAGCACCTTCCAAAGTGCTGTTCAGCATACCATGTTTATTATTATTTAAATTTTCCCCAGCACTGCTATATTACTATGGATCAAATGGTTTTAAGTTGGGTGAAATGGAAATATTTCCATATTTTCTTTTATTTTGAACATGGTGCCAGCTGAAGGACAGGAGTCCATCTTTGCTTGGTGCATTACAAGCAATATTTAGGGTATTTTTGCTCTTAAAATGGATTATAACCCTTAAAAAGTTTACACTTAAGTAATCTTGCTGTGAAATAGTGAAAATAATCTTTTAAAGAGGTGATTACATAAGAATTATTATTTTATGGTGAAAAAGTGAGCCCAGCTTTCATGTTTAGTGAAATAATCAATTCAATGGTGCAGTTTGGAAAGCTGAACAGGGGAACCCCCCAGAGTGGGGGTCCCTGAGCCCCACCCAGACCCCAGGAAGGTCCCTGTAGCTCCTGGGGTGTTTTCCATGTGCAGACAATGCTTTGGCAGTGATTATCAGCCATTCCAGCATCCAAATCTCCAAAGAACAGTAAAACTAAACCAGCCCAATGGCCCCACCTGGACATTCCCTGGATCCATCCATTCCAGGGGAGGCATTCCAGGAAGAGGAGGGGAGGGAAGAGGCCAATTGCTGAGCCCAGGGTCCCTCCTGTCCCTCAGCTGGTGATGAATTCCTGCTCAAACCATCCCTGCACTGCCTCCCTTCTGTCCTGGGGCCAGACTGGTGCTGCCCAGCCCTCCCTGCCTCCCAAACTGGGAGCCCAGCAAACACTGGATTTTCAGATGAAGGAGATCAGAAGAACCAATTGACACAAAATAAGAACCACCCAGAATTTGACAGCCAGGCCCTGGATGGAGCCAGGCAGGACCTCGGGTTGGAGCTGGAATATGAGGAGGAATTGCAGCTCCCCCCTCCCCAGCGATGCAGGTGAGTTAGCACAGCGCTCAGCTCCTAATTAGCCCTGCAGAGGAGCTAATTAACCCAGGCTGAGCCTTGTCTCAACACAGCTCTGCCTTTGCCAGCACCCAGGAGTGCACAAGGGGAGCAGGAGGTGGATGGGTGCCCCGAGGGCTCAGCTGGGGTGGCACGGGGCACTCCTGGTGCCGTCCCTGTCTCAGCCTCTGCCTTTGGGGAGCACCCAGAAGCATTTCTGGGAAGAGATGTCCCACAGCAGAACCCCAGGATTGCTGGAAAAGCCCACCCAGCCCATGGAGTCCAGCCTGTTTCAAATCCCCACCCTGTCCCCAGCCCAGAGCCCTGAGTGCCACCTCCAGGGATGGGCCCTGCAAACCTTCCTGGGCATCCCTTTCCAGTTTTTACCAACCTTTTCCATGGGGAAATGCTCACCCTGAGCTGCCCTGGCCCAGATCAGGCCATTCCCTCTCACCCTGCCCACAGCAGGCCACAAACCAATTTTTCTACACATTCCCCACTGATGAAATATTATTGCAGGAAACAGATAATTATAATAATAAAAATAATAAAAATAATAAAAATAATAATAATAATAATAATAATAATAATAATAATAATAATAATGGATTTGCCAAGATTTATTCCTTATTGGGAAAAAATTCTGAGGGAAAAAAAAAGTCCCAAGCTAATGGGAATTAGCTATGCAGGTCCCATTTTTTTTTAAATGAAGCAATGTTACTTTTCCCAAGTATGTCCTTTTATTACCCCCTTCATAATGTAATTTAAAAGAAAAGAATCAGGTATTTGGATGATAAAATAACAGGTTGAAACCTCTACTCTTGCCTGCTGCAGTTTCCTTCCCTAGCACAGACCCTGAGCCAAGTGGTCCCAAGGATGCTCTGAACTGGTGAGGAGAGCAGCAGCCACATCCAGTGCCCTGAGAAGGTAAAAGTGCTCAGACACTCCAAGAGTTTTCATTTCCATGTAATTTTTCATATTTTAGCATTGGGAAAGGCAAAAAAAGAGAGGAAGAACTCATTTCTGCCTGTTGGAAGAGGATGGGGAGAAGGACCTGAGGCTCTTCCCAATATCAGAGTGCCTGAAATGAGCTTTGTGCAATAAGCCCAGCCATGTCACCAGGCTCCTCTCAGACCATCTAAAGATTAAAGGCTCTATTCCTGGAGGGCTCCCGTGGCATTTACTCAGGGATTTTGATCAAGCTTTATGTGATGGGCTACCTAACACACCTCTCCCAGCCCTAAGAGCTAACAGGAATTTGGTATCTCTCAACATGGATTTCTTGCTGTACTGGGGGATATTTGGCAAACATCTCGAGACTGTAGCCAGGCACAGGCAGGAGGGAAAATGAAAGAAGGGGAGAAAAGTGGCCAAAGAGTCAGAGCAAACACTGAGATTTGGAGGCAAAGTCTGTGTTAATACAGAGCACGGGTGGCTCTTAAATCCCCAGTTTAACTGAGGGGGTGGAATTTTCCAGGCAGGGGAAGATTTTCCATGGCTCGTGTCCATGGTGTGCCCGGCCTGGGCACCAAAGCAGCCCCAGAGGCACTGCAGGGCCATGGCAAGGCTGGGACGTGGTGGAAATCCAGCAGTGGGCTCAGACATCCCTGAGCCACAAAACTCCACAGAAATCTACCAGGAAATAGAGGTGGGACAAAGAGTTGAGGTTACCAGAGCATCAAATGCTTGTCCCAGCCTCACCCAGCCCTGCACAGGGCCCACAGCAGCCCCAGAAACTCCTCTTCATGTTGGGGTGATCAGAACCAACCCAAAGTCCAAACCCACTCCAGGGGTTTGGATCGAGATGCTCCCAAAGATCCTTCCCAACCCAAACCATCTGTTTCCATGAACCTCCCCAAAAGAGCAACAGCACCCCAACACAAACCCCAAACCAAAACAACCAACGCCACAGGAACAACAATCCATCATCTGACACACTGGTGCACAAGGAAGACAATCCAAAGGATGCTGAATAAAGAACCAAGACCATTTTAGCAGCAGGAAAAGAGATTTCCTGGCAGTGACATTTTCCTGCCTCTGTGCCAGGAGCCACCACGGCCTCTGTGTCACCAGAGCTGCTGTCTGCAGGTAAATACTCAGATTTTTTGGGCTTCTCAGCACAGCTGTGAACCACAGGTGGGTATGGGCAGGCTTGGGGCACAGTCCCCTCCTAAAGAGAGCAAAAACCCTTCCCAGCACAGGCACAACCATCCTAAAGGCCTAAAACCCAGAGCAGTTACAAACCCATTGACTCATTTTCCTACACCCAGGAAAACGCAGCAGAGGAACTTTTACCTTCTCCCTTGGAGCAGGCTCAGGAAGCAGCAGAGGAGCCAGGGCTGTGCTCACCTGGCAGCTCCAGGAGGCAGAGATGGAGCAGCTCCTGCTGCTGGAAAAGCCCTGGGAAGGGCAGCACCAAACCCCCAAGAGAGTGGGCAGGGATGAGAGGGAAAAATGTCAGAGCTCATCAGAGGGAATCCAGGGGCAGGTGATCCCTGGGAGGGTGGGGAAACAGGAATCTCCCCCACCTGTGACTGAGAGATGCTCTGGGGTCACCCCAGCTGGAGAGGGGAGAAGGGGGAAACTGCAAAGGGTTGGGGGAGAGCTCCTGGCAGAGGAAGAAGAGAGGAGAAAGGGATGGGAAAGGATGGGAGAGAGCAGGGGAAGGAAGAGCTGGGCCACATCAAAGGGAAGCACCGGCCCCTGGGGACTCGTGTGAGGTTTTATTCAAGTCCCTGCTAAAAAGAAAAAAAAAAAATCAATTAAATTAACAAAATGGTTTGCATTAGAATTCATCAAAAACACCCTGGAAAGAACAAAACAAGCTTAAAGCAGGGTGCTGTTTCTGTGACTCTGGCTGCCGTGCCCGATGCCCAAGGACTGAGCCCATGCCCAGGAAACGCTCCCTGCAATGTCTGGGAGCCTCTGGAACCCACAGGGAATCACACCCAAGGTTTGGGGGCACCTGCCTCCTCCCATGCGCCCAATCCCCTTCTTTTAACACCCCAGATGAAACTGAAGCCTCATTTTGTAAAGTTCTAATTTATTTTTCCCAATAAAGGTTTTCACAGCAAAAAAAAATCGGGTTTTGTTTTTTTTTTTGCCTCAGAAATTTTCAGCTTCAGGACAGGCTTAAATTGAGGGGCAGCTTCCCAAAATGTGTGTCCTCATGGAATCCCAGGGTTTGAGTTGGGAGGAGCCCTAAGGATCCTCTCGTTCCCACTGTGTGCTTGCCCACTGTGGCTGGGGATGGGAGAGAGAGGAGAAACCCCACTGCTCCCACCAGAGAGAGCTTTTCACTGCCTCTTCTATTAATGCAGGTGTTAAACCAGACCACACATTCCTGACAATTTACATTCCCCTGCCTGAGCTGCATGGACAGGTGGACAGGGAACAGGGAATTAAACCAGAGGACACCGTGCTTGAACATGCACCGGCGTTTGTGTCCGTGTACGCCTAAAACACAGGGCTGGCAGCTAAAAATACCCAGGCAAGAGTGTTTCCTCACATCCCAGCCTGGTATTTCGTGGCAGAAATGTGAGAAAATAGATTTTTTTTTTTTTATTGACTCGGAAGAAAGTTGTTTATTTAAAAATCTGGCTGTGTAGGGGATGGCACAATCTGTCCAAAGCAGTGATTCTCTCTGGGATCACCTTCCTCCAGGGAGAGCCTCTGGGTTTGGGGAGCACCTGGAGGCATTCCTGGGAAGAGATGTCCCACAGCAGAATCCCAGGATCAAGGTTGGAAAAGCCCTCCCAGCCCATGGAGTCCCAGCTGTGGCCATGCCCACCCTGTCCCCAGCCCAGAGCCCTGAGTGCCACCTCCAGAATTCCTGGGACACCTACAGGGATGGGCACTGCAAACCTCCCTGGGTAGCTGCAATCCCTGAGCCCCCTTTGCATGGGGAAATTCCTGCTGTGCCCACCCTGAGCTGCCCTGGGCCAGCCTGAGGCCGTTCCCTCTGCTCCTGTCCCTGTGCCCTGGGAGCAGAGCCCGACCCCCCCGGCTGTGCCCTCCTGGCAGGGAATTCCAGAGAGGGAAAAGATCCCTGGGGATCCTCCTTGGCTCCAGCCTGAGCCCCTGCCCAGCTCCCTCAGGGATTCTGCAGCCCCTGCCCAGCTCCCTCAGGGATTCTGCAGCCCCTGCCCAGCTCCCTCAGGGATTCTGCAGCCCCTGCCCAGCTCCCTCAGGGATTCTGCAGCCCCTGCCCAGCTCCCTCAGGGATTCTGCAGCCCCTGCCCAGTTCTGTTCCCTTCTGTGGACACTCTCCAGCCCCTCAGGGTCCCTCTTGTCCTGAGGGTCCCAGATCTGTCCCCAGCCCTGGAGGTGTGAGCCCAGCAGTGCCAGCACAGGAGGAAGTCAGTGCCCTTGATCCAGCAGGGGGAAGAGAAGGATCTGGGGTGAAAACAGGGACCTGGGATGAAAACAGGGACCTTGGGATGGAGAGAGGGACCTGGGATGGAGATCAGCATCTCAGCTGGAGAGGCTGAGGAACAGCAGGAATGTTTTCCCATATCCAAATGCACAGACTGACGAATCCCAGCCCTGAACCTTTCCTCAGGAAGTGGCAGCTGCCCCCAAGCCCTGACACAGCCCCACTGTGGTGCTCCCCTCTCTCGTGCCCTGCATGGAAGAGAATCGGTGGCTGTGGCCGGGCTCGGCAGCGCCGCAGCATTTGTCATTGCCACGGCAGCGGGGTTTAATTAAGTGCTGTGAGCAGCCTAGTGAGAAACACGCTTTAAATTAAACCCCGCGCGGCGGCTCCGTCCCTGCGGAACGCTCGGGGCCGGGCAGGGGTGCCCGGGAGCGCTGTGCCCGCCCTGATGGCCCGGGGACAGCGACACCAGCGACACCAGCCCTGCCTGGAAACGGAACGCTCATCGCCGTGCCAGCACCCAGCTTGGCACCCACCATGGGTACAGAGACATATTAGAATACTGGGCTGTCGCAAATATTAAAAATGTTAAAAATATGTAAAATATAATATAATAAATATAATAAATACAACAAAAATAATATAATAAATATAATATAACATAATATAATAAATATAATAAATATTATATATGATAAATATATAATAATATATAAAATAATTTATATAAATTATATTTTTATATAATAAATAATTTCTATATAATAAAGATAATATAATATAATAAATATAATATATAGTATTACAGTATATTAATTATTAATTATAATTTTATTATTTATAATTAAAGTATACCAGTCATTATTATAATATTATATTAATATTATATTGATTGATTATTGTATTAACTTATTATCTATAATATATAAAATATATTATATTATATTACATTATATATAATGATATAGAAAATAATATAATGTATAATGATGTACTTTATACTACATTAAATAATATAATATATATTATATATTATACATTATATATAAGATATAATATAATATAATATATATTATTATTATACATTATATATATTATATACTATATATTACATTATATATTATCTATATTATATTATATATTATCTATATTATATTATATATATTATATAATATATAATATATATTATGTATCATGTAATAATGTGTAGTGTTAAAGAAACTTTGCTATAAATATATAATTATTTCTGTTGTTAATTAAGCTTAGGCACAGTAGTAAAATAACTGATATAAGTATACTTGTTTCACAATACCTACTTAGATAACATCCAATAATCATATCACAAAACCACCTACTGCAAATATACCAACTATCAACACCCACTGTCTAAAGGCAGTGTAGACCAAACCCCAAAAACTAGAAGTAATAAAGTACAACCACAACCAGGAATACACATACTCTAAAAAAGTAAAAACCGAAGAAGAATCACACTAAACAGTACTTAGAATATATAAACTAGTTTAGGAAAAAAGCTTACTATACATAATTACTTATAAATATATAATAAGCTAATATAGTAAAAATAGTATATAAGTAGTTTTTCCAAAACAACGTGTAGTCTTAGCTGAGTGCCAAGGTGCAATTGTCTCCTATGGTCCTTCATTAAACTTTTTACATTTTCACAAGAGCCTGGACGTGTTTTTCCCACTCTCCACGTGTTGATGTATCACTGGGAAAATGCCCCAGGGTTCTGGGTTTAACCAAATCACCTGGCAAATTCTCTCTGGGTGCATCAGGAACTCGTTAGGATAATGGGATCAATTATTTTAACCCCTCACTAGTAACCAGTGGGCACAGGTGCATCAAGATTTGGGCTTTTAAAATGTTTGTACAATTTCTTTTTTACCATCTTAGATTAAGGGAGATATTTAAATTAATGATGCAGGAGTGAGAAATAAGATGGAAAAATATCCCAGACTGAAAAGGATTTAGTTGTGGGTTTTCCATGGGAAAGAGCTATTTCAACCTGCCTGGTCTTTCCAGGAAAATGACCCCCAAAAATCAGAATTGTGAGTGGCAGGTAAGAAATATCCCGCTGACATTCGGGCCAGCTGCAAACACTGATTTATTTCCTGGAAATTCAACCTGGGATCGAGGCTTCTGAGGACAAATCCACGTTTCCCTCACAAATATTGTGTCTCTGAATGTGTGAGGAGAGGGAAAGCGTTTGAGCCTGTGGGTGCCATGGAACGATGCTCCAAAAACATCCAGGGTGACCCTGGCCCTGTCCCTGAACGGAGCCACCCCTGGCAGGGCTGCCCACGGACTCCCAGCCCCTTTGTGCTCAAACTTGGCCTTTCAAGAAAGGAAAACTGATGCCTTTTTTCACCCCACACAGCATTGCCAGAGGTATTTTTATCACCCCTTTGATGCCTTTTTCTGGGCGACGAAAGCACGATTTCCCACCAAAATGAAGTTTTGGTAGCAAAAATATTTTCGGAATTATCCCCGTAAATAAGTCAGGGGCACTTTGTTATATTAATTCACGGAAATCTTGAGATTTGAAAGTTAAAATAAGGATCTTGGCTTTTCTGGGCCCAGGGGGTGAGATCCAGACTTGGAAATGAGCGTGGAGTTGAAGCTCAGCCCCGTGTGCTCACCCTGGGCAGGATCAGAGGTTTTGGGTGGGGAGAGCTGAGCCTGCAGAGCCCACCCTGAGCCCTCTGCCCCTGTCCCTGCCCTGCTCAGCCCGGGGTGTCCCCAAAATGTGACAATTCCTCTGAAGTGCCCCTCAGAGCCTTGGAATTGTTTCCAGGATGTCCCAAGGCCGGGCAGCAGGAACTCGAGCTCCTCTGATTGAGTTTTCCACCTGTAAACAGAAATATTTGTGGTCACACGTTTTCTGGCTATTCCAAGTCATCTCAAGATAAATGTCCAAGTTGTTGCTCCCTGGGGGTGTCCCTGCCCAGGATGGGAGGGGATTTAAGGTCCCTTACACCCAAATCTGGGGTTGATGTGCACAAAGGGGTCTTGGCTGTGAGGTTTTCTCCAAATTCCAGGCACATCAGGGATCCCTGTCCCTCATTTCAGTCCATGTGCTCCCCGGAGCCTCAGGAACATCCGAGAGGAAAACCAATGAAACCATAAAAATGAACCAATTTGGTATTCTTCAAGGGCTGGCTGCAAACAGAGCTGGAAGAAAAACAGAGGGAACCAAAGTACTTCCAACAATGGGAAGACTCAGAGGAAGAGATGCAGGGGCAGGAATCCATCCCTGGATCTTAGTAATAAAATAAAATAAAATAAAATAAAATAAAATAATATTTAGATCCTAAAATAAATAAATGAACAAACAAATAATTAATTCAATAAATAAAATCTCTGCTCTGCAGAGCCAGCCAAGCCAACACTCGAGCAAAATGCTATTTTAAAAAGCACTGAAGCATTTTCTAACTTATCCCCAGGGATTCACACTTAAAAAATAAAAAAAAAAAAAATCACATAATTCAGTGGTTTTCTTTGGATGCTCGCAGCAAAGCCCAGCTCTGTGGAAAACAGGGCCAGGAGGAGAATGCTGGGCTCTGCCTGCCCACCAGGATGGGCCTGCAGCTCCTCCTCTCCCAGCAGCAGAGGGAACATCACCTGGCTGGGTTTGGTATTAGGGAATATTTGATATTGTTGAAGGGGAAAGTAGCTCCAGTGAGTGGAGAAAATCAAAGTGATTGTTTGATTCTCTGAGCATTTGTGTGAAGAGGGGGTGATTTCTGTCTGCTGGCCACTTTGTTTGGGCACTTATATCTATATTTCCTCTTATTGTGGCTCTGTCAAGTGTTTGATAGACTAAGATGGAGGCATTAATTGAATTCAAGTGTAGACACCTGAAGTATTTTTATTTTTATTTTTAGTTCTCTCACCTTTTATTTCCATTAGCACAGCAACGTGGTCGCGGTGGGGATTTCTGCCTGAAGGACACAAACAGAGCTGCTTGCAGTTATTAAAATAAAACTACTTTACCTGGGAAAGAAAAATAGTTCCCAAACCACTTAAGCTGGAAAAAAATTTAAAAACGAGAACAAACCCTCTGCATTTTCCCATCTTTCAGAGGTGCCAGTGTTCCCAGTGCATCCTGCAGTGTTGTACCAGACAAAATCCCAGCCCTGTAGGAACCCCTGGATGTGGCACTCAGGGCTGACCAAGGGAGTCGGTCCCAGCTTGGATCCAGTGATCCTGGAGGGTTTTCCAGCCTCTGTGATCCTGGGATTTGGTGGTCAGGGCAGGGCTCAGGCAGCTTTGCCTTTCAGGGATTGAATTCCCCCATTGGGAGGGAGAGGTGAGGCACAAAGGGTTCCCCAGAGCAGCCCCAGAGGCTCCTGCTCCCCACACACCCGGAGTGGGGACACAGACCCTGGAATTCCATCTTCCCATGCCTCAAACAGAGCTCCACGCTCTGGGAGGATGCACAGGACAAGGCACTGTCAGTGGGAGAGGGGAAAAGGGAAAGATGGAATAAATATGTGTGTGTGTGTGTGTGTCCCTGTGCAGGGCAGGGCTGCACCCCGAGCTCTGACACCAGGCACTTCTGCTCTGCCCTGGGGCATCAGCAAAGTGAGAAAACCAGCACAGG
Source organism: Agelaius tricolor (assembly GCF_023055355.1). NCBI lineage: Eukaryota > Metazoa > Chordata > Aves > Passeriformes > Icteridae > Agelaius > Agelaius tricolor. Next base: position 35,464,289 of record NW_027269270.1, read on the forward strand.
AAATCTGGAAAGGGAAATATCAGGCAGAAAAGGGAGGAAGAGTTAAGGGAGATTAGAATCAAGTACTTGGAACCCCACAACTTGTCAGATTTAAACATGGACCCATTATTAGATGAAAAATCAGTTGAGTGACCAAGAACTCTCTGCCCTGCTGTGGGATCTCATTTTCTGACATTCTGGGCCAGTTCTGGAAATGCTCTGTGTCCCAAAATCTCAATCAATTGAGCAACATGTCATAAACATGAAAATCTAAATATGAAAATCAGGGCACAAGAGCCCTGTGTCCTCTCTGAAGGGAACAATATGCAACTCTCCTAAATATAAATGTTCTACACCTACAGGCTGACATTTTCTGCATTTCTGCAGAGCATTCCTCATCTGATCATTTTTCCCTATCCCAAATCTCCCAAACAGCATCGCCCTGGATGCTCCTGAACATCCCAGAGCTCCCTGAGCTCTCTGCAGAGCAAAGCTGCTCACTCCTGGGGCTGGGCACCACCACCTTCCCAGCACCAGCAGGAAATCTGGGATGTGGCCCTGGAATGGGATCTCAGGTTCCTCCCACCCTCACTCACGGGATCACCTCCCAAACCAGCTCCATGCAAATCAGTGAGGCTTTGGTGGAAGAAAAGCAAAAAAAACCCTAAACAACCACGCTGAGCCCCTGTTCTGTATTCAGAAATTAAATATTTGGTGTTAATTGATATAAAACTCTGTTTCCCCAGCTCTCTTCCCAGGCTGGGGCCAGGTTGCAGAGCAGGAGTGGGAATTTGAGCACCACAAGCAGAAGGCAGCGATGGACACTGAAAAATGGCTGCAATTCCTGCTGCACACACTGCACCCTCAGCCTGGGTGAGGGCTGCATTCTCTTATCATCTCTTTTATTGCCTATTCCTTCTAGGAAGACACTGGGGGTTTTTCCCTGCAGATATTTTAAAAAGAGAGAAAAAAAGAATGTAGCATAGATCAGGTAATATTGTCACATTGAGCAATTTAGCTTCACACTGCAATAATTTGTATTGCTCCTAACTTAGGTTTGTGTAAGTGATGAAAGGATAGCCTTAAAAAAAGTAAAAATACCCCCTTAATTTTACTATTTGCATGCGTGCACATATATACATACATATATATATATATATATGCATACACACATATATTATGACACCACAGAAAACCAGGTCAGAACAGGACCCTTTGGGAGGGGTTTTATACCACAATGCACAGACACAGGCTGTGGGGGGAATGGGAATTCCAATGGAGTTCTGAGCTCCTGCGAGATTTCCAAGGAGAAGACACGAGGAGCATTTCCCAGCCCAGCCCCCAAGTGCAGCCCCTTGTGCTGATGCCAGTTTGGGGATTCAGAGAGCAGACAGGAGTCCCCAGAGGGCCAGCCCCAGAATCCAACCCAGAGAGCCCCACTTTGGCTGTTCAGGGGGTGGGAATCCACGGCATGGGAAGGAAAACTCCAGCACCTGTGTGAATTCCATGCCTTAGCTGAAAAAATGATCCATTCTGCTCCTATATTTCTATTATTTAGCATTAATAATTTCCCTCAGCCTCTAGTTGTTTTTTTTTTTTTTTTTCTGAGTTTAGGGTTTAACCAGGAGGTTGCCTGGATTTTTATTTTCTTGAGATTTTTTTCACCTCTTGGGGTGAGCTTTGCACCCTTTCCTGGGCCAAATAAGTCGCCAATTTAAGACTACTTCAACTTTTACCAAAAAAATGCTGAATTGGCAGCTTCACTACAGGGTATTTTCAGCTACAGCTCCTGAAACAGGATTTCTTTATGGAGACTTTATCAAAAAGAGGGGAAAAAAGTGTTTGGGATGGGAGGGGGAAAGGAGTAGAACAACGAGAATTAGGGCCAGATTATGAGACTGGCCACATCCCAACAATAAAGATCTAGAAAAGACTTGGTGTAGTAGGAAAGCCCTGATTTTTTCTTACCAGAAGAAGCCAGATTTTGCTGCACTGACAGGAAAATATCCCAAATCCAGGGTGGCTGGGATGGGCTGGTGGGAGAGGAACATCAGGCACAAGTTATTGGGAAAATTGTAGAACTCAATCACAGAATTCCAGGCTGGCTTGGGTTGGAAGGGACCTTAAAGCTCATCTCATTGCACCTCTTTCCATGGGCAGGGACACCTCCCTGGTCCAGGCTGCCCAAATGCTATGCATGAGTTCAGGGTGAGGGAAATGAGCCCCATCACCTCTGCCTCCTGTCCCCTGGCCCTGCTCTGCTCTGTGGGGATGCTGCTGACTGCGGCCCCAAAGGTCCAAACCCATTCCAGAGCCACACACTTCATTTCTAGAGGTTGCTGAGGCATAATCCCACCCCTTCTCACCTTCCCTCAAGGAAATAAATTGGGAATGAAATAAAAATATAGGTAAAAGGCTTCCATGTAAACGGAGAGAAATAATCCAGCAGGGAACAGCTGGCCCTGGCATTTCCCTCCATATGCATGGGAAGGGTGTGCAGGACATCTCCCATCCCACAGGACACAGCTGTGGGCTGAACAATACCAGAAATGACAAATGACAGGGTCTCCCCACCTCCCTCCTTCCATCCAAACCCTTCCTGAGCTTTCCCACAGAAGGAGCTCCCAGCTCCCAGCCCAGATGGGCTCCCTCAGACTTGTACAGCTCCAAGGGAGATGCCCAGGGGGCCCTTCCAGCCCCTCCACAGTCCCATTCCCAGGGATGCTCCATCCCAGGAGCAGCAGAGGGGTGGAAGGTGTCCCAGGTGGGGTGTGCAGAGCGCAGGTTCTGCTGCAGCAGATCCAGGGAACTCAGCCTCTGACCCCGGGGCGCCTCAAGGCCCCGTCCGCGTCTCTCCCTCGTTCACCTGCTCAGCGTCCGAGCCCCTCCGCAGCGGCTGCTCTCTGTTTATTTCTCTCTTTCCCTCATTAACATGCCAGCGCTGCTAATTACTGCTGCTGAGGCCCAGTCCACATTGCCAGCTCGATTACCCACGCTGCCCTTCCCTTCCCCACAATGAGTTGTGCCACGGCACTTAAGAAGTCGCGAGCGCTCGCCCTCCGCGGTGGCGCTTGGCAAATGTGAAGTGACACCAGGACTTGGCTCGACAAGGCCACCGCGGCGATGGGGAGGGACAGGCAGAGTCTTGGTGGCAGCTGACAAAGCCCAGCCCAGTCCGGCCCGGCCCGAGCTGCCGGGGCCGCGGCAGAGCCGGGGTTAACGCGGGAGCGCAGCCGTGGCCGTGAACCTTAAACAAACTTCCAGCAGCATTTTCCTCGCAGCCGCCTGACATTTTTCTTTATGTTTCGTCAGTCATATCTGAGCGATCAGACAGCCGCCACACGTGGTACACCCACCAGGATTATTATCTCGAGCAGAGGCCCAGAGCTCATTGTAGCAGGCATGTAATTCTTTACAATGTATGCCACGTTAAGTGTGTTGGGTTATCTATTCAACAGCTGACTGAGCCGGGCTCTCAGCTCTCCTCAACAACCATGTAAGAAGCGATGACAATTGTACTACTTCATAAGGGCTGCATGCAACTCTGACACACACTTCACAGCAACCAGTCATCTATATAAACCAATTTCAAGAGCAAAATTGCATGGTGCCTCCACTCTGTTATAAACACAATGATATCCACTCAGAGCTGATAAATGCGCTGCATTTCTGGCCAGCTTTAAAGAACCGCTTCCCTCCGCTCCCGGCGGCGCGCGGGGACAGAGAGGCACGGGCACCTTCCCCTCCTCAGAGCCCGCATCTGAGGAGCTGGGAGAGAAAACAAGGGTGGGCCTGATTAAGGTCTTTAAATACTTCTCGACTCCGGAGCAATTTTCAAATTAATTATGGTATCTTTTTGTAGGATTAATGCAATGTAATCCTTGTTACGGAGAAAAAATATCTATAGCAACCACCAAGTCCTTGAAAAAATACTTCAACACCAAAGGCTCCAGCAAAGGGGGAGATTAAAGACTGTCAGACAAATTAAAGCCACTTTTCCTGGCTGTTATGGCTGGGTAAAAGGGTGCGTGGAACCAGTGATCCCAGTTATGGATGTACTGGCAACATGTGAGGTTCTAATTTTGGGAATTCTGGAAATTCCCACCAGTTTGAGGTGGCAAATGTCATTTCTGGACTGCAAGCAACAACTGAGCCTCCTGCACCGAGCATGGAACCCCCCTCAGTGTCGCAGTGCAATGAAAAGATGAAATATGGCTACAGCGATCTTGATTTAATGAACCCTGTAATTGAATACCCAGCCAAATAGACATCCTGATAAAACACAACAAGGAGTGTTGTTTTTTTAATTTAGATAAAGAATAGGATCCATCTCTGTTTGTTTGCATTGTTCAGCAGTCCTACAGGAGAGTTACAAAAGTGATCAAGGACCATCCAGAGGTGGTCCTGTCTTGCTGTGTGCTGTGGAATAATTTAAATATAATAAAAACTGACAAACACATTTAAAAATTAACATTTCTGCATTGCTCTCACACTGCCTTTTTTATTGGTCCTGATCATTGAAAAACAACCCAAGGTTCATCCCAAGCCTGTGGTGCTGACTCCAAAGGGTGCTGAAGGTGAGCCCCAGCCAAGGCTGTCCCTCGGAGCTGGGATGCTCGGGGACAAATTCCCAGCACTGTGCCTGGAAATGGTGGCAGGGAATGGTGGCAGGGTGGAGAAATGGGCCCAGAGGACTCCCTGGGGCTGTGACCATGGGCACAGGACAGTGGCACACAGGGGCACAGGACAGTGACACTCAGGGACACAGGACAGTGACACACAGGGACACAGGACAGTGACAGACAGGGACACAGGACAGTGACACACAGGGCACAGGACAGTGACACATGGGGACATAGGACAGTGACACACTGGGCATGGGCACAGGACAGTGACACATGGGGACACAGGACAGTGACACACAGGGACACAGGACAGTGACAGACAGGGGCACAGGACAGTGGCACACTGGGGCACAGAACAGTGATACAAAGGGCCAGGGACACAGGACAGTGACACTCAGGGACACAGGACAGTGACACACAGGGGCACAGGACAGTGACACTCAGGGACACAGGACAGTGACACATGGGGACATAGGACAGTGGCACACAGGGGCACAGGACAGTGACACACTGGGACACAGGACAGTGACACTCAGGGACACAGGACAGTGACACACAGGGGCACAGGACAGTGACACTCAGGGACACAGGACAGTGACACATGGGGCATAGGACAGTGGCACACAGGGGCACAGGACAGTGACACACTGGGACACAGGACAGTGACACACAGGGGCACAGGACAGTGACACATGGGGACATAGGACAGTGACACACTGGGACACAGGACAGTGACACAAAGGGCCATGGGCACAGGACAGTGACACACGGGGGCACAGAACAGTGACACATGGGGACACAGGACAGTGACACAAAGGGCCATGGGCACAGAACAGTGACACACGGGGGCACAGGACAGTGACACATGGGGACACAGGACAGTGACACATGGGGACATAGGACAGTGACACACAGGGGCACAGGACAGTGGCACACTGCGCATGGGCACAGGACTGTGGCACACAGGATCACAGGACAGTGACAGACAGGGACACAGGACAGTGACAGACAGGGACATAGGGCAGTGACACACTGGGACACAGGACAGTGACACAAAGGGCCATGGGCACAGGACAGTGACACATGGGAGCACCGGACAGTGGCACACAGGGACACAGGCACAGGCTGAAGGTCCAGGTGGCTGCACAGAGTCCCCCTCTGTCCCTTTGCCTCCTCTGCTCTGCTCCACTCAGAGCCCTCCCAATGTTTGTTCCCTTCGCTTTCTGCAAATCCCCCAAATTCCACCTTCCTGCACCGCTCAGAAAATAAAATTTTGTGCAAGCCTCGCACTGTCCTCCCTGAGAGTTCCCAGCCCTGACTCGTCTCCCCACATCCGAATTTATTTTCCAGGAAACAATTAATGGTGATCCCCATGGAAAAGCTTCCCAATCCCGAGCTCTCCGTGCAGTCACGGCTGAGAACGGCGGGCAGAACAGGCACCGGCTCAGAACTGACTTTGCTTCCTAGATTGGTCTACAATCCTCATTTTACTCTAATTTAACCTTTCCTAGTTAATTTATATCGGTTCAGCTTGCCAGCCTGTACCTGCCAGAGTGATCATCTCCCATCAAGGGGCTGGGCGTGGACAGGGCTGCTCTCTGTCGGCTCCCTAACCACCACACCTAATTAAAGTCCTTAAAAACCTTTAATGTGACAAGACGAGACAGGAACGGGCAGGAAAAATAAGAGAGGATCTTTCAATTACTTTAATCACGCTGACTTTCAAATCCCTATCAAAACACGGCGCGGGCTGAAACTTTGTGCACTTCTGCCTTTTCCAGGAGGCTCCCGGTGCCCGTCCCGACCGAATCCCTTTTCCCTCTCCCTTAATGAGAGGGAAGGGAGAGGGAAAGGGAAAGTAAATACAGCGAGCGCTTGTAATAAATGATTAAATTGTCCTCCAGGCACGTTTTGCATATGAATATAAAAGTTGTGATTAATAGGTTATCTCGCACATTACCCAAGGCTGCGGCAAACACCGCGCAGCTCGGGCTTTGCCAGCCCTTTCTGCTTTCAAAGGAGCTGCGGCGGGGCGTTCGCTGGAGTCCCAAATTCCGGCCAACAAGGCCATCAAAGCCGGCCAGATTGCGGCTTTTCCACCCCGGGGGCTCCCTGCCCATTGTGAGCCTCAATGCCCCCACCGGGCCGGCGATTAAGAGCGATTTGACCAAAAACCGACGGAAAACAATGCGGCGTGCCGGGGGGAGCGGGAATGGCTCGGTGCGGGGACAAAGGGGACATCTGGAGCACGGGCCCGCCTGCCCCGCGCTGCTCCATCCCTGCCCCGCGGTGCCCGAGCTGCCCTGCCCGGGCTCAGGGACGGGTTTTGCACCCCAGAGCAGGCATTGCCCGCTGCCCAGCCGGCGCTGGGGCGGCACCGGCCACGGTTCCTGCCACCGACCCGTGCCAGGCCGCCCCGAGCAGCGGCAGTGCCCAGGGAAGGGCGGCAGGGCCTTTCCCACTGAAAGGACTCCCGAGGAAACGAAGACGGAACGCGATTTTGGCCACCAAAAAATCCACTGCCGCAACAAATGTTTCGTATCCATCCCATTTCTTCCCGCACGCAGATTTTTAATCCTCTCTTAAGCACTTTTAAAGTGCCCAATTTTTGTCTAATTTGAATTTAAATCAGCTTGCATGGAGAACTTGGAGAACTTTTTTTTTAAGCGAGCTTGTTTGGCAGGTATATTTTCCCAAGATCACCCAGCTTTAATTTTAAATTTCAAAAGCCTTGCGTTTAATCCCCTGAGCTGGCCTGGTACCTTGCACCATCTGTTCTGGGGTTTTGTTATAACCGAGAGCACCTGCAGAGTTTTGCAACATTTCAAGCTGTCTGTGGACTAAAATCAAAATAATTATAATTTTCATAAACGAAAGACGGCGATTCAGGTGCTGCAGCCCCGATTTTCCACACCAGGCCTCTGCGCTGGGAGCGTTTCTCCTGCACGAGGGGGTTTTGCCTCTGCTGCCACCAGGCCCAGGGACAGGTAGGGTGTCCCTGAGCACACGGAGCCATCCCACCCCACCCCTGCTCCCTGCTCCAGGCTGGGAGAAGCTCCCACAGGTGGGACGGACCCAGAAGGAGCAGGAAATGGCCTTTCCCAGCTGCTCAGGGAGGTGCTGACAAGGGTTAAGGCCATCCCTGCCCACCCCTGTGTGCTCCAAAGGCATTCGCGTGTTTGGTGGGTAGGGGAGGTTTTCTGCTTCACTGGGCAAACTGAAAATCCTTGCAGGAGGAGGAGTGAGTTTGGGCTTCATTGCCCAGAGCTCTTCACTGGGGATAAACCCGTCCTCAGGCAATGCTGGATGAGTTCATGTGGAGCAGGGACCATCCTTGTGAGGATGGGGAGGGCACATCCCAGACTGCCCAGAGCGGATCCGTGGTGGATCTGCAGCGCTGCCTCCCACAGAGGCTGAGCAGGACCTTGTGGAAAAGGGAGGAGAGCCCAAATCCCTGCTGGCCGTGTCCCCCAGGCCCTCTGGTGGTGCCCCTGTCTGAGGCAAGGTGTGAGCTCCTCATTCTCACCTTCATCTCCCTGCTGAGGGGGGAAAGCTCAGCCTGAGCTGGGAGTCCTTGGGTGCTTGGTCCCTGCTAAGAAATGGATGGATAAAAAAGGTGGAAAAGGGTTTTTATAGCATCCTGGAATACCCTGAGTGGAATAGCCAGATGTGGACTTCTCCTCTTGCAGAAGCACCTGAGCCAAAGCCCAGCTTTGAGAAAACAGCCCCTCCTCCTGCACTCACACCTGGAGCCTTTCTCCTCTGGCAGCTGGGTTTGCTCAGGGAGGCCCAGGCAGGAAGGGCAGACCCTGCTGGAACGGGAAAACCCTTTAAAGAGAAGGTGTTTGTTTGTTTGTTTGTTTGTTCCCTTGCCCTCATCCCGCATCTCCACCTTCCTGTTTCCATGAAAATGAAACACAATGAAACAAAATGATGTCTATATATAAAAATAAACTCCTGGCCATGGTGGGAGCCCCAGGAGCTGAGGCAGGAGTGGCTCCCCCTCTGCAGTTTGGGCTTGCAGCCAGGCCTGGGCTGTGTCCCCACGGAGCAGCACCCACAGCCTGTTCCCACCTCCCATCCCCAGGAAAAGCCACCAGGCTGTGCCTGCCCCAGGAGTGGCTTTGGCTGAGGCCCCCACTGATGGGGGATGGCAGTGAAACCCAAGGAAACCAGTGGAGTTCTGGGCAGGGGAGGGTTCCTGATAGTGGAGCCCTGGAAAATGTTAAAGATGGACTTTGAAAATGTTAGGCCTTGTGTTTTCTAAGGTCACTGCACCTGCGTAAGCAGTATGATAAATGATATAATTGTCAGATGTGGTGATTGTTTAGTAATTAAATATAATTATTATATAACCATAAGAATTATCATGAGAAACTATGTTGGAAATTTAAAGGGGGCTATGTTTAGCTGAAATCTGTGTATACAATAGAACAATATAAGTTTAATAATTAACATGAAAGTTATGTAACGATAGAGTATAAAACACGATCATCTCGAATGTATGGTCAGAATCAGATTTGGGTGGAAACTACCCCGATTCCCAGAGCTCTTGAATAAAAAGCACCACACATAATGGCTTATGTGATTTTATGTGTTTTTGAACGCTAACATTCCCAGGAAATGGAACACTCCCTCACATCCAGGGGCACCCACTGCAAACCCAGGGCAGGAGTGGAAGAGCTTGGACTCACCAGGAGCCAGCAGGGAGCTGCCCCATGGCTTTGGGATTCCTGAGACCATGGAATGCTTAGCAGGGGGGAGAGGGAGCAAACCCTACAAAATCCTATCAAAAACCCACAAACCCCCTACAAAACCTTAAAAAAACCCACAAAACCCCACAAAACCCCATAAAAACCTGACAGAAACCCCACTAAAACCAACCCCTCACTGCTGGGCTAAAGAAAACCACAAACCCAAACTCTCCACAATTCCCTGCCAGGAGGGCACAGCCGGGGGGATTTGGGATCATCCCAGGGCACAGGGACAGGAGCAGAGGGAACGGCCTCAGGCTGGCCCAGGGCAGCTCAGGGTGGGCACAGCAGGAATTTCCCCATGCAAAGGGGGCTCAGGGATTGCAGCTGCCCAGGGAGGTTTGCAGTGCCCATCCCTGCAGGTGTCCCAGGAATTCTGGAGGTGGCACTGAGGGCTCTGGGCTGGGGGCAGGGTGGGCATGGGCACAGCTGGGACTCCATGATCCTGGAGGGATTTCCCAACCTAAAAAGATTCTGGGATTCTGTGGAAATTCCAGAAGGTTCTGGGTTGAGGCAGCACGGGAAGAGGGGATGAGGCCTCCTGGGGCCAGCTGGGACCCAGTGCTGGGACCAAACACTGTGGTGGCATCAATTGTCACCTGTGGTTGGCACATGGAGTGGAGGGGACTAAGGGTCCCCTGAGCAATGGTTCCACAGGGGAGATAAATATATATATATATATACACACATTAGTATTGTTTATCTTCTAAATCCTGCTGGAAAATAAAATTAAATACAGCCCAAGAGCCCAGGAATATTTTAAACCCGGTAACAGTTGTGCGGTTCTGAGCTACAGAGTCAACGCTTCGGATTTTCTTTTTTATGCTCCCAGAAAATCAATTTATATTTTCTTTATCTCTTTTATTTGTATTTTATATATTTCCACAGATTCTTTATTTCTCTATTTTGCTTTTATCCCTTCATTATTTCCTTTCTGAATACAAGGGAGAAATTTCAAAATTTTAAAGACTAAAATCTGTTTTGCTTTTCTAGATAACTCCCTAAGCCTATGGTGCATAAAACTGGGATTTTAATATTTTTAAATCAATAACCGAATACTGAAAAATACAAAAAAATCTATTAAAAAGAACAAATAATCTCATTTTTATATTCTCATGAAAGGCACTGTGTGCTGTATTATCCCTCTTGCAATTTTGTGATTTATTTCTGGCCACTCTGGGCTGCTGGAAAGAGAAGCAAATGGGATTAGGATATCAAATGTTGGGATGTTTGCTCCATTTATCTGCCTGGCAAGGGGCTGGAGCCGAGCAGGGGCTAATGGAAACCGTGCACCCCAAACCCAGCGCAGCGGCTTCAAAGGGAAACCCTTTTGCTACATGGATCCCATTTGTGTGGGGAAACCCAATTACTGCGGGGTTCTTGTACCTCCCTCGTGCCTTTTATGCTGCTGTTTGCTCCAAGTGCTTATTCTGATTTGATAACCCCGGCACAAATAAAGTGTCACCCCCGGCTCTTATCTCCCAACTCGCAGCTTTCCAATTTGTCTCAGTTAGTTCAGAACTTGACTCCTTATTAATTACCCCCACGGGGTCCTGGGGCTGAGCATCAGCTCTGCCCCCGGCAGGTATCAGGGAAGGGCTTGGAAACCAAATCTCAGAGAGACAAAAAACCCAGCAGAACAACCCAAAACCTCATAAAAAAAACCCCATAAAAATATCAGCAATAACAACAACAACCAAAAAAAAAAACCCAAAAAAACCAACCAAACAAACAAAAAAAAAAACAGGAAAAAAGAAGCCAAAACAACAATAAAAACAAACCAAGCAAAAGAAACCCCACAAAAATACCACTAGCTACCAAAAAAAAAAAACCTCAGAAAGAAAAACTCAGAACAGCAACAAGATAAAAACAAACCAAGTAAAAAAACCCCACAAAAATACAACCAGCAACCAAAAAAAAAAAAAAAACCCACAGAAAAAAGAACCCAAAATAACAAAATAAAAACAAACCAAACAAAACATGAACAGCAAAAACCAAACAAACAAAACAAAAGAAAACAAACAAAAAAGCCCCTCAAAACCACCACCAAATGCAAGGAAAAAAAAACCACAAAAAAACCACCCCATAACAAAAAACAAACCCAGGAAAAAAGAACTCAAAACAACAATAAAAACCTCAAATATTGTGGCTGTAATTATCCTGACTAGATTGGAACAGCAGACCAAAGGTGAAAAGATCTCTCAGGCATCACCAGATATTTCATCCCCAGCTTTTTCCAGAGCAGTTTTGGGTTCATCCTTCCATGCCCTGCCCATTCCAGGACATCCTTTGGGGTCACTGCTCTGCACCCCAGGAATTTGGTCCCTGTGATTTCTGGTGCTGGAAAATCCTGTACATTCCCAGAGCACATCCCAGCCCTGAGGAGCTGCTGCAGTTTCTCCAGCTCCAGAACCCAAATCCAGAGTGGCACAGAGAATGAAACTGAGGGTGAATTCCTGGTTTGGTTGTGCCCAGCTGGCTGCCCCTGCCTGTCCCAAAAAGGAGTGAAAATGGGCATCCCAATCCCATATTCCCTGACATCTGACCTCTCAAAGTCCCCTTCAATATAGGAACTTTGGAAGCCCTCCCTGCTCAGGAATCTGCTGTCCCTATCCAGGGATATCCCCTGGCTCTGGGAACACACATACCCCAAGGGGGCAGGGAAGGGGGAAGCACCATTTCTGGATGAATCAGACATTTACCCTCAGGTGTTTCATAAAAAAATTACTGAAACAATACAGTAAAAACTGCCCCAAGTCTTCTAATGAGAGAGCCTGGCAAAGGAATCCCAGGGATTATTCCTGGCATCCATTAATTAGGAGCCACATTTCCACAGCCCAGTGAGAGAGGATAAATACTCAGCCAGCGCCTAATCTGAGTGACCCAGCCCCAGTTCCCGAGTTAAACAAATAGAATCTGATTTGCAAAGTACATTATTCAATATTTTAGCCATTAACTGCTGCTGAAATAATTCAGGGCTCCAATTGGAGCTGTCTTTATTTGGATTATTTCCAGCACAGTCAGAGAACAGCACTCAGCATCAATTAATGCCCAGTTCTCATCCTGAACTTCCAGCAGGAATTTGTGATGCCCAAACCAGCCCTCCCTGTATGAGGGATGAACTCATCCCAACCCGGGTAAATGTGGCTGCTTTATTCTGGGCATTTCCTTATATTTTTATTAATGTCATCAAGAAGAATCTATTGATTTTCTAAGCTGGTTTTTAATGAATTATCACACCTGGAGCCTGTGGCTTTTGAAAAATCTTTGCTGCCGTGTGCAGGAGGGCTTTGAAAGCTTAGGAAAAAAAAAATCAGCTAGAATAAGAAAAGAGAAAGCAAAAGGAACGTTTCACCCAGTCCTAAGGCTCCCAAAGCCCCGAGTAGTTAATTTATGGAATCTCCTGTTAGTGAGTGAACAAAGGTAAAAATAACAGGCCAGTTATAAACTGGTGCTGTGATGACATCGTGAATTATTTAAAAAGGGCACGTTGAGTGTGACCAGCGAGCCATCAATCAGAGCAGACAGTGATGAGAAAAAGAGGTTTCAGTCACTTCCTCTCTGGCAGCAGAACAATCCCCTCGCAGGTACCGCGGCGCCGCTGACCCGGTGTCACAGCATTGTCACCGTCCCCTTTGAAGGGCCGGAGCGGCTCCTCTCAATATTGGAACGCGAGGAGTAAATAAATCCCGGGCTGGGCTCTGCCTTCCCTGCACACTTCAATTTGTCTGACAATGGGCAGGACACGGACGCACAAATCTCTTCAAGCCCCGATGAATTTTTTATGGCAGCTCCAGTCCAGCAGCAAAGGACGGGCTTTAAATGGGAGCAGCACTGCTGGGAGCGGGAGCCCCCGGAGACAGAGCCCTGGCAAGGGTTTTGTGTGGGGTTTGTGTGGGATGAGCCCTGGGAAGGGTTTTGTGTGGGATGAGCCCTGGGAAGGGTTTTGTGTGGGGTTCAGTCCTTCAGCTTCTCGGGTCTGCCTTGCTCCCAGGGCTGCCAAAGCGCTCTGGGGTGGAGCTCATCTCATAGGGAATGGAAACCCATCCTATAGGGAATGGAAACTCATCTTATAGGGCATGGAAACCCATCCCATGGGGCATGGAAACTCATCTTATAGGAAATGGAAACCCATCCCATAGGGCATGGAAACTCATCCTATAGGGAATGGAAACCCATCCCATAGGGCATGGAAACCAATCCAATAGGGAATGGACATCCATCCTATAGGGAATGGAAACCCATCCCATAGGGAATGGAAATCCCCCCAGCTGCCACTGCTGCCAGCCACTAGAGGAGCAGAAAATGCCACTGAAAACCTGGCTTAATCACTCAAATCCCAAACCTGGCTCAATCAGCGCAAATCCAAAACCTGGCTTAATCACTCAAATCCCAAACCTGGCTCAATCAGTACAAATCCAAAACCTGGTTTAATCACTTGAATCCCAAACCTGGCTCAATCAGTACAAATCCAAAACCTGGCTTAATCAAATCAAACCCAAAGCCTGGCCTAATAAAATGAAACCCAAAACCTGGCTTTATCACCCAAATCCCAAACCTGGCTTAACCAACACACTCTCTGCTGTCTTTCCAAGGAAGCAAACCTTGCAGCTGAGCAACTGAGTGTGGAGGAAGCAGGGCACTCCAAGTTTGAATTTGTGCTGGATTAACATAGGAGAGGCTCCTTCACCTGATGCCCCCTGGAACTGTATCCCAAACCTTCCCTCAGATCCCAGTTCAGGTGCTGGATACTCCCAAGGAGCCCCCGGACTCCTGCAGCTGCAAGGACAACACCAGGAGGAATAAACTGCACACAATTCCAGATTGGAAGAACAGAGCTGCTCCCAGCAGCCCAGGGATGCAGGGATGAGAGGATGAGAGGATCCAGGGGTGTAGGGATTTGAGCATGAGGGGATGCAGGGATGTAGGAATTTAGGGATGAGGGGACACAGGGATAAAAGGATAGAGGGACACAGGAATACAGAGATATAGGGATACAGGGACAAAGGGGATGCAGGGACACAGGAATAGAGGGATGCAGGGATAAAAGGATAAAGGGACTCAGGGATGAGAGGATACAGTGACAAAGGGACACAGGGATGAGGGGACACAAGGATAAAAGGACAAAGGGACACAGGGATGAGGGGACACAAGGATAATAGGATAGAGGGACACAGGGATGAGGGGACACAAGGATAATAGGATAGAGGGACACAGGGATGAGGGGACACAGGAACACAGGGATAGAGGGACACAGGGATAGAAGTATAAAGGGACACAGGGACACAGGAATAGAGGGACACGGGGATAAAGGGACACAAGGATGAGGGGATACAGGGAACAGGGATAGAGGGACACAAGGATAAAAGGATAAAGGGACACAGGGAAGAAGGGCTGTGTCCCCTCCCACCCTGGCCCCTCTCAGCCCTGAGCCCCCCAGAGCCCCCAGCCCTTCACCCACTGCTGCTCCTCAGCCCCACTCCAGCAGCACTTCCCGGGAATCCATTCATCTCCAGGGAACCTCGTACCACTCCAAACCTCTACTCTGCCACTTAATTGTTCCTAACAGGTAAATCAAAGGTAAAAGAGAACTAATTAATTTTCCAGCTTGGTTTTATTTTACTGTTACTGTTTGGAGAAAATAGAACTAAACCCCATTAGTGTTAAGGTAAGACCATGAAACAACATAATATAATGCAAGAAAGACATTTAATAGCGTGGAGGAATGTTAAATTACTAATTAACTCCAAGTTCCTGGATAAAAAAGCCGAGTAATTTACAGGATTATTGCAACGTGCAGCTCAGATTGCCACGAGGGTCAGCTCGGGAGCATTTCCTGCTATTTCCTTCACCGGGGTGGTTATTGTAGAATTCCTCTCACATTAAAATCCACTGTCCTTACCCACAGTTCAGTGCTGCTAATTAGCAGCCGCTCAGCTTCCCCAGCAGTCATTTTTTTCCGTGTGAAGCTGCCAAATGTTCCCAACTGCTCAAGATGCTCCCCAGCCCCACTCGGAGTGTCCGGAGCCCGCCCGGCCCAGCCCTGCTGCCCTCTGGGCTCAGCCCCGGCCGAGGCACAGCCCGGGCAGGTCCCTGGTCCTGCTCTTTGTGTCAGCCAGGCGGGCTGGCAGAACCTTCCCGGTGCCTTTGGCTGAGCGACAGAACTTGGGAATGTCTATTTTTTCCCTCCTCTCTCTTCCCAAAGACGCAAATCCTGCTCAGGCGCTCGACACCGCGAGCTCTCCAAGCTGTGGGATTTTTTCCCTTCAAAAGCGACTGTTTCCACATTCTATTTAAACTTTTATTCAAACAAGAAAGCCAGGAAAGGCATCTTTTAGTTTTTCCCTAAATATATAAGAAGAATGCCCGAACTTTGATGAATAATTGATTAAATAAAGCATCGCCCATCAAAGGCAGGAAGAGGAGCTGCTCCACAGAAAGGCTCCACTATCAAACGGCACTTTGTTGTCTTAAACACTGCTCAGATCTGCAGCACTAGAGAGCTCATGGCACATTAATGCTGGAGGTTAGAAATGGCAGCAAAGAGATTATTATTATTATTATTATTATTATTATTATTATTATTATTGTTATTATTTGAAAGGGGAATTAGAATTCAGCTTTTCTTGGTTCTCATTATCCCCCAGCAGTTCGAAAAGGGAGAAATTTGGCTGAGAATTGCTGAGCCTCCTCCTTTCCTCTCCCTTTTGTTGGCTTTATGACTAATTTATGTTTAACCTTCTGGAGAATCCATGGTCACAAGACACTTTCTGAAAAAATTCAAAGCAACTTTGGCTGTGTCCAATAGGAGGGCAAAAGGTCTGGGGAGCTGGGGAAGGGCTGGGAATTGAAAGAGGCGGCACGATCTTCTTCACCTCCTCTTCACGGCTCTGAGAGCAATCAGGAAACAGCCACTAATTGCTTCATCAAAATTATGCTTCTCCAGCTTCATACCAATTATTTCCCGTGGCTGTTTAGAGTTTCGTGTGCCTCCCATCCACACGAAGGGGGGAACAAATAAACCAGGGATGTCAATGGCAGCGCGTTTCCCTGGATGGTGAGAGTGGGATCAGGATTCCAGGGCTCACCTATGGAATTCCTTCTGTAAATTCCCAAAGCTGCTCGGAACATGAAGCACCTGAACGTTCTGGGGATGCATTTCCACATGAGAAAGGGCTGTAGAATTTACTTAGGACGAGAGTGTGAAATTCCTTGTGCTGACAGGGATAAATCCATTCAGTCGAGGATCAAAACAGTAGCCCAAGGGTAACAAAGAAAAAGTGTCAACCACATTTGCTCTGAGTGCCACAAAAATCCCCCCTGGGAATTTCACTCATGATGCTCTAGAACTATATTTATATAAGGTTTTTTTTTTAAAAAAGGGAACATAAAGGGCAAAAGGGCTACATTAGGAGGATGAAGGACTTTTAAATTGGTTTAATCTTTTCTTCCAAATATGATGATGGAGTATTTAAACATGAATTTGGAAAGTATTTTAAAATATTTAAATATTTACTCAGTGCTCAAAAAGACCTTTCTTATCCTATGAGGTGTGCAGGGATCAGCATTTAATACCTATTAGTGGATATAGACAAATATATAGATATTATATACATGATAGATTTATAAATACACTAACATAACACACATATATGTATAATATAAACACACACACACATATATGTTATTTTTTATTGTGTGTTTCTGCTGTGATTTGAGTGATAATGCTGGAATTCTGTTTCTTTTTGGGAGCAAGATGCTCTCGGTGCTCCTTAGGGATGACAAACACCTCCGTGCACATCCCACAGGAGCAGCATTCCCTTCCTAATCCCGGCCTTGGGACTTCCCAGAGCCCCTGAATGTGTTTAACAGGGAGCTGCTTGAGCACATTTTATCTGACAGGAATGGCACTGACCCTTCCATGGGTGCTGGAGCCAGGGGAGCCCAGCCCAGGTTTCTGCTCATGGGGTTTGGGGTTGCTCTGACTTTATTGTGCTCTTTCACTGCTTTGGTTCCATCCACTAATTATTCCAACATCATTCTCACTCCATCCTTTGCAGTATCTTGGCAGAGAGCAGAGTGATGGGAGTTTGCCACAGAAATATCCAGATATATTTTTAATATGAGCCTCATATTTCTGTGTCATTGGGGAAGTTAAACTGCAGATGGGCAGAGGAGTTCTCCCCACGAGACTCCAAAAAGTCCTGGGTGCAGCTGAGAAAGCTGAGAATCTTTGGTTATTTTTCCAGAAATGGGATTTTTTTTTCCTGCAAGCTTGCAGAGGCAGCCCATGAGGAGCCTATTTCCATACTGGCAAGGGCTCCTAGCACTGGGAATTATTAAATCAGCCCACGTTAAACACAGATCCTGTGTGTGCTCCTCACACCCCCAGGCACAGACTCCCCATGGGTCTGAAAAGTGACGCAGAAGGATAAAAAAGACCAGTGGGCAAAAATAAAGTATTTAGCTGCTACTTTTCATGTCGAGGGAGTACAACAGGCCACAGTTCTCCACTTTTTCCCCACTTTAAAATAAACTCAGTTTAAAAGACAGTAATACTGATTTCCTAGAGTTCTGTGCAGCTTCAGCTATTTGTTCAATTTATGAACTCAGATCATCCCAAAGTACCCTAAGGCAGCATCACCAGGGTTGTGTGAGCCAGGAAACACGGAAAAAACACCACTAAATGCTGCTTAAATCTTGGTTGGGCTGGTTTTCCCCTACATTTCACAACCTGAAATGCTGAATTTCCACAGAGTTCTGCCCATCCTGCGGGGCTCCATCCCTGGGGATGCCCACACCGTGGGCTCCAGGAGAGAATCCTGGACTTTCCCTGGCACTGGGCACATCAGGGCTCATTCCTGTGACACATCCCAGCCTTTCCCTGGCACTGGGCACAGCCAGGCTCATTCCTGTGACACATCCCAGCCTTTCCCTGGCACTGGGCACAGCCAGGCTCATTCTCAGAACACATCCCTGCCCCTTTCCCTGGCACTGGGCACAGCAGGGCTCATTCCCAGGACACATCCCAGCCTTTCCCTGGCACTGGGCACAGCCAGGCTCATTCCCAGGACACATCCCAGCCTTTCCCTGGCACTGGGCACAGCCAGGCTCATTCCTGTGACACATCCCAGCCTTTCCCTGGCACTGGGCACTGTAGGGCTCATTCCTGTGACACATCCCAGCCTTTCCCTGGCACTGGGCATGGCCGGGCTCATTCCTGTGACACATCCCGGCCTTTCCCTGGCACTGGGCATGGCCGGGCTCATTCCTGTGACACATCCCAGCCTTTCCCTGGCACTGGGCATGGCCGGGCTCATTCCTGTGACACATCCCTGCCCCTTTCCCTGGCACTGGGCACTGTAGGGCTCATTCCTGTGACACATCCCAGCCTTTCCCTGGCACTGGGCATGGCCGGGCTCCTGCCCAGGGCCGTGCCCCTGCCGAGCCTGCTCCGCTCGGCTCCCGGAGCGGGATGCGCGGGATGCTCGGGATGCGCAGAGCCGGGAGCGGCTCTAATCGAAGTGGCAGAGCCGTCACCGTCCGTGTATCGCCTGCCGCGCCGGGAAGTGCCGAGATAATCACCCCGAAGCCGCTGAGAGCTGCCCCGACCATCACCCCGGTGCCGCGCACCGCTCCCTCCGTCGCGTCCCGCCGTTCCAGCCCAGCGTTCCCTAAACAAGCCCTGGCAAACAGCTCTGCCCGCAGCTCTCCTCTGCTCCCCGCGATCCACCCCGGTTCCCGCATGGAAAACCCACAAAGGGAAAGGCGACACCGACGGCGAGGCTTCAGTGCGAGCGGCATTGTTATTCCCACATTCCTCATTAACGCTCGCATTCCAGGAGTGGGAAGCAAATCAAGCGCCGGCTCCAAAGGCAGCGACCCTGCCTGCAGCCCCGGAGAAAGCAGGAATCCATCCTGCCCATAACCTGGAGAAGGCAGGAATCCATCCTGCCCATAACCCGGGAGAAAGCAGGAATCCATCCTGCCCATAACCCGGGAGAAAGCAGGAATCCATCATGCCCAAAGCCTGGAGAAAGCAGGAATCCATCCTGCCCATAGCCTGGAGAAAGCAGGAATCCATCCTGTCCATAACCCGGGAGAAGGCAGGAATCCATCCTGCCCATAACCCGGGAGAAAGCAGGAATCCATCATGCTCAAAGCCTGGGAGAAGGCAGGAATCCATCCTGCCCATAACCTGGGAGAAGGCAGGAATCCTGCCCATTACTCAGGAGAAGGCAGGAATCCTGCCCATAACTTGGGAGAAGGCAGGAATCCTGCCCATAACCTGGAAAAGGCAGAAATCCAGCCTGCCCATAACCTGGAGAAGGCAGGAATCCTGCCCAAAGGCAGCAGGAATTGCTGCAGAGATGATCTGGTTAACAGTGATTCCATCCAACAGGGCAGGAATCACCTCCCCAAAGGAAAAGTCAACCAAGGGGCTGTGGGCAGAGCTGGATGTGCATTTATTGCAGGGCAAGGATGCTTTGGTTTGAAATTTCTGCTGAAATGCTGCATTCAAACAACACCCAGAAATCCAAAGCATCCATTTCTCTGTTTTGTTCACTAAATTTAGCTCAGTGTTTTTGAAAACATCTTTGCTCTAAAATGTATTTATTTGCAACACGAGCAAAGTGTTTCCTTCCTGTAACGAAAATCCAGATAAAATTTATCAAACTGGAAAAGCCCCTGGTGAAGGTGAAGCCTGTGTGTCATGGGGAGGGATTCTCTAACCCAGGGCACCATTTATGTTGATTTTTAGAAATGTTCAAATAGCAGATAAACCTCGATAACTCCAAACTTCCACACACTCTTCTGGAAGGAAAAGGAAAACTTCTGGAAGTTTTACAGACTATGTTTCCTGCCTATGGATTCTTTGTGGGAAAAGATGCTGTGAGTGTATTTCTGAGCTCTGTCATTCCCTGAATGTGAAGAGCCACACTTGCAGGAACACACTACCAGAGCCCGCAGGAAAACAGGGAAATGCAGGGAAATGAGCTAATCCGGTTCAGGTTGGAATCACATAATTATATATCACATTAAATAGAAAAATGCAACTAATTAGGTTTTAAGCAAATAACCTGTTGTGCCTTGTAAAGTTAAAAATTCCATTGCTTGTTCGATTTGAACATACTGAGATAATCCGAGCACTTCAAGGAGAATTCCTGGTATTTCATGACTTAACAGCAACCGAGAACCACGAGAACCACGCTTGAATCACGAGCAGCTCAAGTTGGAGAGGACACTGATCTCCAACTCCAGCAGCTGCTGCCTTTGGGAGCTGAAGGATTTTAATTTCCCTGCTGAATCAGAGCCCCAGACGCCTGCACTCGTTTCACCACTAATTAATGCACTCGTGGAGCTGCGCTAACTAGACCAGGACATATTTTTTGGGTTGCCTGGGTTGTCTGCACTGCAGCAATTTTCCTCTCTGACTGTCTGTAATTATCGGAGCTCAACTCCTCTGCTTCCTGAAACCCTCATTTGGGGATTGTGGGGAACCAGGGTTACTCCAGTCCAGCCTACCAACCACGGGGGACACCCAGTTCCTTCCTCTGCCGGGCTCAGGGTCTGCTGGTCACACCTGGCACATCACTGGTCACACCTGGCCACAGGGCTGGTCACATCTGGCCACTGCTCTTCCAAGAGAAGTCATGAAACCTCTCACTGAGGGTGTGCACAATTTGTGCTTTGAGCCTTCCTTCCTTCCTTCCTTCCTTCCTTCCTTCCTTCCTTCCTTCCTTCCTTCCTTCCTTCCTTCCTTCCTTCCTTCCTTCCTTCCTTCCTTCCTTCCTTCCTTCCTTCCTTCCTTCCTTCCTTCCTTCCTTCCTTCCTTCCTTCCTTCCTTCCTTCCTTCCTTCCTTCCTTCCTTCCTTCCTTCCTTCCTTCCTTCCTTCCTTCCTTCCTTCCTTCCTTCCTTCCTTCCCTCCCTCCCTCCCTCCCTCCCTCCCTCCTTCCCGTTGTTGCCACAATTAATCCTTTATTCATGAATTGCCAGGTCATTTTCCCTCTGAACCTTTATTTCAATCTTCAGCATTTCCTTCAGCTCAGCATCACTGTTCTTATCAACCTGCCCGGGACACGCTCCACTAAAATGTATTTTAGTTTGTTATCAGGTGTTGCAGCCTTGGGACACATCTGGGATGCAGTTCAGTCCCTTTTACTATATCTCACTTTTTTTTGTCCTGTGGGAAATGGATATCCCAGGATTTTTAGCCAACAGTTGCTGTCCAAAAGCTGAGGACAGGAAGGTTTTTATCAATGCATGTAAAAGATAATTATTGCTTTCTTCAGCAATGAAATCAACTGGTCTGAATGTCTCTATCCAATGCACTCCAAGCCCTGTCAACATTTTTGCTGCTGGATTAGAGTTTTGGTAGTCCTTTATATAAATGATATGTAAATTATCAAACCACAGCCAAATACCCGGGCCTTTCAAACCCATCCTGGCTCCCAGAGTGATCCACACATACCCCTTGTTAATGATAATGAGGCCTCCTCTGCAACGCTGCACGTTGAAGAAGAAGAATCTGCACGTTGAAATCTGATGGAAATGAAAACTCATCACACCTTTCTAGGAAGGGCCTTTTCTCCAAGAACACCACACACCATACTCTGGATTCCTGCCTGGGCTGCCCCTGAAATCCCAACCCAAACTCCTGCTGCCCCTCCTCGTGGGCTGTGGCACAGCATCCCCAGCCCAAAGTTATCCCTCAGCCCTTCCCTTCCCCGTCAGCTCCATCCTCGGCTCGGATAACTCATCCAGCTCTCCTGAAATCTCACAAACAACACCCAGAGCTGCTGTTCTGCCAGGCTGGCAGAGGCACTGGTGAGGACTACCCAAACCTGCTCCTTCTGCACCATCCAGCCACTGCCGGGAGCTGAAATGGACCCTCCCAGACTCACCTTATGGGCTCTGCTGATGGTCCTGTCCCGTGGGAGCCTTCCTGGAGAGAAGGGAAGGTCCCACCCATGGGTTGCTCCTTCCCCAAGCCCAACACCGAGGTCTCTCTGAGCCTGGGACACCCCAGATCCTGCAGTTCCTGCCCAGAGCTGCAATCAGAAACACCCACGTGGACAATTCCCACCTGGTTACCAAACCCAGCTCCACTGCAGCAAATCTGGGGCTTGTCACCCTTTAGGCTTGCCCAGGTCTGGCCTGGCTTCAGCCACACTGAAGGTCCCAAGCCCAATGGCCGACCCCAGATTATTTTGATTTATTCCACCCCTGACAACCAGCTCCTGCTCCACATTTTAATCCTCTTTATGCCCAAATCACCATTATTTTGGTGCATATGAGCAATGAATTTCAAGTATTACATTTTAACTCTTGTCTCTCCCCGAGAAACCTGAGAAATGTCATGTTCTGAGTTCCTTCTAAAAACAGGAGAGCAGAGAAGGACCTGGTGTTTTAATTCCCTTTATCTGTGACTGGGAGTTTCTCTGCTCCAGAAAACCCCTCCCAAACTCCCAGGCAGCACAGGTAGCTTTGCAGCCCAGCAGCTTCTGCGGAGTGTCATAAATAGAAGGGAAAAGAGCAGGGAAGAAGGGAAAAACGCCCCCAAAGGGCCGGGCCCGCTCCCCCTGCGCTGCCTCAGCTGCACATCAGACATGCGGAACATTGAACCGTCCTCTTAAATATTATGACATGGAGAAAATCACATTGTGCTTTAACCTATCAACAAAGGAGCAAAGCAATTACACGGCTAAACACAGTCGAGGAAGACCCAATAAAGAGAAATCCAAGAAAATTTGGTGAAAATTCTTAAGGGGCCTTACAATGTTTAATCATGCTTCAGGCCTAAATTAATATTCTGCTTCTAATTCAAAAGCCTGAACCACCAAGGTACATCTTTTGGGTATTTTTAATAACCAGAGTACAACACTCGGTGAATTAGCAGCTGCTCTGACTGGTATTTTACTTTTTCTTTGCTTGCTCAAGTAAAGCAGTTAATATTGGTATAATCATCAAACTAACATTAGTCAGACAGAAGGACAGATCTTTTCCGTATTGTAATGCAGAACACAAAAAAAAAATTAAACCAAGATTTAGAAATTCCTTTGTGTATTAAATAATTTTTCTTAGGTGGTTTCAATAAAACAAAAAATTGTTATATTCACCCATTTTCTAAAACAAATAGTGGATTAAGAGTACATAAACACATGGAAGAGAGGGAAAAATCTCCTCATGTGCTGCTACCCACTGCTATCCAAGGGATGGGAGAAATATTTCTGGGAATAAATCCATCCTGTTGGAATTGGTGGGGAAATGCCCTCCATAAAGGTGAAAGCTTTGGTCAGCAGATTTAATTCTGTTGGGGTTTCTTTCCTTCAGGTATTTGCAAATGTGTCACTGGAGGAGATTCCAGCTTTACATCTGGTTTGTGGAATAACCCAGCCAACAATATTGATTTTCCCAATCTTGGAATAATCCCATTCAGTTGCCAGGGAGCATTTTCCCTCAGATAGATGAGAAGCAGAGCTTGGAAAGCTCAAAACTGTGAACAAAGGACATTTTAAGTGCCTCATTTGTTACTGCTGCTCTGGGGCTGAGGAACAGCCCAGGAGTTCCTGTCATGGGCACAGGGGATGTCACAGGGACAGGGGGGACAGGTGATGTCACAGGGACAAGGAATGTCACAGGGACAGGTGATGTCACAAGGACAGGTGATGTCACAGGCACAGGTGATGCCACAAGGACAGGTGGTGTCACAGGTACAGGTGATGTCACAGGGACAGGGGATGCTGTGGTGCAGTGGGTTTGAAAATGTCTTTTCTCCTGGGATGGTTTCAAGGCCTTCTTTGGTTCACTGTGATTTCTACATTTATTGGAGTTTATTTCATTGCAGAACCATCAATCTGCAACGAGCTGGGTGTGCAACAACAGTTCACCAGGAGTGGCTGAATCTGTTTATAAAAAGATTCTTGAGTGTTTCCCTGCCCCCTGTTCCTGCAAATGTTGAGATTGAAAAGAGAATAACCCTTGTATTTTTTCTCTCTTTCCTTCCCTTTTTCAGGAGATTTTGGAATCCCTTCCTTCCCTCACCCATTCCTGCATTTTCCCCACACAGACCCCGCTGAGCCAAGCTGACCTCAGCAACTCCTCCCCTCACCAGAGGCAGAACTATAAAAAACCCAGTGAGCCCCAGTTTTCCCAGCAATTCCAGCCCAACTATGCCCACATCACCCTGGGGAAATGAGCTGGAAAGCACCCTTGAAGTGGAAGAACTACAAACACCTGGCACATATTTTTACTGCGCTGATTGATCCCATAGAACTCCAGAATGAGTTGGGGTGGGAGAGACCTTCAAGCTCATACCATTCCATGGGCAGGACATTTTGCCCTGGCCCAGGGTGCTGGTGTGACTCACAGCGGGTTGTAGGAGCAGAAAGGGCTGGATTTGGAACCCCCAAAACCCTTCTTTGCTCTGGACTGAGCAGCTCAGGAACCCTGCCCAGCTCTGCAGCAGCAGTTGATAAACCTGAGAGTCATTAAAAGATATTTCCAGAGATTCCCAGGCTTTGATCTCCCATGGGACAGCACAGGACCCTGACGGTGCCCAGGCCCCTGTGCTGGCTCCAGTGAATCCCAGCCCTCCCCAGTATTTTCCTTGGATAAGAGTATTTGTAAAACGCTCAAACCTTGCATATAATGCGTTATGCTATTAAGTAGAATATCTAAAGTACTTAAACTAATTATGCCTATTTTGTAAGATTAATTATAATTAATAATTTAACATATTTTATCATTTAAGTCAGTATCCGTTCTGATCTTTAACTTTAGAGAGCACACTGTATACGTACTACATAATTAGGGCTTATGTATCACATAATTAGGGCTAAATACTAGGAAATCAGGCTAATTAGACCAAATCAAACTGAATTATTTAAGCTTTTTTTTTTAATTTTAGATGTAGAATATTTAGTAATTAAATACTGATTTCATTTTCTCGTGCTGACACATGGCGCTTGTCTCTCAGCCGTGCACAATGGAGCATTATCCAAGTGTTTGTCACCCAGGGAGCGGGGACAGGGAGGGACTGGCCAGGGAGGGCTCTGAGCCAGGCACAATCCTGGAATTCAGGAGGAACGGAAGCATCACCCGAGGCACTGAGGGTGTTCTCACAGTTCTCGTTCCTCCCTGGGGATTGCGAGGAGAAGCTGCAGCACAGCCTCCCTCAGAACTTCCATCAGAGCTCCCTCAGAGCTTCCCTCAGAACTTCCATCATCAGAGCTCCCTCAGAGCTCCAACAGAGCTCCCTCAGAATCTCCTTCAAAGCTCCCTCAGAGCCTCCCTCAGAGCTCCCTCACGAACCCCCTCAGAGCTCCACCAGAGCTCCCTCAGAGCTCCCTCACAGCCTCCCTCAGAGCCTCCTTCAGAGCTCACTCACAAACTCCCTCAGAGCTCCACCAGAGCTCCCTCAGAGCTCCCTCACAAACTCCCTCAGAACCCCCCCCCCCAAAGCTCCCTCACAGCCTCCCTCAGGGCCTGGTCCCGGCTGGGCCGGGCCGGCAGAGCCCATGGGGTCACCGGTGCCACTCCAGAGCTCGGGGCACAGCAGTGTCCGGGCTGTGTCCGGCTGGCTCTGGGATGGCCCCGGGAGGAGACTCCGGCCCTGCCCGGGCTCTGCTCGGGGCAGGGGCTCTGCCTGCTGTGCCGGGAGCTCCGGGGTTCAGCCCTGCCCGCGGCTCTGGGGCCGGAGCTGGGCACGGAGCAGAGCCTGGGCCTGCTCCAACCTCCCTGCACATGGGGACAGACAGGGACAGACGGACACACGGGGACAGACGGACACACAGGGACAGACGGACACACAGGGACACACAGGGGCAGCCAGGGCCAGGCAGAGCTGAGGCCCCTCTCCCTGGGCTCCTCTCCAGGCTGAGCAGCCCCAGCTCCCTCAGCCTCTCCTGGGCTCTGAGATGCTCCAGGCCCCTGCTCAGCTGCAGGAGCTCCTGGCCCTGCTGTGCTGAGGAGCCAGAGCTGGACACAGCACCCAGAGGTGCCTCCCAGGGCAGGATCACCCCAGAGGCGCTTTGGAGGAGCAGGATCACCCCAGAGGTGCCTCAGAGCAGCAGGATCACCCCAGATGTGCCTCAGAGGGGCAGGAGCAGCTCCCTCAGGGGTCTGTACAGCAAAGCATCCCCGGTGTGTGGGGAAGCAGCGGCCTGCAGCAGCCTGTGCCTCCCCACAGCTCCCTTCCAATACTGAGCTGGATTAGTCAATACTAACCCTTGTAACACCCTGCTAACAACACCGAGAGATGGAACCCATCTTTTTGGCAGTGGCTCAAAATCTCCCTGCTAGGAAGCGCTCGGGACAGATGTTGTTGGCCATATGACATCCACACAAACATCAGAAAATAAAGTCTTTCCAACAAAGCCTGGTACTGGCAAGAGCAGCAGCGACATCACCGAACAGTAACAGGGCTGCAGGCAGAGCCCTCAGAGGGAGCAGCACCTGCTCCACCCCAGCCTCAGTGAATTTGCAGTTCATTTACAGATGTACATGTACAGCTACAAAACCTCCTGCTTTTCTGTGCAAACACATTCATTTCAGCATAATTCACCAAAAACCACAAGTTTTGTTATTTTGCATCCATCTTCTCTGCCAGAGCAGAGCCCATTTACCACAGCTGGTAGTGACAGCACAGGGAGCTTCAGACTGGAAGTGTGGGCTCAGATCATAGTTTAGGGTCCATCCTCCAACATCTCCAGCACTGGTACTGCCTGCACCAGCCCCCAGAGCAGAAATATTTAAATATGAACACGCCTCTGGTGCAAGACACCAGAAATACTACTCCTCTTTAGGTAAATGTTAAAGGAATCCACGGGAGATCAAGGGCCCTGCAATGGAAATCATCCCCATGCCAGGGGCTGGGTTCCCTGTGTGTGTGTGGCACTGGCTGATCCAAGCTCAGCCAAGTCAATAAAAGGAATCCCACGGACTTCCAGGGGCTCAGAGGGAACCCACAGCTCTGGCTCAGGGGCTTTGGGAAGGGAGTGCTCCTTGTGTTTACAGTGCTTCCTGTGAGATCTGAGCACTTTGGGTTTTGTCAACAGCGGCCCTCGGATCAGAACCAGCTGGTTTGGGGGTGATGGTTCTAAAATCCACCCAGCAATGGGCACAAGGGAATGGGGAATGTGGGCAGAGCCAGAGGAGCAGGAGGATCCCAGATCATCCAGTGAGACACAGGGGAATTGTCCCCGGGGCTGTGGCAGAGGGAGAAGTTCTTTGGGGAAAGCAGCAAATCAGAATTCAAATGTAAGGAAAGGCTGGGGACGTGGGGAGCAGCCCTGCAGCACCTCCAGGAGCATCCCTGTCCCTGCTCCATCCCCAGCTCACATCCATCATTCCCAGACTCCCAGCTGCCCGGTTTTTATAGACACAGCAGCAGAGCCCAGCCCGGCTGTGTGGGGCTGATGGACACTCTCAGCTTCATTTTCCTGGTGCCCTTTATGGTGCTCGTTAAAAGTACTTTTTTATCTGACCTTGTTCCACGCAAGGAATTAAAATTCTGAATGGAATCCTCTGCTCACACCAACTCCATGGTGAGTCTGTCCCAGCAGAGAGGCTCCTGCTCCTCTCACAGCACAACCTCCTCGCTTGGTAGTAAAGCACAGAAAATAAACAGAGCTCCGAGTGCAAATAAACAATTAATAAACATTGATTTTATGGATTTCTGTTCCTGTCCTAGCCCTGTGAACAATATCTGCCACATGCAATTCAGGAAGTGAAGCTGTTTTAGTTATTTTTTAAGTAGTGTTTTCTAAATGATTCTTTTATTTGTAATTTATTATACATTTGAATTGGCCTGGAGACATCAGCTCAGCATTAGCTGCACAGGAGTTGTTTTAAAAGTCAATTTTCATTTACTGCTAGGAAAGGAACAAGATTTTTTTTGTGTTTTTCTCTAACAAATTTTTTAATATTTGCCTTGATCGTACACAGAGATTGAGGCAAAAAGGCCCAATTTCAGCTCAAAAGAGGAATTATTCAGGAAACATCCAACATTTGCAAACAGGCAGCTGTCACTGAACCTGCAACAGAGAATTAGTCAGATTTGTGGCTATTAATGAATTTGGTAAATTGGTATCATATGGGGATGCTTAATGTGGAATTCTATAGGAATACCCTCAATCCACACACTCCATGCAAAAAAAATTAACCTACCTGATATAAGAAAAAAAGAGGCTTAATGAGCACAGAACTGTGAAATGCCACTACAAATTTTAATTTTTAATTAAACAGACCCCTCCCTGTTTCCAGCTCAGAAAATACAATAAATATTTGCAGGTTTCAGGCATTTCCCAGCCATTGCCATCCCAGTGGCAGCTCCAGAACTTCACGTGCAGCACAAAGAATAATTTAACACCCATTAATAAAGGAATTTTCAGGGGAGCTCGTGCTCAAATTATATCAATCTGCTACTGTTCCAAAATAAACGCATCAGGTGGCATTTAAATGCAGGTGGCTAACCATTTTATCAGTGCACATATTTAAGCTATTAGAAATATAATTAGAAAAATTAAATTAAACACACTTAATGCAGATTCTAATTCGAGCAACACTGTCCTTATCATTATGCCATTTTTATAGCAAATTATAAAGGATGTCTAAATTGTCCGGGTTTGTTGCTGACTGATAGCTGAACTCAGATAATTAAGTTGTTAACCAGGTACTTCAGTGGTCAACACGGTTATATATCTTTGTCTGATCACTCCCCCTCCTCCTGCGTGCGCCGAGCTCAGGGGAAGCAGATGGATGGCACTTGACACTGCCCACCTCCGCAGCGGCTGATTAGACACAGCCCCGTGCCACAGGTACACTCAATTATCCTGCCCGCACCCCGCGCTCCCCGCGGCCGGCAGCTCCGCATCTGCCGCATCTGCTGCATTTCCAGCCCGGGAGAACCGCACCGAGCCGTGCCGGCAGCTTCCCCGGCCGGCCGAGCTTCACCCCGAGCCTGCGGGCACGCCCTGCAGCCAGCGCTCCCTGCGATTGCACGGCAGGGAATCCTCTCTGCGCAAGGAGTCCAAGCTTTCCAGGGATTGTTCGTGTCCCTGCGCTGGCTCCTGGATGGGCCCGTGGCCCACCCTGCATCCCACAGGCACCAGGATCCTGCCAGAGGGATGCTTCAGCCCCACAGCTGCCTGGCTAACTAACAGCACTCCAGGGAAATCCCAATACCCATTCACCAATAAACAGCAGAACCTGGCCACGGGTAGGGGTGTGCCAAGGAAACCTGGGTGCAGCTCCTGGGGGAAAATGATGGATGCTCAGGTAACACAAACACATTGCAGCCCATGCTGAGGGCTGGGTTGGTGACAGCAGAAATGATCTGTAACGCGTTTGAGGTTAAAGATTTGGGGTACCCTGAGTGCTCTGGGGGCATCTCTGCAGCTGTGACTGTGTGTATACAAGCAGTCCCCAAATTTACTGGAAATCACTTGGCCTCAAGATCTCCCGGTATCCCATTTCCATCAAAATAACAGAAAATTTATAGAAAAACTTCCTGGCTTTCAAATTTCCTCTAAGTTTTAAGCATTCTAAACCAACTTTTGACAGTTGTCCTTGTCTCACTGGAAGTAAGGGGTACCACCAGCTGGTTTGATCCTTTTTCAGACATAATCCCCAGTGCAAACACCTGGAATGTTACAGAGAGAAGCAGCTCTGGCCATCACAGAGATGGGCATGAGCCACAGCTGGTTCATGTCACAAAACTGACTTTTTTCCACCAGATTGTTGCAGTCACTTCTTCTCCCACTTAAGCTGCACTGAGCAGCTGCGGAGTGGCCACAGACCTAATGGAGTTCCACTCCAGTGCTCCCAAATGATGACAAACTAAAAATCCTCATCACAACCAAAAATCCTGGTCACAAAGTACAGATCCTCATTGCAAAGAAAAAATCCTCATTACAAACTACTGATCCTCATCACAAACTAAAGATCCTGGTCACAAACTGAAGATTCTCATCACAAACTAAAAATCCTTGTCACAAATTACAGATCCTCATCACAAACTACAGATCCTCACTTCAGGACAAGAATGTATGGGGTTTTCCCATTTCCACATGAAGAAGTAATGCACAGGGTTATTCCTGCAATGTCACCAGTAAAGATTTTGACTTTGTAACTCAGTTACAAAAATTCCATTTTGTTGAGGGGTTTGGTTTCCCTCCTCCTGCTGCAATTTGGTGGAGAAATAAAAAAACTCCGCCGTGCTCTCCATATTTATTAACAAATTCTCTAGGATCTGGTGGCTCCCTTTTAAACTTCTGAGCGCAGGGAACATTTCAAAAGGCGCCTCCTGAAAGGGAAAGGAGCCACTCTGCCTGGTGGGGGGCATCCTCCTTCCCTGGAGATCGTTCCAGGAGAGCAAACCACACACATCCACACAGGCTGGGCAAGCAGGATTAAAGGAAATCCTTCCACAATGCATTTTCCTGCTTCTGCCCCTACGTGATCTGACTCCACTATCCTTTCCAACAAATATGTAATTATTAGCGTATAAATTTAACACCTAGCCATGCTATAACCACAATTCCTGCCTTTATTTCCTTTACTTACTTCATATGGAAAGTTATTTCTCTGGAATTATTGTTTTCTGGGGTTTTTATTGCAGAGTGTTATTTATTCCTCAGATTATCATTTGCTTTCATACACCTGTCAATGCTATTTTTTTGATCTCTTTAAAATAATATTCAAAGAATGAGGATAATTGTCCAAGTGATTCTTTTAATATCCTTCTGTATTTTAGTAGAATATTTGGGTCCTGCTTAATTGTTAACTCATGGGAACACAAATAAATTTAACTGAGTGTAGGTTTAGAGTAGAAACTGGGGACAAATCCTTCCCTGTGAGGGTGGGCAGGCCCTGGCACAGGTGCCCAGAGCAGCTGTGGCTGGTCCTGGATCCCTGGCAGTGCCCAAGACCAGGTTGGACAGGGCTTGGAGAAGCCTGGGACAGTGGAAGGTGTGGAATGGGATGGGATTTAGGCTCCTTTCCAACCCAAACCAGTCTGGGATTCTGTGATGATTCCATGAAATTCCATTTGCTGTCTGCAGGGACATCCCAGCCATGCTTAGATATGGAAGCTGCAGGTGCAGTACAAAGAAATAAGAGGAAGCTCAGTTTGGAAGTGGGAAGAGAACTCCAGCTACTGCTCCATGTCCATCCTGCCCTGCCAAGGAGAACTCTGTGGAAGTGTTACAACAAAACTTAATTTAATGAGTGGTGTAAGAGGCAGTGAATAAGCTACCTGCTGGGGCCACTCCTACCCTGGTTGTCCAAAACGAAGCTGGCAAAAAACTGGGGCTGTGGGAACAAGGAAAGCCCAGATGCTCTGGAGCCCCCAGGTGGATTCCCTCACTTTTGGTTAATTCAAAAGGCCCTGCTCTGCCTTTGTTCTGGATGGATGGATGGATGGATGGATGGATGGATGGATGGATGGATGGATGATGGATGGGGGATGGATGGATGATGGATGGATGGATGGATGGATGATGGATGGATGGATGATGGATGGATGGATGGATGGATGGATGGATGGATGATGGATGGATGGATGGATGATGGATGGATGGATGATGGATGGATGGATGGATGGATGGATGGATGGATGGATGGATGGGGGATGGATGGATGGATGGATGGATGGGGGATGGATGATGGATGGATGGATGGATGGATGATGGATGGATGATGGATGGATGGATGGATGGATGGATGGATGATGGATGGATGGATGATGGATGGATGGATGGATGGATGGATGGATGGATGGATGATGGATGGATGATGGATGGATGGATGGATGGATGGATGATGGATGGATGGATGGATGGATGGATGATGGATGGATGGATGGAGGGATGGATGATGGATGGATGGATGGATGGATGGATGGATGGATGGATGGATGGGGGATGGATGATGGATGGATGGATGGATGATGGATGGATGGATGATGGATGGATGGATGGATGGATGGGGGATGGATGGATGGATGGATGGATGGATGATGGATGGATGGATGATGGATGGATGGATGGATGATGGATGGATGGATGATGGATGGATGGATGGATGGATGGATGGATGATGGATGGAGGGATGGATGGGGGATGGATGGATGGATGGATGGATGGATGGATGGGGGATGGATGATGGATGGATGGATGGATGGATGATGGATGGATGATGGATGGATGATGGATGGATGGATGGATGATGGATGGATGGATGATGGATGGATGATGGATGGATGATGGATGGATGGATGGATGATGGATGGATGGATGATGGATGGATGGATGGATGGATGGATGGATGATGGATGGATGATGGATGGATGATGGATGGATGGATGATGGATGGATGGATGGATGGATGGATGGATGGGGGATGGATGGATGGATGGATGGATGGGGGATGGATGATGGATGGATGATGGATGGATGGATGATGGATGGATGATGGATGGATGGATGGATGATGGATGGATGGATGATGGATGGATGATGGATGGATGGATGGATGATGGATGGATGGATGGATGGATGGATGGATGATGGATGGATGGATGATGGATGGATGGATGATGGATGGATGGATGATGGATGATGGATGGATGGATGGATGGATGGATGGATGGATGGATGGATGGATGGATGATGGATGGATGGATGATGGATGGATGGATGGATGGATGGAGGGATGGATGATGGATGGATGATGGATGGATGGATGGATGGATGGATGGATGGATGGATGGATGGAGAACCCCCATGGATGAACTCCCCACCTGAACTGCACCAGGAACTGAGGGACAGCCCCAAGCTCCAGCAGCACATGGACACCATGGACACCTCAACATCTTTAATGGATCCCAGATTTCCAGACTGGTTTGGGTGGGAAGGGACCTTAAATCCCATCCAGTGCCACCCCTGCCATGGGCAGGGACACCTTCCTCTATCCCAGGGTGCTCCAAGCCCTGTCCAACCTGGCCTTGGACATTCTGAGGGATTCAGGGGCAGCCACAGCTTCTTTGGGAATTCCATTCCAGCCCCTCCCCACCCTGCCAGGGAAGAATTCCTACCTAGTATCCCATGGAAATCTCTTCCAGCCAGCACCAACACGTGATCCCCTCTGAGCAATGCAGACCTGCCGATCTCCAGGTGGAAATTCCCTGTTTCATGGAACACCACCTCAAACAAAGCACCTGCACCCCAAATGTCACATCCCACACACTCCACACTCCCAAACGGGACCATTGCCTCATGTTCAACACTTTGTGTGATCTGGACAACGGCCAGGGACAACTTTAGAGGTGGCAAATTAATTACTTTCTTTATATCAAAATGAAAACAAAGCCCACAATCACCACTAAGTGAAACCCTCTCCAAAACTCCCTCCGGTGTGAGGGACTTCTGCTCCACCACCTAAAGCATGTGGGCTACTGTCTACAACACGCAGTCTGATTTTACTTTAACTTTTATGAAGTCTTCAATATTTAAAGGTTCATTACTTGAATTTTTATACCAAGAGGAAAATAAAATAAAATACATCAACACGGGGAGGCAGGGTGATTCCAGCATTATTTTCTGGCATTATTTGCTCAGCAATCTCAGTTTATATTGCACTCATTGCCATAAAACACTGAGGAGAAATCTGCATAACAATGGAAGAGGCTGGACAACAGACACAGGCCAATATTGGCTTTTTATTCCCCGAGTAATCTGCATTTTACAACTGACTGTATATATAGAAAAAAAAAAAAGTTGCTTTATCTAAAGTTTCGAGGAAAGGAGACAATGAGCAACACTTGGGATTTTCTGTCAATTTGCCCTTTCAGAGAAACAATTGTGCTGTGGAATCCAGAGGAACAGCCTCTCTCTTTTCTGGGGGTAAAACCGCTGAGTTTTTATGGCTTTTAAGGTGCTGCACTTCAAGCAGGTCAGCAACAAAAGGTTACTCTGAAAAATTCTAAACATTAATTGGGAAGAAATAAAAATAAATAGTCCATGAAGACCCCTTCAATGTGATGATTTGGGGAAGGTCAGATAACCCTAAATGAAAGGAAGCAATAGAAGGAAAAACTGGGAAAGCCCTGGGTTTGCAGCCACGCTGATTTCCGTAATGCATTCACGATTGCCAACAAACAGAATTATTGCTGCACAGGAGAACCGTGTGGTCTCTACTCTATCACTACAGAGGGCAGCAACAGACAACAGAGCTCTTTAGCATGATAGAGGGAATGTTTAACATTCCCAGTAAACAAGGGAGCTGGAGAGGCTGGGATCTGCCTGTCCCACATTCCAGCCTCCTTGGGATGGGAACAGGAAGGCTGGGAAAGCCTTTGGGAAGCCTGGATGCTCAGCGAGCTGAGCCCATCTCCTGTCGATTCAGCAAGGGCAGATACTAAAAACTCCCCTAAACCGTGAGTCACAACATGAGGGTGGAGCACAGGGCCACGAGCTGGATCCTCTTGGTGCTCTCTGCCCCATTCATGCCCTCACACCCAGACTCCAGCTCCGGGGACATGGACCAGCAGAAAGCCAAGAGCTGGGAAGGGAGTCCTGTCCAGCCTGGAGACCAAGGCACAGCACAACATTCCCTGCGAGGACACAAGGACAGGCCTGGGGGGAAGTTGCTCATCTGGATGTATGTGAAGGACTTTCTGCAGGATTATTTTGAGCAGCAAAGCCGTGCTGGGGGCAGGGTGAGGCTCAGGCACAGCTCGAGCACTGGGCACAGCCTCCTCCAGCTCCGACTGCAGATGCAAAGGAGGGCAGCAAAGGTCTGATGATCAAACAGGGAGAAAATGACTGACAACACGGAGCCCGCTCAAAGGAACTAATGGAATAATTAGTTCCAAAAAGACTAAAAAGACTGAAGAATTCATGATGTCATAAAAAGCAGAGCTACTTAAATTGGATTAGAAAATAAAAATGACACGAACATTGTAAATATTCACAGATCACATCATTGACGTGTAATGTGCCGTTAAATGATGTCAAATTAAAGGGGAAATTACATGTGTAAGAACTAGGAAGAATAAAGGGAAGACATTTTAAAGATGCACAGTCCTTCAAGTGAAAATCCCTCTCGTATATCAGGGCTGATCACTGCGGGGATGGGGAAACTATGAGAGAAGAATAAAATAAAATATGGGAAAGAAAACAGAGGGTAAAAACATCTCAATTTAAGGCTGTGGTGAAAGGCTGTTAACTCCCGAGTGCTTCCCCTCCGCGTGGCCTTGCCAGGTGCTCCCAGCCACAGCCATGCCCAGGCTCCATGGCTGCTTAAACCCGACTAAAATCACTCCTAATTTATCCCAAGAAGCCAGCAGTCAAGTGTGCTTTCACATGGGAGAGCCCTGAGTGGGGCCAAGGGCCCGGCTCAAAGGGCACCTCGGAACTCTGTGAATTGGGGTGCAATTAACACCGAGCCGCTGGAGCCAGAGGCACAAGGCAGGGACGGCACTTGTGAATCCTCTCCTTCCCATGGGAAAAAGCCTTTCTGGATCCCCTCAATCACACACGGCACCCGGAGAGGCTCCCAGCCCCTCGGCCAGACTGAGATCTCATCTCAGCAGAGTTGTGGCAATTAATTTACCTCCAGTGTGCTCTTTCAAGTGAGCTGGGAGAGCAGGGGGGGCCCCCCAGCTTCTCCCCCTTCCCTCCGCGCGCGATCGGAATCTTCTGTTCCAAAGGTGGCATTTCGAGCTCCTGAAAATACCTGCATAATAAAGGGTAAGAGCTCCTCTGCACACAGATATATGTACATATCTTTCCCTGCCTCGTGGGCCCTTCCGCCTCCAAACTCCGCGAGGTGTTAGCAACACGTCGCGCGATGGGAACTCGAGATTATCGGCATTATCTCACCCACCCTGCTGATAAGATGGGCTGATGCCGGCGCTGCTGTGATAACGGAGCTGACTCTGCTCCTCAGCAGCACTGTCAGCCTGCTGGTGGCTTTTCCTCAGCACTGGGGCCTTTTCCACAAGACATTTTTGTGCCCCGGAGTTTGGAATGGGTTGGGTGGGAAGGACCCTAAAGCCCATCTCATCCCACCCCTGCCATGGTGAGACACCTTCCACTGTGTCAGGGTGTGCCAAGCCCAGTCCAGCCTGGCCTTGGGCACTGCCAGGGAGCCCACAATCCCTCTGGGCAGAGAGAGCATTTAGACTAAGCACACATTCACCATCCTGTTGGAGGGGATCACACCATTTGGGCTGAATCCCCCAGTGATGCTCTTCACTGTCCAGCAGGTCCAGCAGATCCTGGTGCTGTCATGGGATGGAGCACTGGGCACCATCAGGAAGCTCCTGGCACATCCCAGGATGGCTCATGCTGGAATTACCCTCGTGTGCCCCCAGTTCAGACATAAATATCAACACCTGCCCTGCTACAAAAACACCAGGAGATTCTTAATGATCCCCACATCAGCTGGGAGCCAAAAGAGGAATATTTACATCCCAGGGACTCTCACACTCAAGCACGTGGAAATGCAGAAAAAATTGCGTGAGAAAAAGAGCAACCTTTTCTTTTTTCCTTCTCTGAGTTGAAATAGCAGCACTTGAGTTCCTCAAGGCTTGAGTGATCTGTGTGCCCACACTGAGGCACTCGGCATCTCCCATCCCCACCTGCACTCCCCGGCTGAGCCAGGAACCTTCAGGGCTCTCCCTGCCAATGGCACAAAGCCTACGAGGGTGCTGTGAGTTCGGAGATCTGAGAGTGCAGAGAACAACTGAAACCTTTTCCTCGCTTTAAAACCCCAAATAAATGCCTTTTGATCACTTCTGAGAGCCTGTTTTAGTGCTGTCAATGCCCAGACATGAGGAAGGGCAGGTAGGACATGAGGCAGGAAGGCAAAGGAAGGGACAGCCCAGGACATTTAAAACTCTGGGATATTTAAGGTGGTTCAGCCCCCCGCCCTGCCTGGGGTGTCAGCAGCCCCCTGTGCCTGGGGGGCACAGAGGGGACAACGTCTCCTTGTCATTTATGTAACTCCAACCCACAGCCAGCAGTTTTTTCCGAAGTGGGGTTGTCTGAGCCCTGGGAGCAAACGAAAGTATTCCGAGGTCTTTATTTGTGCAATGGCATTTCCACTCTGACTGCAGGGATCTGCTGGGTGCACTGGCATTGTCTCTCTAACAATCTGAAAATTACACTGATAATTATCTCGGAGGTATTTTCCAGCCTTGATTGTTCTGTGAGTCTCAGCTGGAGAGGATGCATCACTCTTTTGTCCCACTGACTTTTCACATGTCCTAAGTGCACACATGGAACAGGTTCCCAATCCCAAAGGTACTGCCAGGGAGAGCTTTGCAGCCATGACCCAGAATCTCTCAGTCACGAGAAGCCCTGATCTAACAGGAGCTCTGTCAGGGCTGAGGATCCAATATATCACGAGTCTCCAGGAAAAATAGAGCCCGGCTAAATAACTTGGGAAATATTCTACTTGTAATGGCATTGCAGAGTCAATCAATTTAAACCTAATAAAGACGACGACAGACAATGAATAGAAAGTTCAAGGACTTTTCACCCAGGGCTTTGCTATGGCTGGAAGTCAACCTGCTGGGGTCTGGGGGACCCTACAGACCCTGGGAATCAGCTCCAGGGATCAGGATCATGAAAAAAAGACACCTCCCATTTCAGGGAACAATGCTCTAAAAGCCCTGGAAAAGCAGTGGGAATGGGAACACTTTTGGAGGCAAGGACAA
The DNA here is from genome assembly GCF_023055355.1 of Agelaius tricolor. Lineage (NCBI taxonomy): Eukaryota > Metazoa > Chordata > Aves > Passeriformes > Icteridae > Agelaius > Agelaius tricolor. The sequence goes on from NW_027269270.1 coordinate 35,502,374, forward strand.
ATTTTCATATTTTTTTCAGCCATAACTCATCTTTTCATCCCCCAGCTTCATCTGTGAGCTTTATTACAGACCACCATCATGGGCAGGACGGAGTATTTGCCTTGACTTTGCTCTGTGCTTCCACCGGTACTGGGAGGTTAATGCAGCTCATTAGCTATGCATCTCATTCCAGGATTTATTCCTTTCTTCCACATTTATTTCCCTAACTACTGTTTGTTCTTCCACAGAACCCAGGGAAGGAGCAGTGCGGGAGGCGCGGTTTAACGGCAGCGCTGGTTTACAACACGCAGTCATGGAATCCATTAAGTGTTTAAAAACAGGTGACAGTTTTCACCCCTCCCTGCTCAGAGTGACAACTTCCCTGGGACACCGGGAGGAGCAGAGGCTCTCCGTGGAGATGCTGTTGTTTGCTGCCTTTGCTCCGGGTGTGGAGCGAGCTGCAGATTGCAATTGGGATTCAGCGCAAGATGAGCCTTGGAAGCGCGAGGTGGAAAAACTGCATCGCGTTTCTTCCTGCCAGGTGCTAAGAGACTGCCTTGGGATCCAGCAAAGTCGGAGACTTTGTCCCCATTTCAGCCCTTGGAACTGCAAAGCAAGCTTTGGTCGAGCTCCAGGAGTTCACAGGGATGGAGATGCAGGTCCAGGGGATGCCCAGAGGATGAGCTTAGGCCATGGCAAGGGCCAGGAGCTCCATGTGGTGACACAGCAGAGCAAAATTTGGGTAAAGAAAAGCAGGGCACAACCCACCTGCTCTGCAGGGAAAGAAAGGTGGGAAAGAAAAGTCTGGGGAAAAAAAACCACGTTTGAAAGAAAAGGGGGAAAACTCAAAGGTTCTGAAGAGGCTGTACGTGAGTGAAGATCTGAGGCTGATGAGGAAAGAGCAATCGCAGAATCATTAAGGTTGTAAAAGACCTTTAAATTCATTAAGGCCAACTCTCCCAGTGCTGGGCCTTTTCTCACACTGTCCATCACAGGCACCTTGGAGGAGAGAAGGGCCAGAATGTCCTGGGACAGTCAGGTCAGGGAGAGGGGCTACCAAGAAGACCAGTGCTAATTAATGGCCTGACCACACAGCTAGAGAGTGGGAGTGGGAAAATGAAGTAGTGGGAATTTGGAAAGCCTCATGGTGAGATAAAATTTCCAGAGAGATGCCTTGGTGAGCCCATGGACACAGTCATGCCAAATAAAATGCTCCTCACAAAAGCACCAAATAAACCCTGCAGCCTTTGCATCCCACAATACCAGGGGATCTTCTAGTTTTGGGAATTCCACAATCACCACAGGAGCTGACAACATCCTTTGCAACTGCACAGTGCCATCATTAATATTCCCAACGAGGGAAGCGCAGCAATGCCAGGGCTGGAGCGTTGATATCCCCGTGCAGAGTGATCCAGCACAGTTTAATTAAAATATGCACAGGGGTTTTGTTTATGGAAAGCAGGACAGAGGCCCAGGCATTGGTGCAGGCCCTGCCCCAAGGCCAGACCAGGAACTCGAGAGAACAGAGCCACTCCTGCCACACAACAGGCCAGTCATCCAAAACTGAGGGTCTCTCTTTTCCTGACATTCCTAACAGGGGCTAATTCCCAGGGAAAATCCCCTCCAGAGAGGTGGATCCCATTCCAGTGCAAACCATGGTGGTACCAGTGTGCTTTTAAAATAAAAGCTCTAACAACCCCAAACAACCCAAAACTCAAAGTTCTCATCTTTTCAGGCATTTCCTGAGCTCTGTTGCTGAGACATGGATGGGACACATCAACACCCAAACACTGATTTGCAGGGGCTGCAATCGTGGGGGTGTGGAATGAGAGCTCCAACCCAAACCATTCCATGACTCTGAGTGGGGAAGGAGGGATGAGAGCAACAAGGAGCTTCACACACTTCTATGTTATTGAAGGTAAAAACATTCTCCTTCTGGTCTTTACAATACCACAGAATCATGGAATATCCTGAGCTGGAAGGGATCATGGATCCAGCTCCTGGTCCTGCCCAGACACCCCAAAATCCCTCCCTGGGCATCCCTGGCAGCGCTGTCCAAACCCTCCTGGAGCTCTGGCAGCCTTGGGAATGTGCCCATTCCCTGGGCAGTGCCCAGCACCCTCTGGGGGAAGAGCCTTTCCCAAAATCCAACCTTAATCTGCCCTGGCCCAGCTCCAGCCATTCCCTTGGGGTTGGCCCTGTCACAGAGCAGAGACTGAAGCTGTCCCTGCACTTCCCCTCATAAGGATGTTGAACACCACCACGAGGTCTCCCCTCAGCCTCCTCCTTTCTGTGCTGAATGTAAAAGATTTGGATTCTCTAAACTTGAAACAGACCCCTTGTTCCCTCCATGCTGCAAACTCAGTCCCAGTATTTAATACCCACTCAGATCAAATATTGCTACCTGGAGGAATAAATTTCACCAGAATTAAACCATTAACTGCTAAATCAGCAGCTAAGGAGCCCATATTCCTTTTAATACTGGATTCTTCATGCTGGAATGAAAAAGCAGACATTTGACAAAGCTTATTCACCATACTGGAGTGACTGGAAGCACTGAGAGCTCCAGGCTGCTGCTCCCTGAAGTTTATCTGGGAGCCAGATCCAAACAAAGGCTGCAACAGGAGCCAGCTGTTGACACTCTGCGTCACGAGCTGCATATTAAATGATTCATCAAATGCTGTGTCACAACCTGGATAAAGTCCTTAAAGCACGGGGCCCTCCTCTGTTCCTTTTGTTTTTAGCAGCAAAGAATATCTGGGTAAACCTACACTTGCTGGAACAGCCTTCCCTTCCAGAAACCACTCCCCGTTTAATGCAAATATTCCACCTAAATTGTTATTCGGGGAAATGCCAGTTGCCAAATTTCAGTAAATAGTACTGAAATAAATAAGCAGAAATTGTTATTTATCCAGTGTAAAATTCAGTAAATAGGACTGAAATAAATAAATAAATAAATGAAATTAAATGCACCCAGAACATTTTGGAAAATGAAATAATAGATGAGTAAATAATTTCCCTGGCTGCTGTGGAACGGCAACGTGTTATTGTAACCTGCCTTGTATGCCCCGTGTAAAGCACTGTAAATTATGATTTGAAATTATCATGTTAGATTAGGTTTTCTGCAGCTTAATATATTGTAATATAATATAATTGCTCAATGCAAATGAGCTACTGTACAGCTTTGGCATGGGGCTGTTCTGGAGCCGAGCATTTTACACATTACGGTGAAGTGCGGGTTATTAAGAAACAAATTATAACGAAGCTAAATTTAGTTGGGAGCCAAGATCCTGTCACTGCCTGGCGCTGCCAGTGCCAGGAGGTGTCTCAGGGAGCTCTGACACCAACGCTGGGGCACCTCAAACAGTTACACACACACCTGCTCAGGTAAGAGCTCCCTGCCCACGAGTGCTCATGTTGGTCTCGTTACCTGGAAGTCAAGGATGCTGTAAAGTCACTGCTGTGGCTCCAGATCCCGACTGCCACATGCCCTTTCCAAAATAAATCACCCAGAGCTGACTGTGTTCCCACACTGCTCCCACAGAGGGAGGTTTGGGCTCACCTTGCCACTGCAGGAACAACGGGGGACATGGAGGTGACACAAGAGTTAAAAACAATAAAATGAGTTTGCACACCCTCCAGAATCAGCCACAGAGTCCTGGAATCATTTGGGCTGGAAGGAGCCTCTGGATCACCCAGTCCAAGCCCCCACCAAGGCAGGGTCACCCAGGGCAGGTGACACAGAAACACATCCAGGTGACTCTGGGGTGTCCCCAGAGACTCTCCACGGCCATCCTGGGCAACTGTTCCAGGGCTCTGCCACCCTCAGTGGGGTAGAACTTCTTGTGCTTTATTTTACGGGCATCACTCCTTGTCCTGTCACTGGGCAGCACCGGAAAGGCTCTGGCACCCTCCTGTGCCAGTGCTGGGAGTTATTTGTGCGGATTGATGAGATCCCCTCTCAGCCTTCCCTCCCCTGGATCCAGCCACCCTTCGTGCCCGTGACCCTGTGACCCACCCAACAGGCACGGCTTTCCCTCCTCATTTCCATCCACCAGGCACAAAAAACAAGAGTTGCCGGTAGATGTGCCAGGAGAATGCACTTCCTAAATAATACATTGGCTTGTAAATTGTCCATCCAACTGTAAATTCCAGAAGAAAAATTAAAATGTGTTTCTTCAGCCCTTTCCGCGCGGCGCTCGCTCCGCATGGCGGCATCCCCACGTCCCCCCAAAAGCATGGGCACCGATGGGTTGGGTCCAGAGCAGGAAAAACCTGCTCCAAAGCAATTTATTATTAATGCCAGAATATTCTTGCTAAACAGTTCTGATTATTTCACAAGAAAGAGGTCAAGGTATTGGAGAAAGGGATTTAATCAAATAAACTCTCAATCTCTCTCCAAATAGCATTTTCATCCGGCTGCATGTAAATTCATCAGCTGACTCGCCTCCCAATGCCCAGGCAAGGTTAATCTGCTATGACTGTTAAAACTTCTCAGAGACGCCTTTGGAATAACGATTTACACCGGGAGCAGCCGTGCCACTCACCCCAAACTAGTTCCTCATCCTGTTCCTCATCCTGCTCCTCCAAGTCTGGCCCGGCCCCGATGTCTCTGCTGGCAGAGCCGGAGCTGAACCCCCCTCTTGGGCTGCACATCGGGGACCCCACACGAGCGCCTCGTTTCTGCTCAGCTCCCCGGGTTCTGATGGCCATCAACAGCTCGTTCCAAGCTGCCCCACAGCAAATATCCTGCCCTAAACAGAGGGGGAATCGTGGATTTTCAGGAATATTTCCTGCATCGCCGAAGCACCCGTGCTGGGAAACAAAGCAGTGTGGGCATAGCCAGAGAGGAAATGGAATTTCTCTGGTATTCTGAATTCAATACTGCCCTGCTTTGCTTAAATAAGGAGCCAAGGAATTTATCCCAGCCGTATCCCAAGGTGAATTTCGTGGCAAACACTAATAATCCCTCCTGGCCACTCCACACTTATTAGGCAAACCCTGCCTCCTAGCAGTGCAAATCTATGTGTGTTTTTAAAAAGGATCTTTGTGAACTTCATGTTTAAACACAGGATTATGATATAGCTGTAAACTGCACATTTGGTCAGAAATGGAGATCTGCAATTTTGGGGTTTGTTTAAAAAAAAAAAAAAAAAATCCCAAATGCCTTTTGATCCAGAACTAAAAAGGAAACCGAAACACGGCAGGCAGGCAGGATTATTCTCACCCTTATTTTTTTGCTCTCTTCAGTCTAAGCCTGGCCACGGATTCTGCATTTGGTGGAATATTCTGTGGGTATCTTTGCAGGGCCAGGTCAGGTGTAGGAGGAGATGTTCCTGAGAGCCACAGCGTGGCTCAGAGAAGCTTCCCCAGCCTCCCACGGGCACACACAGCCCACGCTGCCCAGCAGCCCCCGGGCAAGCCCAGGCAAACCCTCCTCTAATTTTATTTCTCCTAAGTGGCCACTCTCATTTATTTGTGCCACGCACACCCCCGCACCTAAATCCCCCCCACCCTGCAGCCTCAGACAACATTCCCTGCTGGAAATCCAGGAGGATTCCTGCAATCCACGGTCTCCATCCCTCAACAAGGAGCCAGCAGCTGCAAACTCTGCCTCAGCCGGGGAGGAGGTGTTGTGATGCTGCTGCTCCGTGCCCCCGGTGCTCCCCGCACCTCTCTGGAAGCTCAGACACCATTTTACATGAGGATGCTTTCTAAAAAGCCCAGTGTAACTGTCTAATTAAGAGCGGAGTGATTGGCTGGTTCATGGACTCTGTGACAGTTCTGACAAATACACATATTGGCACAGCCCTAACCTCACTTCACAGTTTGCAACACAAAGATGGTATTTCCAGAAATGTGCAGAACACTCTGATACAAAGCTTCACCTTGTCTAGTGCTATTCCATTTAATTTTTTATTAACTGCCTGAACATATGCCATTCTAGGAGAGGGTAATAGTTACAAAATGTCAGCAGAAACATTTAAACTGCTCAAATGTAAATGATTTTATAAATTTGTAATGAAAGGTAATTGTCATGTGGGAAAAGTAACAGAAAAACAGATATGTGTAAATGTAAAACTGGCAAAAAATACATCTGACTGGTCGAAGGCAGCAAAATCTAAGTGTGTTTTAATGACCACTGTAAGGAGTATTTAAATAAAATTAGCTTCATGAGCAGAAAATGTGAATTCTATAATATTTTATTTTCTAACATTAGCAAAGTTCATAATAATGAAAAGACCTCATGGAACTTTAATGCGCCCAAATTCATTAAACAGTAGGACATTAAGATTCCTCACCTCATTTTAAAAAACAAATAAATCAAGTCAGATAACATAAATACAAAGCCGGCGCCGGCAGAGCCCGGCTTTAAAAGACCAATATTGGAGCGCGCTCAGTTTCTTTACTTTCCGCTAAAATGAGAAACAATTTGGTGATTAATCCCTTCAGCGATGCCGTGCTGGGTCAGTGCTCCCCGAGATGTCAGCCAGGAGAAGACTCGGGCGCAGAGGGGAGTTTTTCCTCAGCCACCACACAGAGCAACCACCTCCCAGTCAGGTTTGCGGGCAACCATCTTTAAATGCTTGAGCTGCTCTGCGTGGCCATGACAAGATTTGCAATTCCCCACGTTTATTTACACACCATCACCCCAAGTAGACATCACATGGAAGTGGCATGGTCGCGGCTGACCCCAGGGTAGCGGCTGTCTCTGCCGATCGCGCTCGCTGCTGCTCGGCGATTGAACCCCGCCGCCCGCCCCGGCTGCGTGCACGCTGCGCCGCGCCGCAATAAAATTAGCAGAAGCTTGTCAGGGGATATTTTCTACTTTTACGCTGACAGACTCTGGACAAACACGTCTGCGTTTCAGGGAGCCCGCTCTGCGGGAATGGACGGCGGTGGGAAGGAGCCGGGGGCCTAGGCCAGGCACCCCACCAAGGCCGCCTCGCTTCCCCTGCCTGGACCGGGCTGGAAAAACCCCAAAATTACCACTCGGTTTTATTTTTATTGTTTGCCTACATCCACCCCTGCGTAAGCCTGGACACGCAGGACGGGTTACTGAGCCAGAAATTAATAGAACGGGAATCCACCCTATTCCGAAGGCAGAAGTTGGGGGGAGGAAGGGCCCTTCGCAGCCTGTGGAGGATGCACAAATTGCCTGGTACCTGCAGCCCACGTCAGAGCTCACCTGCCACCCTGCTGCCCCCGCCAGCCGGAGCTGCATTAATTTTTTTAAGGGCTTTCGCAAATAAACGAAAGAAAACGCTCGTTTGTTTCGGAATCGGGAGCCCAGGGAGGCTAACGCGGTAAATAGGGGAAATTTACCAGCCGTAATGGGAACATTTTTAAATAAAACCACCTAATATGTTTAGTAATCTACACCAATGTAATTTTATTAGCTATTCAGTGCAGTTCTTACATCAAACAGCCTCAGAAGCCCCAGGATCATTTTATATTCACTGGAAGACAGAAAGAAATCCAAAACCTAGTTAAATAAATTGTTCATTTATTCCTTTCCTTTTATGCACCAAGATCTACATGTGGTCATTAATTATAAAGAGACTATTATAGCACCATATTTTCATTCAATACGATGTCCTGGTATATATCAAAGAAGTCCCATAATTAAAACAGAAGGGCCACAATGACAATTAAAATTACAATCTATATGGGGAAAGAAAGTACAGTTCTGCAATTTTTCACCCTGTCACTGTCAGCACCGGGGGATATTCCAGTCACGTCTCTTGTAAAGCAGCCTAAATTCTTCTTCACCAATGCAACCTCAAAAGCATTATCAGCACCTAAGCAAAAGCCTATGCAAGTATAATTTAATACCAAGCCACAGTTTGCAAGTAATAGCGTATAAAGTGATATTTAAGTGGTGTTTTAAGCACACTTCTGATGGCTACAGCCGCCTTTTACTGGTAAATGCGTTTTCCTTTGAGTAGTGATTATGAGTCCTGGGTGAAGAGGTCCTGTGTGCAGGTCTGCCTGTAAGCCTTACTTCCAGCTGCCAATCTTTACTTCACAGTGAAGAAAAAGCCACATAGCACCTTGTTCTTACTCTTGTAGGCTGTCATCCCCTGAGCCTGATAACTGCAAAATCATTTCCACATAACACTTTTCTGCTTCTGCCTCTTAAACCTCGAGACCTACACATTGTGCACGCACCCGCACCCCCGGCACTCGGCCCCCCAGAGCCGCCGCTGCTCCGGCCTCTCCCCCCAGCCTATTTTTAACACTTATCCCAGTAAATATCTGCATTAATGGAGTGCGGGGCCCTGCCGCAGCAATGTGTGTTTGCTACAATTTATTGTCTATAAAAGTCAGGAGCGGTGAGTTATTACGGCTAAAACTGTGTTTTTCTTTATAATAACTCCGAACCGAGCACTCACATATGAAGCATGCAATGGAGATGGAGAAGGTTTTGTATAATAAAACGGTGACATGGTCATTTTTCCCAGTTTTGCATTACACAGACACACTCATGCATGGTGCTTTTTAAATTCTTATTATATGGGAGGTCAGGAGGTCGAATGTCAGAAAGTACTGTTAATTTCACGGGGTTAGGGGAAAGTAAATTCACAGGGAATACAGATCACTTAGCACAGAAAAGCAGCTCCTCTGAAGTTTGGGCTTACATTTGTTAACCATATCCTTCAGCTGACGAACCATTGAGACCAGGGTGACATTGTGGGCCCCGCTGTAATGGCTTGACACGCCGCGGGGACAGCGGGATGCGGCGCGGGGCCGGAGCCGCCGGAGCACCGCGGCTCCAGGCAGCCGGAACCGAGCGGAGCGTGCTGCCATTTGGGCTGGATGCTGAAATTACACAGAAAGCGGGCGAGATGGCTTAAAGTTCAACCTGACAGGGAATGTAAAATATATTCCTGTCTCCGTTCGACGGGAAGGGAGAATCCTGCAGCTTCCCAGAGCCCTCTTAAAGCGCTTCCCAAATATCATCGGAGGCTGAAAGATGGGACGAGCACGCGGGCTTTGGTTTGCTACAGGATGCTCTGATGGTTCCTCTTTTCTCTATTTTTTTGCTGTTGATATTTCAGGGTTTGGTTTGGGTTTTGGTTTTTTTCCCCTCTCAGTGGCAAAATAAAACCGTGGAAAGCAGAAGAAAATTGAGAGGATCTTGGTTTTACAAATAACAGGGGAGTGGTGATAAAACACGGTGACGGAGCTGCTCTTTTGCCAAGACAAATTCAGAAGCTACTTTTCTTTTATAAAAAAAAAAAAAGCCATTTGCTTGATAAAATCCACCATCTTCACATGCAATTTAAAGTAAAAAACAATTTAAAAATGCAAGGATGTCTTCAATCAAAGGTGTTAAAGACCTAGGCATTGTCTCTGCTGAAAGTTCAACTCAAGAGTGCCATAAGGCCCATGCTGTACATCTATGCATGACACGTAAGAAAGGGAAAAATACAACAAAACGAACCAAAACCCCCCTAAATTGACTCAAATTACTAGAAGAGCCATTTCAGGAGACAGACAGGATTATTCCCTGCGAGGAATGTGCCAGGCCCACACCGGGCTGGGGCTGGGTTTCTGCGCTGGTGCCTTTTGCAAGATTCCTCTGAGTCAAAAGCGAGCCCAGGCTCAGCTGCCCCCTTGTAATTAGATTTTAATGAGTCAGGCTGGGTGTTTGTGTTTTGGCAGCGGGTTAATGGTGTTAACATTTCCCTGCTCACAACTGGCCCCGGCAGGGCAGAGCTGCCGGCTGAACTTCCCCCTCTGGAGCTCCCGGGAGCCGGGACAGGGCCCAGGAGGGGCCTTCCCCAAACCCTGCTCCAGCTGATGCAGCAGCGCTGGGGGAACGTTCCCAACCCATGGACCCGCTGGGTTTGGGTTTTCCTGAGGGTGGGAAGGGAGCAGCCTGCCCAGGCTCTCCCCCCTCCTCTGCACCCAGGGACGCCAACGCCGCCCAGCAAGTTCAGCACCATCGCTCCCTGCCAAACCAGCACTCCCCGAGCTCACCCAGGCAGGGCAGGCACAACAAACACACATGTATTATATATTATATCTATATTTTATTAAAGATGCATTATTGACTCTGCAGTGGTGTATTTCACTAGCTGCCTTCTATAATTAAAAACTTTTCTCTCCAATCCCCTTTTCCAGCGAGGAGCCTGTTGCCTGAAGATTTAATCCTTCATTACCAGTTAAAACAAAATCACCAATTAGGCACATGAACACGTCTGTATTAATCTCATTAAGGTGATGGCACCAAATAAATTGGAACTATTTTTGTGCTTTTACTGTGTTCCTACGGCTTTATCAGGCCCTGTGGTCATATACAAAGACCTTGCAGCTCAGTCATTTAGAGTCATTCGGTTGTGGACTAAATGTGGCATTACCATCTATGGCTGAAAATTGCTTTCAGCTTTTAAACTGCACTGACTAGTCTGTAGTTAATCTTAGATCATTCACTTGCAAAATTAAATGAGCCAGAACGATGGTCGTCTTTTTTTTTCTTTTTTTTTTTTTTTTGTAAAATAATACATCACAAAACACTTATTTGCCCTGCCCAAAAGAGAGATCAAATTCATTTAAAATCCCATAAACCAGAGTTGTGAATTTTTAATTTTATTTAGGAGCACAGGAATAGAGAGGGAGCTATCTTTGCACAGCACATCATGGCTATAAATTTACATACAGAACATAGTTTGATGCCTAACCAACCTTTAATCTACCTTTGATGTATACTCCTCCTTCAGTAGGCATCACGTGAGACACCTTATTAATGCAAATGTAAGAAGGATTGTTTGGGATCTCTGATGTAATTAGCCATAAACCACGTTTAAAAGGAAAGGGGGGAAAAAAAGCACTTCCTTTGTCACCACGGCTGAGCACAGAGGTGCACGTGGAGATGGAGATCACAGAATCAAAGACTCTTCCAGGCTGCAAAAGACCTTTAAGGACACCCAGTCCAAGCCAGGGATGCTCCAAAAAGAGCCACAGGCACGAACCCGTGGCAGGGCCCTCATCCCCGGCCTCCTGCTTTCCCTGAGCCCGGATTATCCCTCTGGCTCTATCAGTATTCCACCAGAAAAAAAACAAAAGTCAAGCACAGCCTGCTTAGTTCTTAACTTCCCAAACAGCACAAGTCAGGAAACAATTCCTGATCCTGCTGCCGGTGAAACCAATGACAATTCTGCATTTTAAATTAATATTCAGGCCACCTTCTCCAAGTTCCCCTTAGAGTCTGCTTGTGCCCTGCTGGACCACCACGGCTGCTGCTTCCACTTGGCACTGTTATTATTGTAATTATTATTATTATTATTCCTGTGCTGCAAATAACAGCCGGCTATAAGGACGAGGCTGGCAGAGGCTCTGAGCTGGCACAGATGCCGGGGCTGGGCTGGAGAAGGGGATGAAGGCTCCCAGGGTGGCTCCCCCAGCTCTGGGGTGACCCGGTGGGGATCGGGGTGAGGCTCCTCCGTCACCGCCGGACAGAGGCAGCCCCGGGCTCCGGGCAGAGAGAGGCACGGAATAATTAAATAAATAAGTCAGAGCCGAGCAGGCAGCTCGGGAACGGCCGGCACCGAGAGGCAGGGATGTGCGGGCACAGAGAGGCAGGGATGTGCAGGCACCGAGAGGCAGGGATGTGCGGGCACCGAGAGGCAGGGATGTGCAGGCACCGAGAGACAGGGATAGTGGGCACAGAGAGGCAGGGATAGCCGGCACCGAGAGGCAGGGAGGTGCGGGCACCGAGAGGCAGGGATAGCCGGCACCGAGAGGCAGCGATAGCGGGCACAGAGAGGCAGGGATAGCGGGCACCGAGAGGCAGCGATGTGCGGGCACCGGGAGGCAGGGATAGCGGGCACCGAGAGGCAGGGATGTGCGGGCACCGGGAGGCAGGGATAGCGGGCACCGAGAGGCAGGGATGTGCGGGCACCGAGAGGCAGGGATGTGCGGGCACAGAGAGACAGCGATATGCGGGCACCGGCGGGGCTGCAAAGCCCGGGCCGCTGTCGGGGTTTAATTCCCGAGGCGATAGCGCAGCCGCTCATCCCTGCCCGGTGCCATCGGCGAGATCCGAGCCCGCTGCGCCGCGGGGAGCGGCTCCCAGGCCGGGGAACCAGCCCAGCCTCAGCCCACACCGCCGGCTCTGCCGCTGCCCTAAGCCCCGATGCTCCCGGAGCACCGCGCTCCGCTCCGAGGGCGGCCGGAGCGGGGGAAGCAGAGAGCGGAACAAACCCCGAGAGCCCCGCCGCCTTCACCCCCCTGCGCAGCGCTCCCACACTTCCTCCCCAAAGTTTGTCCGGCTCTGGTTTCCCGGGAAGTGCCAGAGCCGGGCAGAACCGGGCACAAGCGGGGCAGAACCGGGGCAGAGCCGGGCACAAGCGGGGCAGAGCCGGGCACAACCAGGGCACAACAAGGGCAGAGCCGGGGCACAACCGGGGCACAACCGGGGCAGAGCCGGGCGCTCCCGGCTCGCTGCCGCCGGAGCCGCGTTTGCCTTTGCGGGATGCGGCTCCACGTCCGCCCGTGGCAGCGGCAGAGCAAAGCCGCGCTGCCGCTCAGCGAGCCTCGCCCGGCACAGAGCCACTGGGAAACAAATATTAAGAATGTATCTCTCAGTAATTTGTAATAGTGATTCCCGCCCCCGCCACCCTCCCCGCCAAGAAATCAAAGTTTACTCCAATCACGCTCTCGCAGGAAGGATATGTAGAAATGATAAATTTTTATATGCATGGAAAAATATTCTAAGATAAAGGTGCTATTCTCATGAAAATATATTTAGCTGGTACTTTTTACTCTTCAGAAGAAAATCTGCATATTTTGTTTATTCTGGAAAATATTCTTTTTTTTTTTTTAATAGCCTGAACCAAATAATTTCTCATTTTTACAGGCTTCACTTCACTTTTCTCACAGTGAATAAATTGCAACTTATTTCCATGAAATTCACAGATGACACAGATCTTTATTTTGCATAAAGGCATAGAGAAGTGTCTAATATCTTCAATATTCATCCGCTAAGTGGACATTTGCATTGGGTTAGCAGGGAGAAGGAGCCCCGGCCCTCCCGCGGTGACAGCTGTACGGAGGGATGACATCTGACAGCTGTGACAGTGCTGACGGGAGGCTGGGATGGCTCCCGCATCCCTGATCCAATTACGGCACACATCCCTCTGACAGGGCCGGCAGCCGCTCCCGCCCGGGAGGACAGTATTGATCTCTTGTCAGAGCCCCGCGCTCCGCTGCCCGAGCCGCAGCATCCCCGCCGGCCGCCGGGGGCCGGCCCGGGCTGCAGCTGCGGCCGGACGGGCCGGCCCCGGCCCTGCCACCCGGGCCTGGCACGGGCCTGGCACGGGGCAAGGCCCCCGCCAGCAGCCGGACCCGCGGGGCAGGGAGAGCAGCACGGAGCGGGCGGTGAAGCTGCCGATAACGCCAGAGCCCCAGAGCACACAGAGAGCCCGGGATGCTCTGCTCTGCTCCTCCCTCCAGCACCACACGAGGTACAGAGCCCGGGCCTCATCATCCTCATCATCATCATCCTCATCATCCCACAGCCCAGCCCAAACTCTGCCTCAGACATGAAGTGACACCAGTGTGACAGTGTTCACAGGGGTCTCAGGATGAGGGGAGAGACGAGGATCTGACTCCATGTTTCACAAGGCTGATTAATTATTTTATGATATATATTACATTAAAACTATACTAAAAGAATAGAAGAAAAGGTTTCATCTCAGAAGGTAGCTAAGCTAAGAATAGAATCAGAAAGAATGGTAACAAAGGCAGCTGGCTCAGACTCTCTGTCCGAGCCAGCTGACTGTGATTGGCCATTAATTAGAAACAACCCCATGAGCCCAATCCCAGATGCACCTGTTGCATCCCACAGCAGCAGATAACCATTGGGTACATTTTGTTCCTGTTGCATCCCACAGCAGCAGATAACCATTGGTTACATTTTGTTCCTGAGGCCTCTCAGCTTCTCAGGAGGAAAAAACCCTAAGGAAAGGCTTTTCCATAAAAGATGCCTGTGCCAGCCAGGAACAAACCCGCCCCCAGCACCCACAGCACATGGGCCAGCAGCCCCTCACACCTTGCATTTGGCTGAGTTTGTACCACACTGTCAATAAAAACCACCGAGTTTTTGGGCTTGTCACGCTGTTTACAAGTTTCTGTAAGATCTCCAACAGTTCAAAGCAGAATTCTTTTTAAAGAGCCCTATCATGCCACTGCTTTCTCCACAGAACACTCCCAAACATCTGTTCCAGCACCCTCACATATCCCAGACCAAGCTGAGGTGGGGATTTCAATCTGCTCCCAAAAACAGGCTGAGAAGAGCAGAGCAGAGGAGGCCCAGGAGCGAGTGGACACTTCAAAGCATTTTAACAACAACAGGCAAGAGCAGAGGAACTCCCTGTGAGCAACAAGGGAGCCTCCCTGGTCCTGGGGCTGCACTGCCGGGGTGAGGGGAGCCACAAACCCCACCAGCACAGGACAGGACAGGACAGGCTGCAATTCTTCAGAAACATCAAAAGCCACAAAACGATGCCCTTCTCTCCCAAGAAGGCCCTCACAGGTGGGCACCCTCCCTGCCTGTTCCCTCTCGGTCTGCTGGGGCACAGGCCGTGCCAGCCCCACGGTGAGCTCAGCATTGCCCTGCTCCCTCCAACTTCTGTCTGGCCAGGCTGCTCAGCAGCAGCCCCACGCTGCCAGCTAGATGTCATTATAAACAAAGTTATTGATTACCTCCCTCCAGCTGCACTGGAACCTGCAGACAAACTGTGACTTGCTCCCGTGCTGTAATTTTATTGATCAGAGCAATCCAGCTGCCAGTGCTTTCTGGAGAATAAAAAATAATAATAATAAAAAAAAATCCCAGCCTGGCTACATTTCCCTTTGCCCACACATGAAACAAAACACAATTTTTAAGGCTGAAAGACAATTTTGAATTTTTTTTCCCCTCTTCCAAAATCCTTTGATAATAAAATAAGTATTTCCTATCTTTCAAAAAAGCATTCCAGTCTGCCAGCTTTGGGATGAGACTGCAACCATCTCCTACCACACTGGGTCCAAATTCACCCATGGGCTCTGGCCCACGTTTCATTAAAAAAAAAAAAATTATCAGTTCTATTTCATTAAGTTCAGGGCTCCCTGGAAAGCAAGGTGTGCATTCACACACTTTGGTCACTGCTGCAAATCCAAACATTTGGTTACAGTTACTCAAATGCAAATTTGATTGTGGTCACTCAAATGCCAGTGTTGCTTCATGAAGGGTTTTGGTTCCATGCCCCAGCCAGGTCGTTCCATGGAATTTTGTGAGGTTGGAGCTGGGGAGGGTCGGGCTCTGCTCCAGGGCACAGGGACAGGAGCAGAGGGAACGGCCTCAGGCTGGCCCAGGGCAGCTCAGAGTGGGCACAGCAGGAATTTCCCCATGCAAAGGGGGCTCAGGGATTGCAGCTGCCCAGGGAGGTTTGCAGTGCCCATCCCTGGAGGTGTCCCAGGAATGAAACCCACGGCTCCCCTGGAGTGAAGATGCCCAAGCTGAGCCCAAGTCTGAGCCCTCCCTCCCATGGCTGTCTTGACCAGCATCACCCTCCCTCAGGAACTCAGCAGCACAGACCACAAAGCTGCCCACAAATTCACCAAACCAAGTTTTTCTGCCAGTAAAACCTCCCTGCCAGAGCTCAGTGACTCCCGAGAGCAACACTCACTGCCAGGACAAACACCTGAGAAATGCACAAACGGAGAGGACATGGAAAACTCTGCTCTGTGCTCATCAGGGAGCGTGGCAAAATGTGCAGGCAGGAATTTGAAAAGCAAATGGCTTCAAATGTGTTTGGAAATGCAGTCCACACCTTGCAGGAGAAGCAGGCGGGGCTTCTTCTTGTTGTTTGGGTTTTGGTGGGTGGTTTTTATTTTTTCTGACACAGTTTGACTCAAAACAAAACTATTTCAAGGCAGAAATTGCTGCTTGAGCAGCCTCCCAGAAGGAGTGGGATCTGAGTTCTGCTCATCAACAGTGCTGAGCAGAGCTGCTGGAATATCACATGCCATGGAAAAAAAAAAACCTCTAGAGTTTCCTTTGGTATTTTCTTAAATAAAAATAGGGATTAAGCTTTACACCTGAGTTACTGGAGTGCCACCTAAGGCAGAAGTGCCACACATTCAGTCCTGGGGCTGAGAACAGAGATCCCAATCTGTGCAGAAATTAGGGAGAGCACAGAGGCCAAATCCTGACTCTGAAGGAATCAATAGAACCACTGCACTGAGCATTTAGCCTTGAATGGCACCTTTGATTTGAATTTACTGATTGCTAGAGGTCTCTTAGGCAGGGAAGTGCCAGGGAAGCCCCTCAGGGACACCACAGCAGCAGGTTTGGGTGTTACACTCCAGATCTGTGACCCATATCCTGACTGCCAGCACACTGCCTCTGCTACTCTTCATCTTCAGAGCAAAAGCTGAATAATTCCATTTAAAACCATCAAGGGCAGCAGCAATGGCTACAGGTGGGCTCAGTGAGGAAGAGGGGAGAGAAGCATCTCCAGGAATGGAGCTTTCAGTGTACCTCATTAATTCTGCCTGGATTGCAGATACTCTCTGATTGTGATACTCTTTAATGGCAATTCTTAATTGTTGACATTAAAAAATCTGCTGAGCTGAGCAGCGAGCCCAAGGCTGGCTCAGGCACAGCCGCTGCTTCCCCTGCTCAGAAACCGAGCGGAGCGGGCACGGTGGCTTTAATCACCTCCCTCCAGAAGCAGAGTTCAGTCCCAGGTGCCAGCAGAAAGGTTAGGGGTGTAAATCTTGCCAAAGAGGCAGCTCAGGAATTCCAGGGCAGGCGGGCAGCTCGGCTCTGGGGCACAGGGGAAATGCAGAGAGGAAGAGGAGTCCTCTCCTGGAGGGGAAGATCTGACACAGATCAGCTGCTGGCAGCACCTGCATCCCACTGGAATTCCCATCCCATTCATCCCATCCCATCCCATCCCTGTGCTCTGGAAGCTCAGCCCAGTGCCCCGAGCACCTCGGGAGGAGCCCAGCTGCAACAGAGCAGCCCTGCCCTGGCCTCAGGGTGGGCACAGCAGGAATTTCCCCATGCAAAGGGGGCTCAGGGATTGCAGCTGCCCAGGGAGGTTTGCAGTGCCCATCTCTGCAGGTGTCCCAGCAATTCTGGAGGTGGCACTCAGGGCTCTGGGCTGGGGACAGGGTGGGCATGGGCACAGCTGGGACTTGGCCTCAGAAGCTTTTCCAGCCTCAGGGATCCTGGAATTCTGGGCTGGGCTGTCCCACAACAGCATGGAAAAGCCAAGACAGCTCCCTGGGCAGGTCCAGCTGTGCCTGCAGCATTCAGGAGCTGCTCAGTTAAAGTTCCACCCACAACCTTATCCTGGGCTTGAAAAATTGGAAGTTATAAACCAGTTCAGATCACGCTGTATAAATACCTCGGGTCTGAATTAATCTGCAAAGTTTGTTAGAAATGAAGGTCAGGACTTGAATTGGCAGCAATTAGAATCATTGATATTTTCATGGTATCAGCCTCCTGTTCCTGATTATCAACTTCCATGGTGCTGACACCTCAAAAGTTGGCCCCTCTGACCCTGCTTGGGTTCAGCTGTGGTTCTGTAATGTTGAGAATATGTTTCTGCATTACTTTTTGCAAGTCAGAGAAAATTTGTTCGAGAAAACATCACGGAGAGAAAATATATATGCAGAAATATATATTTTTATATATTTTAATTGAATATTGTGGCCAAGTAAAATACTGATTGGGATTCTGCCTTCTCCAACCTTTGCCTCAACACCTAATGCAATTTATTAATGGTGTTCTGACCTATGGAGGAACTAACTGGGAGATCAACTTCCAGCACAAACTTCTGGGAATGAGCTTGCCAGCCCTAAGCTTTTATTGAAAGCAAGGCCAGAGGGCTGAGCTGGCAGTGGAAAGAAGGACCATTCCCTGAGATGCCTTCAGACAGGAAGTTAGGGTGGCCAGGGGGGAAAACCCAATAAATCTTTGGTTAAAGCCTTCCTTTGATGCTTCTGCCAGCACAGAAAATATATATCCTTAATCACTGCTGCCAAATGTGCCATCCCTCTGCAGATCCAAGGCACTGAACATGAGAACTCACAGAGATCCCCAGGAGCAGAGGGAACAGGGACGGGCAGAGCTTTGCCTCAGTGATTCACACACCCAGGAGCCAATTCCCTCCTGTTTCCCCCCAGACAACTGCAGACACCACAGAACCCCAGGACAGTTCAGGCTGGAGAACTGGGATCTCTGGAGATCACCTGCTCCAGCCCCCAAATCAGGCTGAAATCAGGACTGGAAAATGGACTGAAAACTCAAAAACGTCACCTAATTTAGGCCAGCTCAGCAGAATGGTGGATAACAAAGCCCATCCCAGCCTTCCATGGCTTAGGAGCCTCCTTGTCTCTCCAGCGTGGTGGATTTGCTCCTGGGGGGAACAGTTTCCTCCCTTCTGCAATCTCCAATCCCTCTCTCAGCAGCTCAGCCCCCCACATTAAACAGAGCCAGGGTCCCCTGACTGCAGCCCCAAGAATCCCCCTGGGCAGAGCTGCCCAGGGAATGCTGAGGGAATGCAGGGCCAAAGGCCTCTCAGGACAACCCTTTCGCCTCAGGGGGAACTGCAGGTGTGTGCTTTCTTCTTCTCCCATGGCCAAAAATCACCCCAATTTAAAACACACAGGAGGGAAAAAACAAAACAGAGCCACAGAGGGAGTGGGAATTTTCCACCCTCTGGATGCACAGTAAAATGATGGAATGGTATAACCTTATTTTTTCTTGCTAATACACCTCAACTCTGACCTTCCTGAAAACCAGGACCTCCTGGGTAATATGGTAATTTAATGTGAGTGCTTATATGCTGATTTCTATGGAGTGGGCTGGCTTGGTGAAATACGACGTGGTTTACTTTTAAATAGAGCTCAGCTGAGACCTCAAAGGGAACTGGAAACAGGCTTCCAATGGAGAGAGATAAATGCCTAATTTACTGTCCCACTTAATCCAGAGCTTTTTCCTTAAGTCATTATCTCCCATCCCTCATTATTGTGGCAGCACAGCCATGAAAGACACGTGCAGTGAGACCATGATTGGAGCACTTCTGTTTACAGTGGCCACAATTTATCATTAAAACAACTGCAAAGCTGAGCCACGACGGGAAATATTAAAAATAAATAGGATAAAGCCTGGAAGTGCCTGCTCCAGCTCAGAGGTGCCTTTACCTGGAGAGCACCACACACACCTGCAGCTGGGAAATCTGCTGCCCAGAGCATCAGTCATACAGGAACGTGGTTATGGAGAAAACAAGAGCATCAAACACTTCAACATCCTTTTCTTATGGTTGTGTTTTTGGTATTCTAAGCAAGCAAAGCAACAGCCCCATTCCCTAGGAAGCTCTTGGGATGGTGCCACCCCCAGGAGACACCTCCCATGAGGAGCTGCTGCAGGGAGCTGCTGCCCAAGCCAGGGCCAGCTGGGCTTCAGCAGCCTGAACCCAAATCCCAGAATTCCATCATCCTTTGTGCTGGAAACTCCATCCAGGATGATCCAGTCCCAGCTGTGCCTGATGCCCCCAGCCCAGAGCCCTGAGTGCCACCTCCAGAATCCCTGGGACACCTGCAGGGATGGGCACTGCAAACCTCCCTGGGCAGCTGCAATCCCTGAGCCCCCTTTGCATGGGGAAATTCCTGCTGTGCCCACCCTGAGCTGCCCTGGGCCAGCCTGAGGCCGTTCCCTCTGCTCCTGTCCCTGTGCCCTGGGAGCAGAGCCCGACCCCCCCGGCTGTGCCCTCCTGGCAGGGAATTCCAGAGAGGGAAAAGATCCCTGGGGATCCTCCTTGGCTCCAGCCTGAGCCCCTGCCCAGCTCCCTCAGGGATTCTGCAGCCCCTTCCCAGCTCCCTCAGGGATTCTGCAGCCCCTGCCCAGCTCCCTCAGGGATTCTGCAGCCCCTGCCCAGCTCCCTCAGGGATTCTGCAGCCCCTGCCCAGCTCCCTCAGGGATTCTGCAGCCCCTGCCCAGCTCCCTCAGGGATTCTGCAGCCCCTGCCCAGCTCCCTCAGGGATTCTCCAGCCCCTGCCCAGCTCCCTCAGGGATTCTCCAGCCCCTGCCCGGCTCCGTTCCCTTCCCTGGCCCCGCTCCAGCCCCTCAGCGTCTCCCTTGCTGTGAGGGGAAAATCAAAAACCCTCAGGGTCTCCCTTGCTGTGGGAGAAAAACGTGAGAGGAAAAAAAAGTGTGGGAAGTTTATGGAGGGCTCTGCTGCTGAGCTTTTCCCTCCTGGATCCTCCTTTTCTCCAGGCCGAGCCCCTTCCCAGCTCCCTCAGGGATTCTCCAGCCCCATCCCAGCCCCGTTCCCTTCCCTGGCCCCGCTCCAGCCCCTTGGGGTGTCTCCCACTACGATGACCCAGAGCTGTCCCCAGCCCTGCAGGTGCCCCAGCAGTGCCAGCACAGGGGGACTGTCACTTCCAAGGGCACTGGAGCCTCTGGAGACAACGAGGTGAGGCTGCATCAAAACCCCTGAAGCCACTGGGGCTTCTCCCTCTTCCCACTGTCCCTCACACTTGGCACTAAAGGGAAGCCCAGAGGAGGAGATCATGTGTCCCAACGCTCCAAGTGTGCACATAAATCAAAATAACCTCAAATAAAAAAAATAAAATTGAAAGTAACTGTAAGTTTGGATCAGCTCAGGGCCACAGTAGCTGGGCTGTGATGTGGCCTTTCCATTTGGGATTCACTGGGGACAGGGACATTTCCGTGCAGCCTCTCCCTCCCTGCAGCACCACCCGGCCCCACAGATTTTCCCTCAACACGACTTCATTTACACCCCAGAAATTCCATCACTTTACACATTTCAAATGAGAAAGAAAAAAAGAGCACAGCTCTGTTTCCAAAGGGCTTTTCAAGATGCCAGGGTTGGAACCCTGGGAAATGTCTGGGAGTGCCCCCACGCTGCAGGAGGAGCTCTCTGGGATCACCTTCCCACCCGCACACAAACAACAGCCCCGCTCTGAAATGGCACAGCCTCAACATGCAAATGAGCCAGTTAATTTCTCACCAATTCCCCATTAATTATGACTCTTTATCAGTTTCACTGTTCGTGTCAGATGTACGATTCCAGGGCTACTCCTTCCAGCAGATGTTGTGAGAGAAGTGGAGTGTAAATATTTATGGGTTAAAAGGAGAGACTTTGGAGTTTGAAGATCTCTCCCCATGCTTCTCTCACGCTGCCTCACCCCATCCTTCTCTGGGGGCTTGTTTTGGAGACAGACAAATGCTTTATATGCACATGTATCAACTGCCACTTGCAAATTCGGCTTCTCCAGCTCAAAATATCAAATATTTAACACATGCACAGCTAGAACAGAAAATATTGTTTTCCAGAAAGAGTTTTGCTCTTCATTTCCTGCAAGTCTGGCATTTCATTTGCTCCTCTCCTGCTTTTTGCACAAGGCAGGCACTTGGCACCTTTCAAAGCCAGGCCCAAAATGGGAGAATGGAACCGAAGGCGTCCAAATGGGCTCTGCCTGGGTAACCATGGCTGGAGAGCTCATGAAATCCTAACCCAGCAGGAGAATTCCTCCTCCTGTCACCAGAGAGAGGAAACCCCAGCCTGTTGGGAGATTTGGGTGAAATTCCTGCCTGGGAGGGGCTGGGCTGGGATTCCCAGAGCAGCTGCGGCTGCCCCTGGATCCCAGGCCAGGCTGGACACTGGGGCTGGGAGCGCCTGGGAGGGGGGCACAGTGAGAGGCGTCCCTGCCATGGGCTTTGGGGTCCCTCCCAACCCAAACCATTCCATGATGCCGCCCCACAAACCACCCCTGCATGTGCAGGGAGGAAGAAAATGCTGAACTTACATAACAACAACAACAACAACAAAAATGTACTGCAGTACTTTACTCTGGTTCTAGCAAATATTTCAGTTCCAAGAAACAGAGAAATCACACCCAAGCATTTTATTTTAGCTCCTACTCCGTCTCGCTTCTCTCAGGTTTTTTCACTGATTTGGGGGGGAAAAAACAAACCCAACAACAAAAACATTCACCCACTGACTTTGCTCCTTGGTGTAACTGCGGTAGCTTTTTAAAATAACAAATTTCTAATGAATCCAAGAAAATCATTAAGGCTCCTGAAGTTACAGCTAAAATTTAAATTTAACTTTAAATTAAAATCCTAGATTCAGCTTTTGTCAGAACAGTGTACGAAGGGTATCAAAGAACAGAGTGCAGAAACTGCATCCAAGCCTCCCTCTCCTGTTCTGCCCCACCTCCTGTTGGAAAGCTCAAATATTTAAATTGGGTAAGTTAATCTCTAGGACATCACAGCAGGAAAATGCAGTTACCCTCTTTTCCTTTGAGAGAGAGGGAAACCTGCAATCCAAGAGCACTGGAGCTGCTTCCAGCGTGCCAGAGCAAGCACAGACCAGGTCTGTGGGCACAGAGCAGGGCAGCAGCTCCACCACTCTTTATGTTCATTATGGCAGGGGTTTGAAGGTACCAAATTTGCAATATTTGCAACTTGTTGGCCTTCAGCTGCCAGCCCTAGAGCAAGAGGAGGGAAGATGAGGGAGGAAGGCCGGGCAGTGGAGGGGTGTGTGATAATTTGCATTAATTACAGCACACCTCCAGAGCACCTGCAAACCTGCAGAGGCTCTCAACAAGACCTGCCCCAGCACCCACCACAATGCTGGCACAAACCCATTCATTTGGATCGAACTTCAAAACCCTTCCAGCTTCCCCAGGGTGAGCAAAGCTCCCTGCAGGCCAAGCCTGGGGGGCCTGAGCACCAGAACATGGCACAACTCCCCAGTTCCTCCCCGAGTTCAGGGATTTGCCCCTCCTGGGGTCACTCATTGGACACACCACGAGCAACAAGTGCCAAGGCTCCCTCCAAAGCTCTTGCTCAGGATTCATTCCCCCCTTTCCTGAGGCTCCTGGCGGGCTGGGCTGGTGATTAAATGAATAAATATCCGGCCACGGGTAGCAATGACCTATCCTGGGGGACAAGGGCCATTATTCACCCGGCATAATGCACCTCCAGCAACGCCACGGAATTAATCAGAGCCCTGCAAAACCTGACACCTGAGCAGAGATTAAAAGAATTGGGGTTGTTTATCCTAAAAAAAAAGAGCACTTAGGGGAGGACACGATAACAATTTTCAAGTGTGGCGACAGCTGTGGCGGAGACAGGAGGAAAATCAGTTTTTTTATGTATGTGGTGGAATTGGGGGGGAAAAAAAGGGATTTAAATTGCTACAAAGGAGATGCAGAAGGAAAAAAAACAAAAAACCAACACCAATATGGGAGAGTTAAGCACTGGATGAAGTTTCTTGGGAATTTCTAGGAGTGGGGAGTGGGGCAGGTCCAGCCCATCAGCAGCAGGAGCTGGGCTGGAACGTGGCCCCCACGACTTCCCCTGGTGCTTTTCCAGCCGGGTTTTCCTGTGAGCCACACAGAAGCTCACTCCATTGGAGAGGAGTAGAATGTCTTGCTAATTGAATGTCAAAGCAATTAAAGTGGGTATAGACTTCTCTCAACATTATCTTGACTTGATAAAATAAAGTTGTTTTGACAACGCTCACTGACAATTCCTGATTTTCAAGCGCAGCGATTTTTCTCCAGGCAAGACACGGCAAATGCTGAGACTTTGGAGTGAATCTTCCAAAGATATGCAGAACCATTATGCTCAGAATAAGCCTATTAGACAGAACTAATGGGCGATTTTCAAGGCATTGCCATGATCAGAGCCACCTGTACCTGCAGCTCCTTTCCCTCCCACCTCCCCACAAAGTGCACACAAACACTCCCGATGCTCTTTAACAGCTTTGCCTTCCACACACACTCAAGGAGTTCAAGGTCCAGCCCTCAGATGATCCCTACAGCCCTGAACCCTGGGATTCAAACCTGTCTTCAGTTCCTTGTGTTTTACAGTCACTCATATTTTAACCAATATGCATAAACAGAAACTAAAAACCCCCAATAAATATAATGTTGTCAGCGCTTCTTGCATTTCCTCCTCTCCAGCCCCATTCCAGCTCTTCCTCTGATCCAGGTGCCGTGGCTCATGATTTGAGTGAGCTCAGGAAAGCTGGCCTTGCTCAGGGAAAACTCCAGCAATGCCATGCAAAAAGAGAAGAAACGTGTGGTCAAACCACTCTGTCTCATCGAGGAAAATGAGGAATTCCTTGTGGAGCCCACAGCAGCTCAGCTTCGTTCCCACTGAGATCAGTGACCAGGAGCAGGCACACAAGCCTTGAGCAAAGCTCACCTGCAGCCATTCTCCTCCAAAATTGGGTGCAGGGAATTCCTGAACCCCTGGCCTTGATACCAACCCTCATCTCAGCAGCAAACTTGCCCAGCTGCCCTTTGAGCCACGAGAAACTCCTGGTGCCAAGGAAGTACAGCTTGGAATCAGACTCATTTGGGTTGGAAAATACCCCTAAAAGCATTGAAAGCAAGCACTGCCCAGGCCACCAGGATGATTTGTAACTCATCCTGTAACAAAAGGTGTTTATATCCCAAAACGTGTCCTCCCAAAGGCAGAAATCTGAGAAAAGGCTTCTCTAATAGGTACCAGTTTGTCTGACACGAGATGAGAAGTGTTTGGTAAGTTACTCATGAAGAGTAATTGGGCAGTTGCGTTAAGCAGGGGCATTTATGAATTCTGTGAGCAATCTTTGACCTTTGCAAATTCTATTCCCAGAGCTCTGGGCTCACACCTTTCCCCAGCATGGCCTGGGCAAGAGGAAAAATAAATGCTTGTATTTATTGTGCTGTTCTTTGCTGCCATTTGCATAAGTGCCCTGGTGAAGGCAGCTCGCTCTCTCTCTCCCAACAGCTGCACTCAGCAGCTCCAGGGCCAAGCCAGGGACCTGGGGCTGCTCCAGCCCTGGGACAGTGGGAGGTGGCCCTGCCATGGCAGGGGTGGCCCTGGTGGGATTTAAGGTCCCTTCCAACACAAGCCAGTCTGGGATTGCCAAAAAAACTCATCCAAGACATTACTGCACGTGACCATGCTCACAGGGGTTCTTGGATGAGGGGAGAGACGAGGATCTGACTCCATGTTTAACAAGGCTGATTGATTATTTTATGATATATATTACATTAAAACTATACTAAAAGAATAGAAGAAAGAATTCCATCAGAAGGCTGGCTAAGAATGGAATAGCAAAGAAAGAATGATAACAAAGGTTTGTGGCTCAGCTCTCTGTCCGAGCCAGCTGGGCTGTGATTGGCCATTAATTAGAAACAACCACATGAGCCCAATCCCAGATGCACCTGTTGCATCCCACAGCAGCAGATAACCATTGGGTACATTTTGTTCCTGAGGCCTCTCAGCTTCTCAGGAGGAAAAACCCTAAGGAAAGGATTTTCCATAAAAGATGTCTGTGACAATTGCGTTTCCACCATGCTCTTCCTCAGGCCCCCGTCACGACCTAAATTTGGGTCACAGTGATAAAACACTGCACCACGGTGTAATTTGTGTCACTTGGTGCCACTGAAAACACCAGGGACACTCCCTCAGCTGGAAAACACAGATAAACATTGCAAGGGTATGGGGCTGAGGGGAGGAAAGGGGAGAATGAGGAAAGGAGAACAGGGAACCATCCAGAGACACCTCAGCTCTGCAGCTGGGGGCAGGGAACATCACCAGTGCCACCCACACAACCCTTCACATCTGGCAAAGAAAAAACTCGGCTGCTTTTGGAAAATCTACATAGAAACCCAATATTTTATCCTTTATAAACTGTGAGGCCACACATTGTCACTCACAGGCTTTCTGCTTCCATGTCTTGGACTAGATATTGCCAAATACAACCCAAGATTTAAAAAACAAAACCAACAAACCCAAAAACAACAACTAAAAACCCCAAGCAAACAAAAAGCCAAACCAACAAAAAAATCCCCCCCCCAAAAAACCAAAAAAAAACACCCCAAAAAACCAACCCCCCCAAAAAAACCCCAATGAACAAAACCTCCCCACAAATCAGCTCCTCAGAAAGGCCCAGCCCAAGTGTAACTTCCATGCCCCTAAAACCAAACAAACCAAGGAAAGGTTCTCCCAGTTCCTCTCTCTGATAGGCACAGAGATAACACCAACTGCACATCACGAGTTTCAGAGACACCACTGATGCACAAACCGAATTCCTGCTGCTCCAGAGAAGTGACAGATCTTAAAACTGTAAGCACAAGACAGGGAAAAGCAGGCAGAGGGGAGGGAGAGCAGAACACAGAGGCTGCTGTGCCCAGCCCAGGGTGGGCTCCCAGACCCCTCTGCCTCGCCCAGTTTGCACCAGTTCCTGCTGCTTTCCCCCCTTTCTCTCCCCTGGGACTCCTGCCAGCAGTGGGTGAGCCCAAAACACCCCCAGGCATTCAGAGCACCATGGCCCTGCAGCACTGTGGGGCTGTCTGACACAGGGCAGAGCTAACAATTCAAGGGCAATTCATGTAAAATAAACTAGAATTTAAAACAGCACCCAAGACAGAGTTTTCCCCTGATCCTGTTTTCCCAGGATTGCCTGTTTTTCATTTAGCAGCCCCCCAGAGTGGTGCTGGTGAGGACCCTGTCCCTGCCCATGGATGGGGTGGCAATGGGATGCCCTTTCAGGACCCCTCCACCCCAGGAATTCTGTGTTTCCATGATCCCACAGACACCCCAAACCAAGGTTATTCCTGGCTCCATCCAGCCCCACCAGGACTCTGCTGTGCCCCACTGTGTGACCGTGCTCACAGGGGTTCTTGAATGAGGGGAGAGACGAGGATCTGACCCCATGTTTCACAAGGCTGATTGATTATTTTATGATGTATATTATATTAAAACTATACTAAAAGAATAGAAGAAAGGATTTCATCAGAAGGCTGGCTAAGAATAGAATCAGAAAGAATGATAACAAAGCTTCTGTCTCCGACAGAGAGTCTGAGCCAGCTGACTGTGATTGGCCATTAATTAGAAACAACCACATGAGCCCAATCCCAGATGCACCTGTTGCATCCCACAGCAGCAGATAACCATTGGGTACATTTTGTTCCTGAGGCCTCTCAGCTTCTCAGGAGGAGAAATCCCAAGGAGAGGATTTTCCATAAAAGATGCCTGCGACACCCCTGAGCCCCCGGCTGCTTCCCCTCTCTGTGCCCCAAACCTGCCCAGCTCTGAGGGGTCCCAGAGCCTCCCCTTGCCCAATTCAGCACAGGAGCTGAATCCCTGCACCTTCAGTGGCTGCAGCCATGCCCCAGCAGGGCTGGCTGTGCAGTCCCACAAATCCAGAGTGGCTGCACTGATATTAAAGGGGCTGGGCTGGACTTAGACCAGAGCAAACGAGAGCACAGCCTGACCTTTTCTCGCCTTCCTTTCACACCTCCTAATGGTTTTTTTATTAGAAAAGATAAAATATTTGTAAAACCAAGGAAATCCCTCAAATACCATGTAAATTCCCCTTCTAATTTTCCCAGATTCATTTTGAGACTCCTTAAAAAAAAAAAAAACCAAAAAGTAAACTGCAAAGAGAAACTTCTAGCACTTTCCCCCTCGGTCTCTACTTTTCTGTGGCCTTTCCAAAATGCCCCGTTTGGGGATCTGGGATGGGGATCCTGCTTTGGAATCATCCTTGTGTCCCAGCCAAGCCCTTCCCTTCCCACCTGAGCATTTCCTGCAGGCAGCGTGTGGATTCCTTTTGGTCACAGCTTCCCAGGATATTCAGGTGAAGAAAATTCCCTGTGTTTTTCTATTTCCTCTGTCCCCAGCTCTGTACTTTTAACTCCCTCCTCTCCCAAAGCTCCCAGGGCTTCTTGCTTGGCATTTGCTTTCCCATGTCCTTAGAAGAGCACTAAGTGGATTAATATTTCAGATTCATTGTGTCATTTAAAGTTATTAACAAGCCCAGCTCCTCTGAAATGAGTGAAAGCTAATGATAAAAAATACTTCTATTCTCTGCCTCAAACAAAGTCCTTCTGCTGGAATCAAAAAATCCCACTTTCATTTGTGTCATTTTTTTTAAGGCCAGTAATCACAGCAGAGCAGCATTTCTAACTTTTGAGTCATCAGCAGCACAAATAAAGCTTTCACAAATTGCAATAATTTCTCATCAAGGCTTCCCTACAGAGAAAAAGCCACAAATTAACACAGTGTCACGTATCAGAAATCTAACACTGCTACAGAACATTTTGGGGAATAAAAGAAATTGTGGAAAACAAAGCAGATCATCTGACAGAAAGAGGAGAGTGAAATGGAGCCACAATTCTGCAGCAGCTCCAGGCACTCCTGGAATTCTGCTGGAGCAGAATAAGCCTCCTCCATTCACAGGCTGCCAGCTTTTCCCTGGAAAAAACCTTGGGAAAAGCTGCTCCTTTGTAGGGGGCTCCAAATTTGTTCCTTTCTGAGTCTGAGGGAAAACTCTCCTCATTCTGCAGAGGCAGAGAATAAATTGGAGCCTCCCGTTTTGCACTGCAAATGTTTCTACACTTCCTCATTTTTTCCTCCCCCTAAAAACCTGTGTCCAGTCAGGGTTATAGGGCAGAGAGTGGGTTTTATTCATGATTACATTTTCTATGGGATGTGTAACTGGGAGTTAGTCAGATTTGAGTCTCACTGAGTGAGGAGCTCAGAATTTGAGGACCAGGATGGTTCTGTGGGAACCAAATTTCACAAATTTCCCCCAGAGCTGCCCCACAATTTCACACAAACTGAAACCCAGCAGCCTCATCACCTGTGTGATTCTCCATACAAACTGAAATGCAGCAGCCTCATCACTTGTGTGATTCTCCACACAAACCAAAATCCAGCAGCCTCATCACCTGTGTGATTCTCCACACAAACTGAAACCCAGCAGCCTCATCCCCTGTGTGATCCTCCACATGAACTGAAACCCAGCAGCCTCATCACCCAGGTGATTCTCACACAAACCAAAATCCAGCAGCCTCATCCCCTGTGTAATTCTCCACATAAACTGAAATCCAGCAGCCTCATCACCTGTGTGATTCTCACACAAACTGAAATGCAGCAGCCTCATCACCTGTGTGATTCTCACACAAACTGAAATGCAGCAGCCTCATCACCTGTGTGATTCTCACACAAACTGAAATGCAGCAGCCTCATCCCCTGTGTGATTCTCACACAAACTGAAATGCAGCAGCCTCATCACCTGTGTGATTCTCCATACAAACTGAAATCCAGCAGCCTCATCACTTGTGTGATTCTCACACAAACCAAAACCCAGCAGCCTCATCACCTGTGTGATTCTCACACAAACCAAAACCCAGCAGCCTCATCACCTGTGTGATTCTCCACACAAACCAAAATCCAGCAGCCTCATCCCCTGTGTGATTCTCCACACAAACCAAAATCCAGCAGCCTCATCACCCAGGTGATTCTCACACAAACCTGAAATCCAGCAGCCTCATCCCCTGTGTGATTTTCCACAAAACCTGAAATCCAGCAGCCTCATCCCCTGCGTGATTTTCCACAAAACCTGAAATCCAGCAGCCTCATCACCTGTGTGATTCTCCACACAAACTGAAATGCAGCAGCCTCATCACCTGTGTGATTCTCACACAAACCTGAAATCCAGCAGCCTCATCACCTGTGTGATTCTCACACAAACCTGAAATCCAGCAGCCTCATCACCTGGGTTTCCTTATTAAGGCCAGGGCTGCTTCTTTTCCTGCCAAACTTGCAGTTCCATGGGAGCACCACCACGGCAGGAGCAGGGAATCTGCTCCAAGAGCCCAGTGCAGGAAAAGCAAAGCAGCTGAGTGTCAAACCCTTGTCAGAGAGAAAAACCCCCAGAAATTCTTCACAAGTGGGTCCAGATAAATTCCCTTGGATTTACTCCCCCTTTGGCGACGCAAAATAGTGACAGAAAAGTCAGCATGGCTTAATTTTATTGCTTTTTTAATTCTAGAGCTACTCTGTCAATGCACACAGAAAGAAATCTAAAATTTAAAAAGTTTAGTATAAAATGAAAAGGAAATTGCCTCCAAAAGGCCAGGGCTTAAACAGAGACTTTTCAAGCAGATTCCAAGGGTGCTTCCAGCCCTGCATCCACTTTCTGGGCACCTACTCCCTTCCCAAAACCCCTGAACACAGCCCCCAAAACAGGAGTTAAGACCCAGAGCTCCACAACTACACACTGGTGCAACCCCACCAGAGCAGGGGATTTTTACAAATCAGTCACTAAGTTAACTAACAATATTGGGAAAAAATTAATTTTTTAAAATTCAATTTGTTTTAATTAATTTTAATGAAAAAATCCTATTCTTAATGATGGTGCAGCTCTATTTATCCTGATTCATTCAGTACTTTTGAATTCAAAGGGTGGTCAGAAAAACATGGAATTTTAGCAGTGTGAGAAGCAGATGCATTAATAAATTCTATAGAGAAATGGAGAGCAAATCCCCTTTTTGGGCACTTTGGTGAGTGCCTGCTGTCCCCTCAAAGTGTGTGTGGGAATATCCAACTATTTATAGCTGTGCACAGCTCAAGGGGGAAACCTCCAAATCCCCAGGAAGCAATAAAGTGTCACATTCCTGTTTTCTGAAAAATCCCCTTGCCCAGGATTCTTCTCCTGGGAAGCTGAGAAGCCTCAGAGCAAAAGGAAAACAATAATGATCTGATCAGTTTCTCCTGTGTTTTGCTGCTTTGGAAGGTGGTTGGAGATTGTTTATCCAACATGTGAATTGTTTTGACTTAATGGCCAATCACGGCCAGGCTGTGTCGAGGCTCTGGAAGGAGTCATGAGTTTTTCATTATTATCTTTTAGCCTTCTGTAAGTATCCTTTCTGTATTGTTTAGTATAGTTTAGTAGAGCATTCTTTAATATAATATAATATCATTTGACAGTAAATTAGCCTTCTAAGAACATAGAGTTGGATTCATCTTTCCTTCCAACAGCGGGGACCCCAGAAAATACCACAATGAAGAGCACACACACAGCATTCCAAACCTCAGGAACATTTCCAGCTTCAGGAAATGCCCCAGCAGGGACCCCAGGCCTGCTCCGAGGCACAGTGCAGAGGATTGCCCGTCCTGCACATGGGATGGGCCTGGGACAGCACTCAGCAGGTCCAGGAGTGACTCCAGCCCTGCGCGGGTCCTGTGCGCGCTCCGCGTGGAGCCACTGCCAGGAAAGGGACACGGCGGCCATGGAAAGGGAAAGGGACACGGCCACTGCCAGGAAAGGGACACGGCGGCCATGGAAAGGGAAAGGGACACAGCCAGGAAAGGGACACAGTGGCCATGGAAAGGGAAAGGGACACGGCCACTGCCAGGAAAGGGACACGGCGGCCATGGAAAGGGAAAGGGACACAGCCAGGAAAGGGACACAGTGGCCATGGAAAGGGAAAGGGACACGGCCACTGCCAGGAAAGGGACACGGCGGCCATGGAAAGGGAAAGGGACATGGCCAGGAAAGGGACACTGTGGCCATAGAAAGGGAAAGGGACACAGCCACTGCCAGGAAAGGGACACGGCGGCCATGGAAAGGGAAAGGGACACGGTGGCCATGGAAAGGGACACGACCACTGCCAGGAAAGGGACATGGTACCTATGGAGAGGGAAAGGGACACAGCCACTGCCAGGAATGGGACACGGTGGCTATGGAAAGGGACACGGCCACCACCAGGAAAGAGACACGGCAGCCATGGAAAGGGAAAGGGACACGGCCACTGCCAGGAAAGGGACACAGCACCACAGAAAGGGACATGGTGCCCACAGAAAGGGACACTGCCATCATCAGGAAAGGGACATGGTGCCCATGGAAAGGGACGCTGCCATTGCTAGGAAAGGGACACTGCCACTACCAGCAGGAAAGGGACACGGCGCTCATGGAAAGGGACACACGGCCATGGAAAGGGACACTGCCATTGCTAGGAAAGGGACACTGCCATCATCAGGAAAGGGACATGGTGCCCATGGAAAAGGACACTGCCATTGCTAGGAAAGGGACACTGCCACTACCAGCAGGAAAGGGACAGGGCGCTCATGGAAAGGGACACTGCCATTGCTAGGAAAGGGACACTGCCACTGCCAGGAAAGGGACACAGCACCACAGAAAAGGACATGGTGCCCACAGAAAGGGACACTGCCATCATCAGGAAAGGGACATGGTGCCCATGGAAAGGGACACTGCCATTGCTAGGAAAGGGACACTGCCATTGCTAGGAAAGGGACACGGCGCTCATGGAAAGGAACACGGTGTCCCTGGAGCCCCTCAGGATGCGGGGGCCACGCTCCCAGCCCCTGCCACAGCCCCTTGCTGCCCCCAATGTCATGGCAGGCAGTAATTACCGGAATTTCATTTTCATTAACTAATAAACCCAGGAAAACAATTTGAGTATCTGAATGTCATTTTTCAAAGGAAAATAAACTGTAAACATTTGAATAACATCACAGCAGGGATAATATACCTAAGGAAACCTATTGAAATATGCTGGAGAATTCCTCCTCTTTCATCACATTAAAACTGCAATTGACTGTAAACCTCCTACCACTCTCCGCTGAGACTTTAATTGTAAAGATTCCTGTTACACATCATATTAGAATTTAGTTAAAATTGTAGAACACATTATTTCCAATCAGACAGCCAACCATCACTCACAAAGATTTTTAAAAAGGTGATTAATAATTCATCTCAGATAAGGAAAAGATCTATATTTATACCATCTTCTCAGCCACCATAAACTACCTGACAATTGTTCAGTAATGATGCCCAGTAAATTCTTTAAAATGGTAATTTGTCATTCTGTCACTTCATTTGTGACCTAAAATTCCTCACTTGAGGCATCATCAAATAAATTAATCACTTTCCAGGATCCATTTCTCTGTTCTGCACGTTATTATGCCCAGGCTCTCTTGTGTTTCTCTTCATTTACATATATTTAATGGCTCAGCAGTGGTTCACTATGGCACATAACGCACACATCTCATTACAGGTGAAATATTCTAACTGCCACTATCACTGGGAAAGAAAATAACTCTCCCAATTTAATTTTCCTGATGTAACAAAACCATGATTCTTCACTATGAAATGTTGATGCCATCCATCAGTCACAATCAATAAAATCATCATGGAAGTACGCCTTCTCCAGCATCATCCCCTCAGCCTGGGATTATTTGAGGGAGGTAATTAAACTCATAATATGTAATGAATGTAAATGAAGAAAAAACCCCCGTGTTCTCCCTCTAACTACGCTTATTTTACTGCTTTGATTTAAAGTATTTTTACATCTCCCAATCTATGAAATACACAAAGCCCTGAAGGAAAGGCATCACAAGTACAGTAAGCATCAATCAATACATATAATGACTAATTAAAAAGGAACATATTTTAACATTAAAAACCCACCAAATGCTGTTATTTATCGATTTTTCATTTAAAATGATGCATTCCCCCTGGACTAATATATTTGCTGTCTTTCTGAAATATAGATTATAGGACACTAATTTTAGATACTGTTGCTTTGCTAAAAAAAAAAAAAAAAGAAAAAAGAAAACAAAAAAAAACCAACAACCAACCCCAAAGTGATTTTGTGTGTCCCTCATTCCCCAGAACCATTTAAAAAGCCCAGATGCCAGACATGCAAACTACTCCTGTGCTGGAGAGAAAACCTTAATCATTCCAGTCTCATCTCTGTGCCTGAGCTCATATAAGTCAAGAATGAAAACAGGCGCTTGGAAATGATAACTTTGAAAGAAGTCCACAAAAAAAAAAAAAAAAAAATAGGGTTTAGAGCAATGTTTTGCCATAAAGAGCAAAAAGGCATCATCTCTCTTGTAAACGTTCACACAATCTGGGTTTGATTTAAAAGCACAATGAGTAATGCTCCTCTTGTGATGGGGAATCCAAAAGGTACCAAAAGTCCAAGGTACCTGGAGCACAATCCCTCCCTTCTGCTCCCAGCCAGTGCTTCAGGGCTCATTTCAACACCCCACACACAGGAAATGGGATCCCTCACAATTCCCTGACACTGAGCACGGGGAAAAGGGGAATGGTGGAGAATTCCTGGGTCACCAGCCTGCCCTGGCTGAAGGGAATGCTGCTGTTTGCAATGAGGAGCTGTTTCCAAACCCTGAGCACCTCTGCCCAGCCCCTCAGAGGTGGGAGGTTTGCTGATCCAGCTCCAAGGGCGGCAGGGAAGGGGAGCAGCAAGTCCCCTTTGGAAGCATCACCATCCCCGGGGGACCCAGCCCTGCACAGCTCTTTGGAGCTGCTCCATCTCACCATGGAACAGGTGAAACATCTGGGAAGTTAAATTTAGAAAGGCTGGGAGAAAATTTGGGAAAAGAACACACACCAGGAAATAATTATTCTTAGTAACTATTAACCCACAGCTGTGCCCAAAACTTCTGCACCACATAAAGGAACTGGAGGCACAGAGATCTGGGGCTATAAACCCCCCAGATATTTCAGGGGTTATAAAGCCCCTAAGATCCATGATTTTATGTTCAAGGTTATTTCCCAGCTAGAAGGTGTGTCCAGGGAGCTGAGCAAAGGGCTGGGGCATCACAGCCAGCCCAGCACAGAGCAGCTGTACCAGGGTCCTGCAAAGAGCCAGCGAGGCACCAACAGCTGCAGGCTGCCAAACCCCTCAAAGGCACTCTTTGGAGAATATTCCCATTTGCTGTCCACTGCTTTGCTGGAAAGATTTGGAGAATATTCCCATTTGCTGTCCACTGCTTTGCTGGAAAGATTTGGAGAATATTCCCATTTGCTGTTCTCTGTGCACGCTGCAGCAGAGGAGCCCAGCCAGGGGTGCTGCTGCTGCTGGTCCCCTGCACCCCAGCCAGAGGGGATGGGAACCCCAAACCCTGAGAGCCACGGCGTGGCAAGGACATGAAAACCACCCCATTGCACCAGGGACACTGAAACCACCCCATTGCACCCCTCAGTGGGGCAGGGACACTGAAACCACCCCATTGCACCCCTCAGTGGGGCAGGGACACTGAAACCACCCCATTGCACCCCTCAGCGTGGCAGGGACACTGAAACCACCCCATTGCACCCCCAGTGTGGCAGGGACACTGAGACCACCCCATTGCACCCCTCAGTGTGGCAGGGACACTGAAACCACCCCATTGCACCCCAGCAGGGACACCAATTAGTGCAATTAGTGCCCAGAGCACTGTGCCCTCTGCCAGGGGATGGGATGGGATGGGAAGGAGGGGTTGCCCCCCGTGAGTGATGCTGCCCAGCAGCTCTGGGCACTTCAGCATTTCCCAGGTGAGCCCAGCACCACCTCTGAGCCCTGCCAGAGCCAGGAAAAGGGGAACAGGGAGAAGGGGGAGCCAGGAACCCCAACACTGCAGCACTGAGCCCCACTGGGCTCCCAGGTCAATAAGGGAGTAACTCCTCCGTGTCCTTTCCCTAACAGAGATGATCACATCAGGGCACCTTGCTCCCATTAACCTCTTGCTGCTGGCACAGGGAACAATCTCTCCAGCAGTTCACTGCCAGGAATGGGGGATTTCCCCAGGGAATCGTGTCCTGCAGCTGCCCTGGGCTCCAGGACTGTCCCACCTGCTGTGCATGGGCACAAACCCCAGAGCTCCTCTGGGAACCTGGCCAGCCCCTCGCCTCCAAACAGGGAAGAGCTTCTCCACACCACCCACCCCACCCTGCTCTGCCTTTGGAGCCATTCCCTGGGTTTTTCCCTTCTCCCCAGCAAGTGCTGGTGCGTGGGGGCTGTGAGAGACACCAGACCCAGCAGGTTCTCCTCTCAGCCAGGATGAACTTGCTCATAATGCCCTGTGAGAGCACCATGATTCATTTTTATGGCTCATGAGGTGGCTTTGTGATGAATATTGTGGTTTGTACACGAGGAGTCTGTTACCTGCAGTATTTGTACTCTTTAAATTCTTTAATTTTTCACCCAACAGGTGCCAGGGTGCACATGGGGGTGAAGATGTTGTGCAGCAGGATCAGCTTTAAGTTCAGTCTGGCTGCTCTGCTCTGCTGGTGGAAATTACTCTAACACCAATTAGGGGATGCATGTTTTAATTCTGATTCTTATTTCCCTGCACCACCCTGGAATTACACCAGCTTTCTGCTTAAAATAATTAATTCTGATAAGTTCATTTTTTTTATAAGGATTTGCCTGGTGAGAACTCCAAATGTGCTGGAGGCAAAAGCAACCTGACACAAGAGAGTGAAACAGCTGAGGGTGTGAAGTCACCTGGGATGGAAAGGTAACTGAGTAGAGCTCAGTGATGTGGGATTCTGTGGGCCTGGGCCCCCCCAGCTGCCCTGGGGTCTCACCCCCATCCTTCCCCAGCACCAGCCACACCCTGGCTCCCTTTAGCCCACGGCTCCTGCCCTGCACAGCCACAACAAAATCCTCCAACACATTTGTACCCAAGAGACCCAGCCCTGGTCATGTAACACCACCACCTCCTGCTGCTGCCCACCGAGGGTTTCCAGTAAATCCCACCCAAAATGAGCTTTTCTGCTGCCCTGCAGCTCCCTCCGGGGCAGAGAGAGCACCCACTGGG
Source organism: Agelaius tricolor (assembly GCF_023055355.1). Lineage (NCBI taxonomy): Eukaryota > Metazoa > Chordata > Aves > Passeriformes > Icteridae > Agelaius > Agelaius tricolor. The sequence goes on from NW_027269270.1 coordinate 35,538,810, forward strand.
ATGGCTGGGGCAAGGAACCCCCGAGGACCCCAGAGCTGTCCCACCTGTGTGTGAAGACCCTGCTGTGGCTCCTGGGGACAAGGGGGGGACACAGCAGAGGCTCCTGGGGACAGGGGGGGACACAGCAGAGGCTCCTGGGGACAGGGGGGGACACAGCAGAGGCTCCTGGGGACAGGGGGGGACACAGCAGAGGCTCCTGGGGACAGGGGGGGACACAGCAGAGGCTCCTGGGGACAGGGGGGGACACAGCAGAGGCTCCTGGGGACAGGGGGGACACAGCAGAGGCTCCTGGGGACAGGGGGGACACAGCAGAGGCTCCTGGGGACAGGGGGGACACAGCAGAGGCTCCTGGGGACAGAGGGGACACAGCAGAGGCTCCTGGGGACAGAGGGGACACAGCAGAGGCTCCTGGGGACAGAGGGGACACAGCAGAGGCTCCTGGGGACAGAGGGGGACACAGCAGCTCCTGGGGACAGGGGGGGACACAGCAGAGGCTACCGGGGACAGAGGGGACACAGCAGCAGCACAGCCCAGGGCTGGCAGCAGCCCCAGCCCATCGATCTGCCTGTTCCCCAGCAAAGCTGACTGCTACATCTGTTCTGTGAGAAAACATACATTCTGCCTCCAGTACAATCACTGTAATTAAAAATTAACATGCATTAATTGTTGGAGCTGATGTAAACAGCTGATGTTCCACTTAGCCCTGTCTTCTGTACATATCATTAGGCAAAGCCAAATATTGTTAAGTAAACAGGCAACACTTACAAGAAGAAATAGAAAACTAATTCCAACTAAATAAATTGACAACGCCGTGCGGGTCATATTAAAACAGTTGGGATAATTATTAGGCTACTGGACGAACAGAGGGAAAATCATGGAAGACACATTTAATTGTTTGAATCTCATCTCGCTGAACGTATTTAGGCACAGCGTGAAACACAATTTAACTGGAATGTGGAGGCAGCTTCTTCCCACAAGCGGGACGTGCAATATACTGGGGGAATAAAAACACAAGTTGGAGTTTGATGCGCAGGTAAAACAAACAACTTCTGAAACGCCGCAATTTCTGCCAACTGCTGCAGGAGCCGCGGCTCTCCAGAGAAATCCAGGCTGGTTATGCAACGCAAAAGGTTTTTCCTCCTCAGCCACATGTGCAGGAGCGGCGGCAGCGCCGGTGGGAGCCGCACGCAGCCGCCGGGAGAGGAGCGCGCTCCGAGGAGTCCCTGCCTCCTTTCCATGGCTGGTATTTAAATGTCAGAGCGGAGCCGGCTCTCCAATCTGCGCGCAGAGAGCAGCGGGCCCAGCCTGGGCTCGGCGCTGCACCCCCGAGCTGCTGCTCAGATCTGCATTGCCTGGGGGTGGCAGCTGTGGTACCCCCAGGCTGCTCCTGCTCTGGGTGCCGGCGCTGCCAATCCCAGCCTGGAGCCTAAAGGGCATTCCTGGGGAGGGGAACCCTGCAAACACAGCAGCAGCAGCATCCTGAACATCCCTGCCAGCCCAGAGCTCTCTGTACCCCACAAAGGCTGGGCAGGCTCAGTGCCACGGACACCCCATGTCCCTGCTCTGCATGGGGACAGTGCCCAGAGCACACAGAACAAAGCACACAGAACCCAGGAACAGCACACATCCTGCCATGGACACCCCAAACCCTGCCCTGCATGGGGACAGTGCCCAGGAGCACACAGAACAAAGCACACAGGGCTCAGCAGGAACAGCACAAATCCTGCCAGGGATACTCCAAATCCAGGGGCTCCCACCATCCAGCTGAGCCAGGAGTGAGGGGATTTCAGCTTGGTCTGAAAAACCCCAAAATTTCTGTTTGTTTGCAGAAATCAGCTTTGAGTGGAAATGCCATTTCTCTTTTAATAGATGAGGTAAATAGTGTCCAATGACTCCCACTGAGGAATCCTGCTCATCCTCTCCAGCACCACTTCCACACCATCCTGCCACATCCATGAATCCACCCCCAGCAATCCAACTTCTACCCCATCCCCAACTTACAGATCCACAGGAGCTGTGTCACTTTGGGTAATTCCAAACCCACAATCCCCCTCCTGTTTGCTTTGGGGTGTTTGGTTTTGTTTTTCTTGCCAGGGGTTGTGTGAAATGTAAGAGCCCAAGCCCAGCTCAGTTTGAAGGGCAGGCCCTGGGCCTCTCCTTCAGCTGCCCAAACCCAGCAAATGCCATCAGATCCCAGCATTTCCTCTCCTTCAGCTGCCCAAACCCAGCAAATGCCATCAGATCCCAGCATTTCTTCTCCTTCAGCTGCCCAAACCCAGCAAATGCCATCAGATCCCAGCCTTTCTCTGCCTCCTTGGGATGGAAAGGGCAGAGGGGATCAGAGAATAGCCTGAGCTGGAAGGCACCCACAAGGAGCATTGACAGGAAGGCTGGATGGGGTTGGAAAGGAGGCTCCTTGCAGCCCAGGAATGCCAGAATCATGGCCCAAAAGCCTCCCACAGCAGCACAAGGCTCACAGCTGGGTGTTACCCACGCATTTTCAGGAGCATTCAAGGAACAGCTGGAGAATCCCATGGGAGCTCAGGAAGTGGCCACATGGAAAGCACACGGGGGAAAGTCTCCTCAGGGACAGTGTCTGTGCCATTGGCTGGGGCAGCCCCAAAAGCCTTTGGGGCAAAACAAGGTGCTGCCTCCCCCACAATCAACCCATCATCACAAACAGCATCGAGTAAAGCTGGCTGCACTTTGTGTGAGCAGCAGAAATAAAATGCTGCCAACAGAGGCTGTAGAAGTTCCAACACCACATTTCAGTTTTGCTGGTCAGTTCACATTTGACTCAGTGCTGGTGAAACCTTTCAGTGCCTGTTGCAGACAGTCAGTTTTTAACCAAACCCCCCTGGTTTTCCAGTTTTCCAGGCCCACCACCCCTCACAGCTGAAGTTGCCTGCCCTGAAAGCCCTGGAAGGTTCACAGCACTGCTCAGCTGTTTCATAACAATATCAGGCTCATGATGAACCAAATGAGTTCTGATTTGTGCTATTTAATGTCCTAATGGCTTGACTAGCTAGGTAGATAATTACACAGTATGATTTATCCAACCCATTTATAAATATTTATAATAATGGATAGATTAACCTTTGGGATTTCTATCCTGCAGTCCCTCGGTGACGGGGATCTCTCCATGGCAGCAGCAATGGCAGAGCCTGGGAGGGAGCAGCGGGGTGGGGATGGGGCCCTGGGGACACAGGGGTGGGGACACAGGGACACGGGATCATGGGGACACAGGGATGGGAACGGGGCTGTGGGTTCATGGGAACACAGGGATGGGAACACAGGTTCAAGGGGCCATGGGGACATTAGGATGTGCATGGGATCAGGGCCATGGGGCACCAGGATAGGGATGGGGCCATGGGAACACAGGGATGGAGACACAGGGACACAGGATCATGGGGACAGGGATGGGAATGGGGCTGTGGGTTCATGGGAACACAGGGATGGAGACACAGGGACACAGGATCATGGGGACACAGGGATGGGAATGGGGCTGTGGGTTCATGGGAACACAGGGATGGGAACGGGGCTGTGGGTTCATGGGAACACAGGTTCATGGGGCCATGGGGACATTAGGATGTGGATGGGATCAGGGCCAAAGGGCACCAGGATAGGGATGGGGCCGTGGGGACACAGGGATGGGAACATGGGGACACAGGGATGGGGCCGTTGGTTCATGGGGACACAGGTTCATGGGGACACCAGGCTGGCAATGGGGCCAGGGCCATGGGGACACCAGGATGGGGATGGGGCCATGAGTTCATGGGGACACAGGGATGGGGCCATTGGGGACACAGGGATGGGGTTGTGGGTTTATGGGGACACAGGGATTGGGCCATGAGAGACAGGGATCGGGCCATGGGTTCATGGCCCACAGGGATAGGGCCATGGGGACGCCAGGATGGGGATGGGGCCATGAGTGCATGGGGACACAGGGATGGGGCTGTGGAGCCATTGGGACACCGGGATGGGGCCGTGGGGACAGTGGCCAAGACTCCAGGCCAAGGGTCCCCACTGGCACCTCCTGCTCCCCTCCAGGAGCTCTGTGGCAGACAAGAGGACCCCAATCCTATTTCCTGCCTCTGTTTCCCCAGGACAAGGACAGGCACGGGGCCAGCCCCTGCTGCTGGGCAGGTTGGCACCAGCCGTGCCACGGGACTGTCCCAAAGCAGCTGTGCCAGATCCCCTGGGCTGGTCCCTCCCCGCCAGCGCACACGGGGGTGGCACGGGCACACGGCAGCGGGCCCAGGCTGGCAGCTGGCGGGTGACACTGAGTCACAGGGCGCACAGGGGACTCATTGTGGCACTGCCACCGCCGCAGCGGGACAGACCGCCAACGCCGCGCCCCTGGACAAAGGGACAGTGTCTGCTGGGCCCCAGCAGCAGGGGCTGCGCTCCCAAACCAGCCCAGAGCGTCTGCTGAGAGCAGGGAAATGCGCTAAAAACACAGGAGGCAAACAAGGAGCACGGCCCCATGGGGGTGACCTGCCTGGATCTGGCCCCAGCCTGCTCCTGTCCCAGCCCTGAGCACAGAACAAACCTGCAGAGCTCCACACTCTGCACCCAACAGCCCAAAACGCCTCCCTGCTCCTCAGCCATCAGCAGGGAAAGCCAAGAGAAGATTCTTCCAGACACCATTAAAGTATTTTATCCTCATTATTACCATGTCCTGCTCTTGGGAGCAGTACCACAGTACTGGAAATGGTGATTTCCAATACTCTGCAGTGTCTGTTTCTTCACTCAGAAAGCGCAGCACTATGTTTAGATAGTCAGGACTCTGTTTATATAAAACTACATGGGAAAAAAAAAATAAAATACACAGTGATATGAAAATAATAAATAGCAGGAATACTCAGGTTTTATATTTCTGGGATTTCCCTGAAAGGCAAAAATCACTTTCATTCTCTGAGACTGAGCTGCAGCACTTATCTTTTCTATTGACTGCTTAAACAGAAATTCATTGTGTAAGCCATTAAATAAACTTTTTTAAAAGTACAGCACTCAAAGCAAAATCTTTTAAGATTTTTTATCAGAAAAATTTGACAGAATAAATGTGGGGCTCAAGAGCTCATATTTTCACAAGCAAGTCATCACGCCTATTAAAAAAAAAAACCCCAACAAAAAAAACAACAATTATTTGCAAAATTCATCTGTGTCCCAGAGCAGCAGGGAAATATGAAATAGGGATCTACCCCAGTCCCCCAGGAGGAAAATCCTGACTTCACGTGGGATAATTTCTCTGTTTGAAATCAGGGCTCAGCCCCTCCAAGGGCTGCCCAGCCACATCCACATCCACCACCTCCATCACTGGGGTTTGTGTGCAGCCAGAGCTGGGCAGGGAGGGGAAACCCAGAAACGCTGAGGGGAAGGGGAGAGGACACAGATGGCTTGGGAACTGCCAGGGATTCCATGATGAAGCTTTGGGGCCTCTTCCAGGGGTCAGAGCAGAGGGATTTACAGCAGCACAGAGCAGCCCCATTAGTGGGGACAGAGGGAAGAGCTGCTGACAGACATCCCCTCTCTCCAGGGTGGGGTCCAGCAGCCCCTCCCCAGGCGGACAATGCTGGAGCTGACAGAGCCCTGAGGGGGTTCTGTGGGTGTGAAACCCATGGTGGCAGGGCCTGTTCTGGGATTTCCCAAAGCCCTGCTGGAGAGGGCAGCCCCAGAGCCGGGCCCGGGGCTGGGCCCAGGGGAGCCAGCACCTGCTCCTGGCTGGGCAGGGGAGCCCAGAGCTGTGCCCAGGGCTGTGCCAGCACCTGCTCCTGTCAGGGGCTCTCCAGGAGACACCCAGGGCTCGCAGTCTGCACCAGCACAGTCTGTCCCAGCCTCGGTCAGACACTCACAGCTTCAAACACTCCGGTTTAGCTAGGCCTGAGCTTGGTCTGGAACCTGCCCTTGCAGAAATGCTTTTCTGGAGAGTCACAGAACACCCTGAGCCGGACAGGAGCCACAGAATCGCTGACCCAACCCTGTACCTGCACAGACACCCCAAGTTCCCACCCTGGCAGTGCTGCCCAAACCCTCCTGGAGCTCTGGCAGCCTCGGGGCTGTGCCCATTCCCTGGGGAGCCCAGGCAGTGCCCAGCACCCTTAAAGCCCAGACCCTCAAGAGTTCATAACTCCTCTAGAATTCATTTGCCTGGCTATTGACAAAGTTAATAATTAATAGCAACCCCAACATCCTAAGAGATGAGGACAGCTCTCTCAGGGAACGGGTCCAGCGCGATGCTGAAGAGGAGGAGCAGCAGCCAAAGCCTTCCTCTCCCAGTTCCCTGCTCCCTTCCAGGGCAGCCAAACCCTTCCTCTTCCAATTCCCTGCTCCCTTCCAGGGCAGCCAAACCCTTCCTCTCGCAATCCCCACCTCCCCTGCCGGGTCCAGGGGAGCTCCAGCCGGACCAGCAGCCCCGGGGGGACCCGTTCGGGACTGGCGGTGCGCGGTGATGCGGGGCATCCTCCCGAGCCCGGCTGAGCCGTGTCCTGTCCTGTCCTCTCCTCCGGTCCCTGCCAGCCCCGGGCTCCGCAGCCCGCCCGGGATGCGGGGATGGCCCCGGGACCGCTCGGGGATGGCTCGGGGAGCCGGGAGCAGCAGCAGCATCAGCGCGGGGACCTCTCCAGCTGTGCCGCCGCTGCCTTTGTGCCCGGCTGCCCGCAGGCAAGAGCGCTGCCAGCCCCGGGGCCAGGCGACATTTCCAGAAACCCCGCGGGGGTGGCCCGCGACACGCACCGGGCACAGCGGGCAGGGACACCGGGCACGGCGGGCAGGGACACCGGGCACAGCGGGCAGGGACACCGGGCACGGCGGGCAGGGACACCGGGCACGGGCCCAAAGGGACAAGGGAAGAACAGCAGTTAGTGCACATTGCACCTGTAGCCAGCAATCCGGGATGAAATCCGCGGGATAAAGGCAAAGAATACTCAGTGAAGGAACACACATCTCCACAGAGTCACAGAATCCTGGAATGGGGTGGGTGGGAAGGGACCTTAGAGCTCATCCATCCCCACCCTGCCATGGCAGGGACACCTTCCCCACTGTCCCAGGCTGCTCCAGCCTGGCCTTGGGCACTGCCAGGGATCCAGGGCAGCCCCAGCTGCTCTGGGAATCCCAGCCCAGGCAGGAATTCCCAATTCCCAATGTCCCATCCATCCCTGCCCTCTGGCACTGGCAGCCATTCCCTGGCTCCTGTCCCTCCATCCCTTGTCCCCAGTCTCTCCCTGCAGAGCCTGCCCATCCCTCGCTGCTGTCCCTGGGCTCGGTCCCATCCCTGCCCACAGAGCAATAAAACCCAGCTCAAGGGGAGGCCGTGGCACTGCCCAGCCCCTGCCCCTTCCCACGGGGACATCCCAATGTCCCCATCCCAATGGGATTGTCCCCGTGTGTCAGTGGACACACCCCAATATGAACAATATCCCACCTCAGTGCTCCTTGCCCTGGGCAGTGAGGTCCCACTCACACTCCCAGGGCTGAGGGACACCTCTGGCCTCTCAGAGTAAATAAATCCTTGCCACTGCAATATCCTCAATGTGACCAAATTCCCCACTAAAGCTGCAAATGAAACACACCACTCCCAGGACAAATAATTGCCTTTGTTTTCATCATTTTGTCTGTGCATCGCAGGAGGCTGGAGAACAGTGTGAGTTTTCCTGATCTATAATCAGACAGTTCATAAAAATCCTAATGGAAATGAAGATTTTGCTATTTGGAGTGGTCAAATTTCCATTTTCAAACACATCACATTTTAAAACCCAGGTTGGCATTTTGGTTTGCTGAGAGTTTTAGGATAATAGCAAATTACACAGAAAATCTACCAATTCTTTGTCAAGTGAACTATGCAAAAAGGAACCATTAGTTCATAGTTCACCTGTGAGATGGGAAGACATCCTGAATAATAATTTTGCCAGACTACCAAGGGCACTTATTCACAAATAACGCTCCCATCTACAGGACTCAGACTGCCCTGCTGCCTGTGAAACCTCTGTGCTCAGTTTCCACCAAAGGCAGGCTTCAATAGATTTGTTTTCCTTGCTGGAAGGAAACCCAACCATCATGTATGAGGTTGGCTTAGACCAAACATACCCAGGCCTGGCTCCTGGCTGGAGAATGGGATGGGCACCTGAGAGCCCTCAGGGCAGCAGAGAGCCCATCCTGCCTGGGCAATGGGAGCTCCTGCCACCCTCCATCCTGCTAACCCCACACCAGGGCTGTGGGACAGAGCCCGTGCTCCCTTCCTGCTCTGGATATCCCATAATCTCACAAACAGGCTGACCACAGGTGTCAGAACACAGCTCTCACTCAGATCTCCTCCCTCACCCACCTCCCCACTCTGCTTCTCCTTTTTAAAAGCACCCCACACCAGCTGAAGCACTGCCTACCAACAGAAAGGGGTTTTATTGTGTGCAAAATTACAAACTCTGCAGCACTGAGGAAGCTCCCAAGGCAGAGCTCTGGGTCCTGGTATTTAGGAAATGAAAACTCCACCTAGAGCAGGCTCAGGAGGGGAGCTCTGGAAGCCTGGTGAGGTGAATTAATCCACTTTTCCTCCCCTCCAACAACAGTGCCCGAGGCACAACCCGAGCACAGAAGTGTCTGTGCCTCAGCTTTGAAGGCAGTGTGAAAAGGGAGCCCCACGGGGATGTGCTGCATTTGTTACAGCCCTGGGACAGACTCAGCCATAAATACATTTACTGGGGCTTTGGGGAGCTCCAGGGATCTGAAATGCTTGTAACAAAACTCCGTTCCTGTGGGGCAGGGCTGGGGGTGAGCTCTGACTCACTCTCCTGGAGTTTGGTGTAGAACAGGAGAGCACTTTTGGTGTTGCCTGAGGACACACCCCAGGAACCTGCACGCTTTTCCATTTGCTTGCCTGTAACTGTGAGGAAAACACTGAATTCCCAGGGATAACCTCCCTGGGGGTCTCCTCAAGCTCCCAGAGGCTGCCAGCCCTGAATGGGTGTCCTTGGACCAGGGGAGGCTGAGCTGTGCAGAGCAGGCTCCCCTGGGAAATTCCTCCAGGATCACAGAGCCCAACCATCCCCAGCACTGCCCCGTGTCCCCAGGGACACATCCACAGGGCTGGGGATCCCTGATTTCCAGCCTAAAGCTCCCCTGTCCCTTGGGAGAAGAGAATGGGAGCTCACCCCCTGGAGAAGCCACCTCACTCACTGCACTGCAGCTCTTAGACAGGCAAGGCACAGAGGGAAAACCAGCGTGTGACTGCACAAACCAGAGAGAAATTGTAAACCAGCCCTTTATTTCTGCCCCCTCTGCTTAGGCTGCACTGCTCAGAATGTTCCCTAGCAGTGAACCCAGCCACCAGGGCTGCCAGCTCTGAGCCTGTGCTGCAGCTGAGGCTCCAAACACCAGCTCTGGCCAACCATCACACCTGTGCTGATGTTTTACCAGGGGCACAGACTACAGATAAATCACAGATTAAGTAGATTACCTTCCCTCTGCAGCCCAAACCCCATGAGAAAAGGCCAACCCAGAGCAGGCCTTCAGTTTACAATCTTACTGCAGCCTGAAAAAGCAGCATCCTGGACAGTGTGAGCTGCTCCTTAACTTCACAGCAGCATCCAAGAGTCCCAGCCAGCACCAGGCTCAGGGACCTGACCCTAAAACACAACCTCAGAGCCCCAAAGGAGCAGCCAATAACCCAGTGATGAAAGCACCCAGGAATTGTCACGTACAAAAGGAGCACCAGCTCAGTCTGCAGCTCGCACAGAGTGGGGAAAACAGAACAGATGAAGTTCTACAAATCTCATTTTGCTGCTACCAGGGCTCCAAACCATCTCAGCCTGCAGCAAAGCAGAGCCAGAGTCCCCCAGGCCTGTCCCCAGAGCAGAGCTTCAGCACCCAGCAGTGACAATTCCTGCAAGGCAGGACCTGAGACCCTGCCCAGGTGTGCCCAGGGCAGCACAGCCCTGACCCTGCTCCCGCAGGGGCCTCTGGCTGCTGCAGAGAAACTGGGACCAAAACAACCCAACTCTGCTTTGCTTTCACACGAGCTCCCAAAACCCACACATCTCTACACAAAAATCAGCTTTCAGACTTCTCGACCGTTGCTTCCAAAAAACAACCCACAAATAACAACAAACATTCCATAGCAAAAAAACCACGAGCTTACCTGGATCCTCCTGTCCCCAGGCTGCCCCTCACACACTGAACTGTGCCCTCCTGGGAGCTGCTCTGCTGCTGATAGAGGGAATTTATTGTGGCTCCCTCCTGCCCACGGGCACCTCCTGCTCCTCCTCCTCACAGGTGGCCCCACTCAGGTGGGCAGGGGGTGGCCCTGCCACCACCTGTGGGCAGCCCTGGGCTCAGCTGGGGCACAGCAGCTGCCCCCAGAGCCGCCTGATGGGGCTGCCTGCAAACAGGCACGGCCCTGTAAAAGCCCTTAAAAGCCTCCCAAACTGTGACCCACGTCAGGAGCCCCAGAGAAATCAATACAGCTTAATGCTTCATTGCTGAGCAGTGGATTGCACCAAAAAAATAAAAATAAAGTCCAATTTTGCATCTCCTAAAGTTCTCGAACAAACACAATTCTGTGCAATTTAAATAAATGTTTGAAATTCTGATCTTTGGTGGTTCTGTTGTTGTTGGGTTTTTTTGTTTGTGTTTTTCTCACAATGCCCAATCCCTAGGAAGTGTAGGGTTTGAAATAACCCTTTTCCCAGGGTAGTTTAGGGTTTAACTGGTGCTATTGCCATGGAAAAGCTGAGTTCAGGGTTTAACTGGTGCCATTCCCACAGGCAGGCTGGGTTTAGGTTTTAACTGGTGCTATTCCCAGGGAAAAGCTGAGTTCAGGGTTTAACTGATGCCATTCCTAGGGAAAAGCTGGATTTAGGGTTTAACTGGTGCCATTGCCATGAGCAGGATGGGTTTAGGCTTTAACTGGTGCCATTCCCACAGGCAGGCTGTGTTTTGGCTTTAACTGATGCTGTTCCCATGGGCAGGCTGTGTTTGGGGTTTAACTGGTGCCATTCCCAGGGGGAAGCTGAGTTTAGGGCTTAACTGGTGCCATTCCCAGGGAAAAGCTTGTTTTAGGGTTTAACTGATGCCATTCCCAGAGGCAGGCTGTGTTTGGGGTTTAACTGGTGCCATTCCCATGGGCAGGCCGGGTTCAGGGTTTAACTGGTGCCATTCCCAGGGGAAAGCTGAGTTCAGGGTTTAACTGGTGCCATTGCTGTGGAAAAGCCGGATTTAGGGTTTAACTGGTGCCATTGCCATGGGCAGGCTGAGTTCAGGGTTTAACTGGTGCCATTCCCATGGAAAAGCCGGATTTAGGGTTTAACTGGTGCCATTCCCAGGGGAAAGCTGAGTTCAGGGTTTAACTGGTGCCATTCCCACACTTCATAGGGACAGGATCCAGTGGGGAATGTGAATCCCTGAACCCCTCAGCCCTGAGCAGCAGTGTTTGGGTTTCCCCCCCTCCCCGCTGAAGTCGATTTAAAGCTGGGTTTGTATTTCAGTGCAGAGCCCTGGTTTGGCTCGGGAGGGGGGTGAGAAGTGGCTAATTTCAGGCTGTAGCTCAAGCCCTTTAATCCCCAAACCAGCGAGTGCCGTTATCTCCTCCGCAGCCTTTGTCTGCTCGCTCATCCCCACCTGGCCCCAGGTGAGACCAAGGGGGCTCACCCGGCAAAGCTCGGCTTAGCGGGGCTTTCCTGCCTAAATCCCGCCCCGTGCCCCCGGCAAACAGCGGCCAGGCGCTCGTTTGGGCGCAATAAATAACGGGATATCATTAAAATTCCACCCCGGCGTCGGGAGCGGCGTGATAAACTGTTTGTGAATCGGTAATTCTATTTATTAAAAACAGGGGCATTAATTCTGACACGTTGAATTATAACGCAGACAAACAGATCTTGTGTTTTAATTAAATGCTTCTGTTTGATGAGGTGGTTTTATATTAAGATTTAATACCAGATTCTGCTATTCCTGCCTTGGGTGCTGGGGCAGGGCTCCCACGGGAGCGGGAGAATTCCCATCCCTGGGAATTTGGGAGCTCTGGCAGAGCCGCCCTGGACAGACAGCGCACACAAGGAGGCTCTGACCTCCCTTCTCCAGCACCTTCTCCTGCTTTTCCTCCTTTTCCCATGTTCCAGGACGTTTCCAGGCTCCTGCCACGTTTATTTCCTGCTGCAGAAACAGCTGAATATTTTTTTTTTTAAAAAAAACCAACAAAAAAACCCGACAAAAAACAACCGTACTGCTTTGAGGCTTCTTTCACATTAAGCTACATTTAATATTCATTTCACTTTTTTTTCCTATTAATTAAAAGTAAACCGTGTATTGTATGGTACATTATCCCTCTAACAGCCCCATGTGGAGATCATGAAGTGGAAGACTAATGGTGTAGACTTTAGCATTTAGTTTTAACCAGGATAATTTACATATCTGTGAGAAGAGTCCGAGGCATGTGTAAATAAGCAGAACTCGGAGATATCAGCCCCGTGCTCTGCTCTGGACTGGAGAGCCACGGGCTGTGCATTTATTCCATCACTCAGCTAATTTAATGAGACTTTATCCAGCATCCATTTCTGCAGAAGACACAAAACTTATTATTAAGGAGAGGCATGTGGCAGTAAGAAAAATGTGTTTGTTTGCTTTTTTATTCTATTACCCCCAAGTAGCAAAGGTGATCCCATTCACTGTTCATTAAAGTTTACCTTTATAATTTATCAAAGGAGCCCGATATCAAGAGCTTTATGCTGAGATTTCAAAATTCGAGACTGATTAAAATTTAATGGAAAAGGCCAACGTTTTGGGGTGGGTTGGCAAGAAAAATCGCTTCCCAACCTGCGAGGAGAGATTTCATTAATGTGCACCTCTATTAGAAGGCACCATAAAAGACATTAGAGGCATGAAAATGGCATTTTCACTTCAAAAATCTCTCTGGCTTTTTCAGCATAAGTTTCAAGGGAAAGAAAGTTGGGTTGGAATTCCAGGAGAGCAGCACTGGCTGGGCTGGGCCTTTTGCACTGGGAGGTTGCACTCAGTGATCCCGGGGGTCTTTTCCAACCTTTAGGATTTTGGGATTTTGGGATTTAGGCGTCCCAGCCATCCCTGGCAGACAGGGACACAGCCAGTTCCTCTGAAGTTCACATCAAGAAGAGCAGGAATTACCAAGAATAAATGTTAAACATCTGTGTGTGATGGTTGGTCTGGTCTTATTATGGAAGAAAACCAAAACCAGCCAAATTCACAGTTTTGGCAAACTGAAGAGTAAGGTGCAATGTGGGGAAAAAATCAAATATGAAATCTATTTCAAAGCCAGACAAAGAAGGATTTTCACCATTGAAAACCATGTTTTCCTTCCCAATCTGCCTATTGGTGCAATCTCAAAAATCTTACAAACAGGGAAGAAGAATTCCCACTAAAGTGATATAATTGAAGTGGTTTCTCTTTTTGAGTTTGCTCAGTGGGTTGAGAAATCCAGCACAGACATCACTCGCTGGCTTCTTCCAGCAGCTGGGCCCAGCCCAGAATTCCCCCACATCTGTGGTGCAAATGCTCCTCAGGAAGACCCACAACAGATCCTGCTCCAGGTTCTGTGGAAAAGGGTTTGGGGCTTTCCTTGCCCCCAGGCTGAGACCACCAGAACATCCCCACAAATCCATTTTCCACCTGGGCTTGCTTTCATTTTACCTCCTCACCGGTGTTTTTGGAGAGCCCTCAGAGCCCTCTGGATGTGGCACTTGGGGACACGGGGTGGCCTTGGCAATGCTGGCAATGGTTGGGCTCAATGTTCTCCAGGGGCTTTCCCAGCCCAGAGGAATCTGGGATTTGCCAAAACCCCAGATTTTGGCAATTTCCCCCAAAGCTCTGAGCACATTTCTGGGTCTGGCTGTCCTCCTGTTGTCCCTGAGCAAGAGGAGAGGCAGCAGAGGTTCCAGGGCTATCTGTGGGATGTGATTAGTCCCAGGAATGTCATTAGAATAACAAAAATATGGTCTGGTTATGGCTCCAATTAAAGGTTTCCTCAGTGAGAAATAATTAAGGGTTGCAGGATCTGATCTCTGCCCAAACTAAACCAGCAAACCCCGGGCTCTCTGTGCTGAGGTGAGCAAGGATACCCCAGGACCCCAAATCCCTGAAATCAGCCCTCAGATACAATTTTCCACAGGTAATATAAAAACAGGGTTTAAAACCGCCAGAGTGAATTCTAAAAAATTGTGTGTCTCACTTATTGCAGGGACACTTGGTTGGTTTGCAGCATTGTGCAGTAAATCCCTTGCAAACTGAGATGATGATACCAATAAGATAAACAAATTAAAATTAAAAAATAATTAGAAGGGTGAGTGAATTTTGAGGGGGGGGGAAGGGGTATTTAGATGGAAAGGAAAAAAATACATCATTCGAAAAATAGTTAATAAATAGTTTTGACTGGCAGTGGCTGGGATCAGAAGGACAGTGTGAATCTCTGTCTGAGTGAGGACTGGGGTTGGTTTCTGGTCGTTTTTCCTGGGGCTTTGAGAGATGTGCAGGGTGGGCTGTTCTCCATGCACTCAGTGTGTGGACACACTCCTGCCAGTGCAGATTTTGGGCAGATGGGCCTCAGTTTATGGACACACTCCTGCCAGTGCAGATTTGGGGCAGTTCCTTTGCAGATGTGCCTCAGTCTATGGACACACTCCTGCCAGTGCAGAATTTGGGGCAGATCTTTGCCAGATGTGTTTCAGTTTATGGACACACTCCTGCCAGTGCAGATTTTGGGTGTTTCTTTGCAGATGTGTCTCAGTTTATGGACACACTCCTGCCAGTGCAGATTTTGGGGCAGGTCCTTTGCAGATGTGCCTCAGTTTATGGACACACTCCTGCCAGTGCAGATTTTGGCAGATGTGCCTCAGTTTATGGACACACTCCTGCCAGTGCAGATTTGGGGCAGATCCTTGGCAGATGTGCCTCAGTTTATGGACACACTCCTGCCAGTGCAGATTTTGGGCAGATCCTTGGCAGATGTGCCTCAGTTTATGGACACACTCCTGCCAGTGCAGATTTTGGGGCAGATGTGCCTCAGTTTATGGACACACTCCTGCCAGTGCAGATTTTGGGCAGTTCCTTTGCAGATGTGTCTCAGTCTATGGACACACTCCTGCCAGTGCAGATTTTGGGTGTTTCTTTGCAGATGTGCCTCAGTTTATGGACACACTCCTGCCAGTGCAGATTTGGGGCAGGTCCTTGCCAGATGTGCCTCAGTTTATGGACACACTCCTGCCAGTGCAGATTTTGGGTGTTCCTTTGCAGATGTGTCTCAGTTTATGGACACACTCCTGCCAGTGCAGATTTGGGGCAGGTCCTTGCCAGATGTGCCTCAGTTTATGGACACACTCCTGCCAGTGCAGATTTTGGGTGTTCCTTTGCAGATGTGTCTCAGTTTATGGACACACTCCTGCCAGTGCAGATTTTTGCAGATGTGTCTCAGTTTATGGACACACTCCTGCCAGTGCAGATTTGGGGCAGGTCCTTGCCAGATGTGCCCAGCTGTGCAGCACTGCCCCTCCCTGCTCCCCAGGGCACTGCTGGGTGTGCTCAGCGTGGGCAGAAGTCGCTGCCAGCTCCACTGAGCTGGATTACAGACCATGACCAGCGAGCCTTCACATGACAAAGCCTTTGTGTAATTAATATGCAGGGAAAAATGCTCCCTGGACGGCTGCTAAAGCGATTTAAATCATGCACATAAAAAATGTAATCACAAATTTAGCATGGTGGACATTGTAGTCACACTGTGCTTGATTGCATAGAAGGTTCCAAGTGTGTTTTAAATGTCCTTTAAGATTGAGATTAGGACTTGTACTTACAAGATGCATATTAATCTAAAACTCAACATTTTTCAGTGTGGGATCACAGTAGGAGAACATTATGGGCAATAGAGGTTCATTCTAATCCCAGTAGGTAATTACACTTTGAAATAATATTCT
Source organism: Agelaius tricolor (assembly GCF_023055355.1). Classification (NCBI taxonomy): domain Eukaryota; kingdom Metazoa; phylum Chordata; class Aves; order Passeriformes; family Icteridae; genus Agelaius; species Agelaius tricolor. The sequence continues at coordinate 35,554,733 of NW_027269270.1, forward strand.
TTAATTAAATCTTGTTTGCAGTTGATTGATTTAAACACTAAATCTAAAAACCTAAATTTGAGTTTTTATCAATTTTTGATGCTTATTGCACAGAACTTGGGCTTTAATTGATGTTTCTGAAGTTTCTAAAGCTCTTGTCCACCGTATCCTGGATGAATTTATTGTAATTACCAGCACCATTCCTGGGCACTGCAGACGGCTCTCCCTGGATAATTTTAAGTCCTTTAAAGCATGAAATGCTCGTTTGGGTGTCAGAGCTCCTCCTGATCCCACAGAGGCCCTGCTCCAGCACAGAGGGCACTTCCTGAGCTCTGGGGAGGGAGGGGACTCTGCTGTCCCAACATCCATCCTCGGATGTGCTGCAGAGTGGCACTGACAGGACAGGGCTGGTGGCACCACAGGGACAACGGGGACATTTTAGGGACAATGGCACAGGATTAGGGGCTGGCCCGGGCTGGAAAGGACATTAAAGATTGTCCCACTCCTTCCACTGTCCCAGGGTGCTCCAAGCCCCTCCCAGGCTGGGGACAGGAGTGTGTCCATAGACTGAGACACATCTGCAAAGAAACACCCAAATTCTGCACTGGCAGGAGTGTGTCCATAAACTGAGACACATCTGCAAAGAAACACCCAAAATCTGCACTGGCAGGAGTGTGTCCATAGACTGAGGCACATCTGCAAAAATCTGCCTCAAAATCTGCACTGGCAGGAGTGTGTCCATAAACTGAGACACATGTGCCCCAAATTCTGCACTGGCAGGTGTGTGTCCATAAACTGAGACACATCTGCAAAGAACACCCAAAATCTGCACTGGCAGGAGTGTGTCCATAGACTGAGGGACATCTGCAAAAATCTGCCCCAAATCTGCACTGGCAGGAGTGTGTCCATAAACTGAGGCACATGTGCCCCAAATTCTGCACTGGCAGGAGTGTGTCCATAAACTGAGGGACATCTGCAAAGAAACACCCAAAATCTGCACTGGCAGGAGTGTGTCCATAAACTGAGACACATCTGTAAAGAAACACCCAAAATCTGCACCGGCAGGAGTGTGTCCATAAACTGAGACACATCTGGCAAAGATCTGCCCCAAAATCTGCACTGGCAGGAGTGTGTCCATAAACTGAGACACATCTGTAAAGAAACACCCAAAATCTGCACTGACAGGAGTGTGTCCATAAACTGAGGCCCATCTGCCCAAAATCTGCACTGACAGGAGTGTGTCCATAGACTGAGGCCCATCTGCCCCAAATCTGCACTGGCAGGAGTGTGTCCATAAACTGAGGGACATCTGCAAAGAAACACCCAAAATCTGCACTGGCAGGAGTGTGTCCATAAACTGAGGCACATCTGCAAAGAAACACTCAAAATCTGCACTGGCAGGAGTGTGCCCATAGACTGAGGCCCATCTGCCCCAAATCTGCACTGGCAGGAGTGTGTCCATAGACTGAGGCCCATCTGCCCCAAATCTGCACTGGCAGGAGTGTGTCCATAAACTGGGGACAGCCTGGGACAGTGGCAGGTGTCCTGTTTATGGCAGGGGTGGGACGAGAGGGCTGCAATGTCCTTTGCACCCCTGAGGTTCTAGAATTCTCTAATTCTGTTTGCACAAGCCCTGCCACTCCCTGAGCTTGCCCTGGCAGCAGCTCAGCCCTTGGGGCACCCAGCCCCACTTTGGGGACATCCCTGCAAGCCCCGTACAGATGGGAGCCCCAGGAGCAGCTCCTGCAGGATTTGGCCACGAGGGCTTTGGCAGCAATTAAAAAGTGCTGTGATTAAATGATTAGAACAGGAAACAGCCTCTCACACCTGGGGACATGCGTGGACCACGACAGGGATCCACCAATGATCTGGGGAAAGGTGATCTGGGGAAAAGCTCCCCTTGGCCACCTCTGTGAGGTCCCAATTCCATCTGGGAACGTTGCAGCTTCAGGAGCCTCCAGCTGGGCTGGGACCTGGGGCAGCAGGGCTGGAGGGGAAGGGTCAGGATGCATCCCTTCCCACCAGGGCTCACGGGGCCATTTGGGCTCTGGCAGGAGGGGGACGGGTCCCCAGCATGGAACGAGCCTGGCACAGGGGGGATCCAGAGCAGAGAGAACCCAGAGCAGAGAGACCCCAGAACAGAGGGACCCCAAAACAGAGAGATCCTGACACAGAGGGACCCCAGAACAGAGGGACAGTGGCACAGGGGGGCCCCAGAACAGAGGGACAGTGGCAGAGGGGGACCCTAACTCGGAAGGACCCTTACACAAAGGGACCCCAGAACAGAGAAACCTCAGAAGAGAGGGACAGTGGCACAGAGGGACCCCAGAACAGAGAGATCCTGGCACAGAGACACCCCAGAACAGAGGGACACTGGCACAAAGGGACCCTGGCACAAAGGGACCTCAGAACAAAGGGACCCTGGAGCAGAGGGACCCCAGAACAGGGTGACCCTGGCACAGGGGGACCTCAGTATAGAGGGACCCCAGAACAGAGAGATCCTGGCACAAAGGGACCCTGGCACAAAGGGACCCTGGCACACCCTGGGAGCAGGGAAGGCGATGCCACCATGCTGGGACACAGGACAGGTTCCAGGAGGGCGCCGAGCTCCGCGCTGCCTCACGTCCCTGGCAAATGACACCCATGAAAGTTTAACCACTCCTCCACAGGCCTGACCTTTTCCAGCGTGCAAAATTCCACATCCAGGCTCGGGGAGTGAGTCAGTGGTGCTGAGGAGTGAACTTTAAACACCCCCATATCACCGTGCTCCTGCAGGCAGCCAGGCTGGGCTGGAGTTAGAGGACACAGCCTCCAGCTACGGCAGGGAAGGTACAGGTTGGATATCAGGAAGAAATTCTTCACTGAAAGAATAACAAAGCACTGGAATGCTCTTGCCAGGGAGGTGGTAGAGAGAAAAAAAAAGAGAAAGGTGGTAGAGAGAAAAAGGACTGGACATGGCACTTGGTGCTATAGTTGAGGTGTTGGGGCACAGGTTGGACTCGATGATCTTAGAGGTCTCTTCCAACCTCATTATTGTGTGATTGTGTGATTGTGTGATTCTGGGATTCTGTGATTCTGGTATTGTGTGATTCTGTGATTCTGGGATTCTGGGATTCTCTGTGATTCTGGGATTCTGTGAGTTTGGGAATTCCGCCCCTGCTCCAGGAGGACATCATGGACGCGTGGCACAGGAAATTAAATCCACGATGCTGAATCCCTAATAACAGAAACTCCACGTCCTGCCGCAGCCACATTTGTCACATCTGAGCAAAAACAAACAGCCTGGTGGAATGTTTTATTAAGATGACTTCGGCGTGGTGAGAAATGATGAAGTCACTCTAAGAGCAAAGTAAGAGCACGGGACCTCATTCATTGTAACACTAATATTAATCACACAAATAATATAAGTGTCTTACAGTAATCCACATTCCCTTAAAATATACATTATATATCCTGGGGGCAAACAGCAGCATGAGGAACTTGGAATAAATCCCTCCAGCCATAGTGGCCAGCAGAAAGCCATTTATATTCTGACAGATTAATGTATATTTTGTTATGCGTAACAAATGAAAATATTTACAGCGCTATCAGAGAGAGCTCAAGAAAAATTAACTCGCACTAATCAATATGTTTCAAGCATGAATTCAAATTCTATCCAAACCCTACAATGTCCTCCAAAAATTGGCACCAAATAAACAGAGGCGTTTCTATCAGTTAAACTAATATTATTGTTGTATTTAATCCTAAAATTTTAACCTAAATTAAGTACTCTGACCATGGGCAAGCACTGACCAAAGGCCAGAAACGGGGAAATCAGCTGAGGTTTGGAACTGAACAGTTTGGAACTGACCTACCTGCAGGTCAGCAGGCAGTTAATCAGCAACAGCCATCACAATTATGAAATTAAAAAAAAAAAAATGGAATTACAGTTTTAAAAAATGGAGCAAAGGAGGCGCAGGGGGAGCTGAGCAATCTGAAAAATTCCTGATAGCAGGGGACAGCCAGGGGTTGGGAACAGAAAACAGGGACAGGGAACAGGGACGGGGAACAGGGACGGGAGAGGGAACAGGGACAGGGACAGGAGAGGGAACAGGGACAGAGAACAGGGAGGGGGACAGGGAACAGGGAACAGGGACAGGAGAGGGAACAGGGACAGACACAGGGACGGGGAACAGGACAGGGAACAGGGACAGGCACAGGGAACGGGACAGGGAACAGGGACAAGGACAGGGACAGGGAACAGGAGAGGGAACAGGAGAGGGAACAGGGACAGGGACAGGGAACAGGAGAGGGAACAGCCCCATGCAGGGGAGGTCGGGGTGGGCAGCAGGAGAGCAGCTCCAGCTCCATCCCTGGAGCTCTCTGACTCCTCCGGGCAGCCCCAGGGGGATGAACAGCCCCGAGCTGTGATTTTGGCACTGGCTGTCCAGGCAGTCCCTCCCTCAGAGCCCTGCCACACTCCCCTCTTGTATCTCAGGGAGGAGAGAACATTATCACTTCCAACACCACTAAAAATTGACTTTCCTTCTCCTTAACCTATTCATCCCCATCTCCTCCTCCCATTATTCCCAGGCAATTTTGTAAGATGACTATTATGCAAATGCTACAATAAAAATCTTATTTTCTGCTCCCTTTTCAGAGCCCTGCTCTGTTTACCTCCATTCTCTCTCCCTGATGGAGTTCTCGACAAAAAGGAGAGAATAAATGTGTCCATTATTGGCCCAAGTCTGAGGAAACTCAGCGGGAGGTCACCAACTGCAAAACAATTTACAAATCCCTTCCACCCAAGCTCCCAGTGCTGCAGGACTCCCAGAGCTCCAGAATTCCAGGCTCACTTTTCTTCCTCAGCAAGTTCTGCCATTGCCACTCTGGGTTTTCTCACTGAGCTTCCCTGAGCATCGCCCAAACCAGCCTTGTGCCAACCCCAGGCTTTGTCCCTTTTTAAGCTGGGGCAGCTCCCCAGGTGAGGAATGTTGTCCCCAGCTGTGGGAACCCAGGGAATTCCTCTGGCTGCCCTGGAGGGCTCGGGCCCCTGCCCAGGGGGCTCAGAGACCTCAGCACAGAGCCCCAGACCCTGTGCATTTGATTTAGCCCTTGGAAAAAACAATTGCCAACTTCATATGAAGGATTTACAAGCCACGAAAGTTTAAGCAGAATGATAGTGAATTTATCACAGGGTGAAAAATAGATTTTTGGGGTTTTTAGAATGGGGGTTCAGGGGCAAGATGGAGGAATATGGGCATGTCCAGCCTTTCTTCTTCTTCTTCTTCTTCTTCTTGGCCTCCATCTCCTGCTGTGATGGTGGCACTTTTGGATTGGTTTAGAGTAGAAGCTCAGTGTCTAACACAGGTGATGGGTATTGGGAAGTCATTGTAAATATTGCTGTGAGAGTCTGTCCGAAACACCCTTCATTTGCCTCAGGATTGTCATGGAGAGAGGCCACTGAAAAATTCAAAACCCCTTTTTGCTGAACCAGCGGGGGGAACGTGACGTGCCTGAGGCTTGAAGGTGCTGCTGGCTCACTGTGACCACAGGTGCTGTTTGCTGTGTGCTGCACTGAGCTCAGAGGGGCACCCTGCCCCTGGGCACAGCAGCCCCGGAATCCTCCCCACCTCTCGGCCTGGCTGCTTTGAGCTTTGGGGTGCTCCCTCCTCCAGGAGAAGACCCCCCTCGCCCGTCCTTAACCATCATGACAGACAGACTCTTCTCCCTTATTTTCTCCTCTTTTTTCCCGGGTCCCTCCCCAGTGCATTTCTGTTGTGGTTATTTCAATAAAATTGCACTTGTTTGATTACTACTGCAAATCCCCTGTGCCGTGTTGGTTTTTTGCACCCTGAGGTCACCCCACGAGCCATCACGACACCTGTTCATAAGGATGGATCGTGGCAATTGTACAGGTAGTTTTTAGTATAAAAAGATAACACAGCCCCAGGGCAGGCAGAGTGCCTCTGTCTGTCCTGCTGAGCAGACCTGGGCAGGTCAGAGAAAGAATTTTATAGATAAGGAGCAATAACCAACCTTGAGACCGAGAACTGAAGAGCTCTGACTCCTTCTTTGAGTGCCAGGCTGGGAAAAGAGAATTTCTGACACATCTGGGGGTCCCTGTGAGCAGCCAGAGTCCTGAGACCCAGCCTCTGCCAGGAGCAGAAATCAGTTTTCATGGCATTTCTGGGGTGTTGCATCGTTCATGAACAATCCTTTCTTAGGATTTTTCCTTGTGAGAAGCTGCAGTTTCAGCAACCAAAAGTAAACAATGGTTATCTGCTGCTGTGGAATGCAACAGGTAGGCCCGTGATTGGTCTCCTGTGGATGTTTGGATTTCCTGACCACTCATGGCAGAGCTGGCTCTTGCTCTGTCTGAGACACAGATCTTTGTTATTCATTTTTTTCTATTCTTAGCTTAGCTAGCTTCTGAAGAAACCTTTTCCTTTCTATTGCTTTTTAGTATAGTCTTAATGTAACATATATCATAAAACAATAAATCAAGCCTTCTGACCATGGAGTCAACATTCTCATCTCCTCTTCATCCTGAAAACCCTTGTGACCACGGTCACACTGGGGCTCTCTCATGGATGCCCAACGTGCAGGTCTCCCCAGGGGTGGCTGCTGCTCTCCAGAGCCTCCTCTGAGGCTGAGCTTGAAGGCAGCAGCACCCGAGGAGCAGCAGCCTCCCTCCCAGCCAGCCCCACCTGTACCCACCAAATGATAATTACAGCTAATTGCTGCAGCTCAGGATGCATTCATTAATGGAAATGAATGCACTAGCTGCTTTTAAACAGCACTTTGCTTAAACTTATGGCCAGCCTAAGGAACCATTTGCTGGAGCTGATGGCTCTGAGGTGACCACAGAGACAGAGGGGAGCAGGTCCTGAGCCCTCCCCATCCCTGCAAGCACAGGGCTGGTGTTGTTCTCCTGCTGCTCCTCTCCCTTGCTCTGGGCTCCAGCACCACCCCAGCAGGGCCCAGCACTGGGAGGGAGCCCTGGGAGGGCTGTGGAGGGATCGGTGTGAGAGCAGAACCTGTGGGACACACAGAGGGTCAGCAGGGCCCGGGACAGAGGCTGGGAGGATCTGTCAGCCCCATGGACAGGGCATGATGGGTTCCCCTAAATAAAGGAGAGTTCTATGGCCCAAACCCAGTGTGTCACAAAGATCAGACACAGCAGCAGGTGCCAGTTCAGGGCTGCAGAGCACGGGCAGGGCATTTCTGCTTTCCTCAATCCCACAGGAGATGGATGAGCAGCTGGAGCTCTGCTCACCTCCTGTCCCAGGGGAGGAAATCCCAAACCCAGCACCCTCAGCAGCGCCGGGGCTGCCCAAAGGTTGGGCTGGGTGTCCTGGAGCTCCTTCCCCACCTGAAGGACTCGGGAATTCTGTTCTGGAAGGGCCCAAGGCAAAAGGGCAGTGACAGCAGCTGCAGCACCGCTCCCTGCTCCTCAGCAGGGCTCGGCTGCTCCCATTCCCCAAGGTTTGGGGTTGGGTTGGGGTTTGTGGGTTGGGGTTTTCTTGGATTAGGGGGTTGTTTTGGAGGGTTTTTTGTTTGGGTTTTTTTCTTTGGTTTGGCTTGGGTTTGATTTTTGGGTTTGTTTGGCTGGTTGGTTTGGTTTTTGGCTTCGGTGTTTATTTTGGGTTTGATTGGTTGGTTTGGCTTGGGTTTTGGTTTTTGTTTCGGGTTTGTTTGTTTGGTTTTTGGTTTCAGTTTTTGGGTTTTTTTGTTTGTCTGGTTTGGTTTTGGGTTTTTTTGTTTGTCTGGTTTGGTTTTGGGTTTGGTTGGTTGGTTTGGTTTTGGTTTTTGGGATTTTTTGTTTGTTTTGGTTTGGTTTTTTGTTTTGGTTTTGGGTTTGTTTGGTTCGGTTTTGGGGGTGGTTGGTTGGTTTGGTGTTTGGTTTTGGGCTTTTTGTTTGTTTGTTTTGTTAGGTTGTTTTGGTTTTGGCAAAAAGGCAGAGCCGGGTTTAGGGCAGAGCCGGGCTCAGGGTTTAGGCAGGGCTCAGGGGAGCCACGGGGATCCCACTTAGGAGTGGTTTTAGGGACACAAAATTGCATATTCCCTGTCCATGCCTTCGCGCGCTCGCAGAGCAGCCCATTATTAAGCTATTAATCACCTCTCTCAATTAATTGTTCTAAAAGGAGCTGGGCTTTAGCAGTCGTGCTGCAATTGAAAAGCTCACTTATTTTTGGAAAGGTAAAGTTACAGGCAGTGGTAATTTGAGGGCGCCAAGCCATTAAGCCACTGTTTGGAATCTCAATTACTCTGCGGAAGGATAATTACAAATAAAACAAACTTGTGATCCCACATCAGTGAGAACACTTCTTCCCTGCTTTATGGAATATACAAGCAGTTTTTCATCCACCGGATTTAATTTCCACATGAAAAATTGACCTTAACAGTATGAAGTATGGCTACAAGTAAAAACTGTGTTTTCATTGAAGAGAATAAATGCATTTCCTGAACGCTGGCTGTTACAGCTAATTGATTTATTGGCTCTCTATATAGTGCACTATTGTCTTTGCACTCATGGGACAGGGAAGCTCTTGAGAACAGAACTAAATTCTGCCACAGCAACCTGACAGCTGGAGAGGGTTGGGTTCTATATTTTTAATATAACGTGCAAGTGTCTCGGAGCTGGAAGGAATCTGCCCTGCATTGGCACAAACTACCTGGACCCGTGGCTTCCTGAAGGATTTTTTTTAATCCCATAATATTTCTGGGAAGCTGACAGCACTGGGAGCAGGTAATTTTCTTTTAATCAGATTGTTTTTACTGTGAAATCAGTACATTTTAATCAAACGTTTTTACTGTGAAACGTTTATGTTCAAGCAAATGCACAATACTACCGAAGGAAAAGAGATAGGAAATTCCCTTTTTTAAAATTTTCCTTTAAGGCCAGCAGTCAAAAATTCAGTAGGAAATAAAGGCCCTGCAAAAGTATTTCTCCCTAGTAACGAAAACAATTTTAAAATTCATGAAATTGCCAAATATTTATTATTATCCCTTGCTTTTAGGTTTTATGCAAATGAGTGCCCATAAGATGAAAGCCAGTGCTTGGTAGCAGGTGGGAGCAAACTCACATAATCATACCAATAAAAAAGCCCTGAGGAAAAACAAACCAAAATGAAAAATCAATAGAGGATGTTGTTCTCCAGATATACTATTAAAATACAGTATTCCACAGCTGCACTGTTGTCCTAAATAACGGATGAGCCTCTCTCTGGGAGAAAAGCTGAGGCTCAGATTCTCCCCTTTTATCCAGTGGATAAAAATCCCACAGGGCCTGAGGGGATCCAGGTGGGGAAGCCCAGCCTGGGGATGGTGATGGGCTGTGCAGGGAACGGTTCCCAAACAGGGAACCAAAGCTGGGGTTTCCCAGTAAAACCCCCCTGTACCACTGGATTTCACAGCATCCATGAAAAACACCCCAAAAGTTTCCTGAGGTCTCCTAACTGCTGCAAAAGTGAAAACCAGAGCACGAATCTGGCAAGAAATGGGATTATATTCCATATTTCTGCAAGGATCCTCCTGTTCCAGTAACCAGCTGCTTGGACAGAAATTGTATTTTTCTCTTCTTTATTTTTGTCTCAGTTTGGTTCTTATTGCTAGCTGCAAGCACAAATGACACTGAGTACAAATTCCATGGATTAAAAGCCTTCAGGAGATGGAGAAACCCCTCTTTGCCAGGTGAGCACAGTTTCCCCCTAGGCCCAGGTGAGAAGCCAGCTCCTCAGTTATTGCAGGGGATGCTGAAAGCCATCACCTGCTCTTTATTATGAGGAAAAAACTAATGTGAACATATTTATCACCTCTCCCTGCGAGCAAATCACTACAAAACCCAAAAATGTCTCAATTTCTTAATTTTCTTAGCTTGTGTCCTCAGTGCAATCCCCTGCTCTCCTGCTGCTGGCTCCAAAGTGGCTTCTCCAGCTGCAGAGCCAGCACCCCCGAGGAGGAGAAGGGGAGGGGGCTCAGAGAGCAAAACCGGCCTGAAAAAGCCACATTTTATAGGCAATGAGAGAGTTCAGCAACAGGGATGGAAAGTGGTAACTGTAATCACAACAGCAAACAGAGGGGCTCCTTCAGGAATTAAAGTGGGCATTTAAAAATGGGAGGAGAGAAGGGAGGAGGCAGATTTTCACTTGAAAGGACCTTTAACATAATATTCTTTTAGAATGTGAGCAGCTTTAAATAACATTGTCCTGGCACAGCCAGAGCACCGTGAGAGGCATTCAGCAGAACCTGCATTTTCAGCTCCCAGAGTTTCCATGCCCAATTCCCTGTCCCACGACACTGGAGTGACCCAAAGGGGCCTGGGGAGGCCTGGAGGACCATCCCCCTGTATTCCCCATTCCATGCTGCCCATTCCTGGGGCTCTCCTCTGCCCACACCCGGGGTGTGCAGCTGCCACCTCCCCGTGGGGTCACCTGGACACCAGTTAATGACCTGGAACAATTAATGCATGTCCAGGCCATGGACTGCCGCAGCACCGCTGGTCCCGTAACCAGACCCAGTCTTGGCACTCGTGATGGGATCACTGCATCCCACACTGGGCTGGGTGGGAAGGGACCTTAAACCCCATCCAGTGCCACCCTGCCATGGCAGGGACACCTTCCCCTGTCCCAGGTGCTCCAAACCTGTCCAGGGACACTGCCAGGGATGGGGAGCCACAGCTGCTCTGGGCACCCTGTGCTGAACCAGGGATGTCACAGACAGCTTTTATGGAAAATCCTTTCCTTGGGATTTCTCCTCCTGAGAAGCTGAGAGGCCTCAGGAACAAAATGTACCCAATGGTTATCTGCTGCTGTGGGATGCAACAGGAACAAAATGTACCCAATGGTTATCTGCTGCTGTGGAATGCAACAGGTGCATCTGGGATTGGGCTCATGGGGTTGTTTCTAATTCATGGCCAATCACAGTCAGCTGGCTCGGACAGAGAGTCCAAGACAGAAGCTTTGTTATCATTCCTTTCCTATTCTATTCTTAGCCAGCCTTCTGATGAAATCCTTTCTTCTATTTTTTTAGTATAGTTTTAAGATATATATTATCATAAAATAATGAATCAGCCTTCTGAAACATGGAGTCTGATCCTCATCTCTCCCCTCATCCTGGGGCCCCTGTGAACACGGTCACACAGGGAGAGCAGAGACTGATGCAGAATCCCCAATTCCACCTGGCTCTCCGTGTCTGGCATTTGGAGGCAGTGAGGGGACATGGCTAAGCCGGGCCTGGGCAGGCTGGGCTTGCCTGGGCTGTGCTGGTGGCTCTGGGAAGGTGTCCCCATCAGTCTGAGCGCCGGCGCTGCTCAGCTGCAGTGACAAATGGCCAGGGGAGTACGGGGAGAGGCAGCAAATTAGGGAATGAATAATTAAACTGGGAGAGAAAGGTGAGCAGATCGGGAGGGAAGGGAAAGAGAAGGCTCAGTCAGAGAGGCTGGGAGCCAGCAGCTCTCAGGTGTTCCAAGGAAAGGTGTGGGGAGGGCTGGGAGCAGCCAGGACCTGCCCAGGCCATCCAGGAACCCAAAGGTCCAAGGAAAGAGGAAAATGTCACAAACAGGGGAGCTGTTCCCTCCTCCTGCCCGCTTCCCTGAGAGCCCCAGGCACCCCAGCCCTGCTCCCAAAGCCATTTCCATTTCTGCTGCACAAGGGTCCCTTCCCTCTGCCTCCTGCTGCCTTCCCCAGCAGCACCAACTGGAGCAGCAGTGCCACCAAACCAGTGATGACACTGGAGCAGCAGTGCCACCAAACCAGTGATGACACTGGGGCAGCAGTGCCACCAAACCAGTGATGACACTGGAGCAGCAGTGCCACCAAACCAGCACAGACACTGGAGCAGCAGTGCCACCAAACCAGCACAGACACTGGGGCGGCAGTGCCACCAAACCAGCACAGACACTGGGGCGGCAGTGCCACCAAACCAGCGGGGACACTGGAGCAGCAGTGCCACCAAACCAGTGATGACACTGGGGCGGCAGTGCCACCAAACCAGCGGGGACACTGGGGCGGCAGTGCCACCAAACCAGTGATGACACCGGGGCGGCAGTGCCACCAAACCAGTGATGACACCGGGGCGGCAGTGCCACCAAACCAGTGATGACACTGGGGCAGCAGTGCCACCAAACCAGCGATGACACTGGGGCGGCAGTGCCACCAAACCAGCAGGGACACTGGGGCAGCAGTGCCACCAAACCAGCAGGGACACTGGAGTGGCAGTGCCACCAAACCAGCAGGGACACTGGAGCGGCAGTGCCACCAATCCAGCGGGGACACTGGGGCGGCAGTGCCACCAAACCAGCAGGGACACTGGGGCAGCAGTGCCACCAAACCAGCCTGGACACCGGGGCAGCAGTGCCACCAAACCAGCAGGGACACTGGGGCGGCAGTGCCGCCAAACCAGCGATGACACCGGGGCAGCAGTGCCACCAAAGCAGCAGGGACACTGGTGCCAGTCCTCTCTGCAGCACACAGCACAGAGGGTTCCTCCACAAACCACCTCTTCTTTTAACTCCTAATGCTTTAAACCATCAGCACTTCATCAAACCCAAGTTCTAAAATCCTGACTCTTATCACAGCCGGTACTTATAATCCTTTTTTCCAGACTAGATGTTCCCAAATCATGTTACATCTTTCATCTTCCTTGTGATTAATTTCAAGGTTTTTACTGAGTCAAATGAGATATTTTTTAAATCTCTCTTGTTTTAGTTTTTCCAGCTTTTAGTCAATTCTGGCAGTTCAGAGGAGCCATCAAAATTACACGAGCGTTTTGTGCTCAGCCACTTCAGTGACTCCTGGGTTTAGGAGAATCCCATAAAGGCAACCACCTTATTATTTTAATGCATGCAATAATTTAAGTGATAACAACTGCAAAAGTCAGGCTGTTTTGTTTTATGGATTATCAACAGCCTTATGACCTTGAAAATAGTCGAGTTGACTCACTAATTTTTACAATTTAGCAAAATAGCACATGCAGCATAATTTTATCAACTTTGATGTGGTGAAAGTGCAGAGATCTCCAAACAGATGAATTCCCTTCCCAGAGCCACTCTACAGCACTGGGGAGCTTCAGGCTGGGGAACCAAGGAGAAGGGGGAGTTATTCCAGGGGAAAAGGAAGGGGAAATATTTGAGGGGAAAGCAAAAAGGGAATTATCCGAGCTGCAAATACAGCACATTAAAAACTTTCCAGCATCTGTTTTGTTTTGCTGCAATGCAGAGTGAAGTTCTCCAACACACAAATGGCAGGAGCAGCCCCGACCCCCATTTAATTCCTGCCTGGAAAAGGTGGAAGCAGCAAAGGTAAGGAGGAGGCACTTGCAACCTCTGGTGACCAAAGGTGCACTCGAGCTGTTATTTTGTATTCCATACTCTTCAAAGAGCAATATAAACAGAATTATTTATGCCCAGCAAAATGTTGCTTAATTACTTATGCACCACTGTTTGCTTGTATTTTAAGCTCTCTCTACCACCCACAGGCAGACGTTAAACAGCTGCTAAAAGCGAGCTTTAGTCTTGCCTGTTTGAAATTAGCATACTTGAGCTTTGAAAAAACTTTGTTGCCAATTTACATATGCATAGAGACTGATATTTAGACTCACCATATGATATGTCCCTCAAGAGCTTTTCTTATTGCCTCCATCCTCAGGTCTCAACCTAGAGACTGTAAATCTAGCAGGTGATTAATTCTATACCCTTGAGAAACTAGCAATTAGCACTTGCAACCAGTAAAAAATTGTCATTTCAAACCCCTGTTTACTATGCCCATGTATTTTCTATGAACTCACAGTTAACTCCACACAGAAATAGATGGCAATAGGTTTGCAGTCACTCCTGTCTCTTTATATAAAAATATATTATGGCTTCCAGCTAATCAACCTATTAAACACACTGGAAAAAAAAAAAAAAGAGATGAAATAATTGGCATTCCTTCTTTTCTACATAAATATATAGAAAACGGGAAGCTGGAGCAAGCATGAAAACATTCTACATGATGTTTTATGTTCCCAGACCTTAATCAGCTCATTTCAACATGATGACTTTGTAGGGTTTACCTGTTTTGTGTCAATTCTTATCTCTGATAGCCGAAATTACCGCACTTCCAGATGTTCTTATGCATTATTGAGGTCTTCTGCAGTAGATGCTGGAAAAGGTAAGATAAGGTTTTATTTCTTTGTAGTAGTCACAACACCCAGATCAAAGGCAGGAAAGTGCAGTGCTTAGTATTGAAAACTATGATGAACTTCACATTTATTTTCAAGTAGAAAATCTGTCATAAACCTGCTCATCAATCTTCAGTCACTGTTTCAAGTGTAATCCACTGGAGCAGGGCACGGGAGTTTAAAGGCTCGGGGCTGCTGTTCCTAAAAACTCTGGTTTAGTGTGTGCTGAGCAGGGTGTGCCTGGCACAGAATCCGTGTCTGAGGGACAGAGGGGTGGGTGTGAGGGGCTGGCACTGCCCTGGGCACTCTGAGACAGCAAAGCATGAAAACCTGGCTGCTCTCAGCAGGAATTGGCCAGCGACGGGAAAATGGGGACCCTCGTACTGCCACAGAACCGGCTCAGTAAACAGAACCAGGAGATTTGCACCTAGGTTTGAATCTGCTAACAATGGGGGTAAATCTAGGCACAGATTTAAATGGGTGTGCAGCAGGTTTAAATCCACCAGAATCAGTAGATTGCCCAGATTTGCCAGAATCAGATTTCCTAGATTTACCAATCAGATTTCCTACCTTTACCCGAATCAGATTTCCTAGCTTTACCAGAATCAGTAGAGATCCTAGATTTACCAATCAGATTTCCTAGGTTTACGAGACCCAGAGTTCCTAGATGTACCAATCAGATTTCCTACCTTTACCAGAATCAGTAGATTTCCTAACTTTACCAGAACCAGTAGATTTCCTAGCTTTACCAATCAGATTTCCTAGATTTACCAGAACCAGAGTTCCTAGCTTTACCAATCAGATTTCCTAGGTTTACCAGAATCAGTAGATTTCCTAGCTTTACCAGAACCAGTAGAGTTCCTAGCTTTACCAATCAGATTTTCTAGCTTTACCAGAATCAGATTTCCTAGCTTTACCAGAACCAATAGAGTTCCTAGACATACCAATCAGATTTCCTAGCTTTACCAGAACCAGTAGAGTTCCTAGATTTACCAATCAGATTTTCTAGCTTTACCAGAATCAGAAGATTTCCTAGCTTTACCAGAACCAGTAGAGTTCCTAGCTTTACCAATCAGATTTCCTAGCTTTACCAGCACCAGAGTTCCTAGATTCACCAGCACCAGTAGCTTTACACCCGGTGCCAGCCCTCGTGCAGGGGGGAAGCGCTGCTGCCCCACGCCAGTTTTGGGTGGAATTCTGAATGTTTTTGAAGCACCTCGAGGCAATCTGGGTGGAAAATGCCAGAAGCCATCTTTTTGCAAGCATCTCAGTGAAGCAGCGAGGGTTTAAGGGTAAATATAAAGGCAGTCAGCAATGCAAGGATATTTTTTCCTGCGTTGCACAGTCATTAAGGGGTCTGCTGCAAAAGCCTGCTTGACTTTCTTCCCACTAATTACATCATCAGATCATCACACTGCTAAAATCAGGCGCAGAGTACTTGCACACAACTAAATCCCTGCTTCTAATTACTATTTTAGTCTCTTTTTCCTCGTGACATGTTGGTGATAGATCATTATTTTTTCAGCAATTTGTTCGCATTTATATGCAATATAATTGGATCTGATTAATTATTATGATTAATGACTGCAGAATTTCCTTGCAAAGCTATTAATACTGGGAGTATCAAATGAAAGACATGGACAAATTAAAGCCAATGGAGTCCTGTTGCTTGTACTTACAATGCCTGGGCTCAAGTAACCCTTTGCTGCTCCAGCCCTGCAATAAATACCAGGGTTTATCTGGAATTTCCCCACGGATCTCTGCATTTTCCAGCGCTCTAAGTACATAAGTAATGGGGGAGAGATGCAGGTGGCATTCTTAGGTGGACTGCTGTAGTTAAAATTACATATATTTGGGTATATTTTAAACGAGCTCAGCAGCATAAATGCAGCTACATCCATTTAAAGTCATGAAACTGGCAAGAAAGAAAAGCCTGGGTGATACTTCTATGTATATGAAGTGGATTTACCCATTTTTCAGGTGGCAGTGCAACCAAACACCACAATAAAAGCAGTTAATTTCCATTAAATGTCACATTAGCCCATTTCTGAGGGATGTATTTACGTAGCGTGTGCTGTATTTGAAATTACAGCCCGGCTCAGCAATGGGATATTACATGTAAAAAAGCAAACAGTGAGGGAGTAGCTTAGGGGATCGACTTTCCTGCTGCCTCGGGGACCTGCCTTTAAATCTGCCTTTGAGCAAACTGAGGAAAAATCATTTCCCTCTAATGGCAGCAGCACAGGGGAAAAGCAGGAGCTGCAGGCAGGGGCAGAGAGCTGGGAGGAAAGGGCTGGAGCTGGGAAGGGGCTGGCTCTGCCTGCCCTGGGACAGCCCCAAACAGGGGCATTTTAATCTGGAATAAAGTGAGCAGCACTCAGCAAACCCAGGGGCTGCAGGGGGTTTTAATCTGAAATAAAGTGAGCAGCACTCAGCAAACCCAGGGGCTGCAGGGGGTTTTAATCTGGAATAAAGAGCCAGCAGTGCCCAGCAAACCCAGGGGCTGCAGGGGGTTTTAATCTGAAATAAAGCACCAGCAGCACTCAGCAAACCAGGGGCTGGAGGGGATTTTAATCTGGAATAAAGAGCCATTGGTGCTCGGCAAACCAGGGGCTGGAGGGGGTTTTAATCTGCAATAAAGTGAGGAGCACTCAGCAAACCCAGGGGCTGCAGGGGATTTTAATCTGGAATAAAGAGCCAGCAGTGCCCAGCAAACCCAGGGGCTGGAGGGGATTTTAATCTGCAATAAAGTGAGCAGCACTCAGCAAACCAGGGGCTGCAGGGGGTTTTAATCTGGAATAAAGAGCCATTGGTGCTCAGCAAACCCAGGGGCTGGAGGGGGTTTTAATCTGAAATAAAGCACCAGCAGCACTCAGCAAACCCAGCCTGGAGCAGGGCACGGAGATTGTCAGTGATTCCTGCTGAGGAATCCTGGAATTGTCCCTTGAGCCCAACCAGGAATAGGGAAATAGAGCCTGGAGCAGGAGTGGGATGGTATGGGGACCTGTGGGGTTGGAGCTCTTCACCCTCTGGGGGAACAGGGCAGCCCAGCCCTGGGGATTGGCCTCCAGATAAAATGTGAGAAGAAGATGGGGTAAGTATTGTGAAATGAGATGGGGGCCACAGAATATTTTGAAATAAGGGTCAGGAGGGCAAAAGTGTAACTCCAGTCAGGGTAATCAAGTTTGGAGACTTTGATTTTTTTTAATTTTGAATTTACATCTTAATACATTTTAAAGATTATTTGAATCCCATTATTTAGGATAAAATGATGGCCTAGGAGAGCTGGGGACAAGGGATGGAGGGACAGGAGCCAGGGAATGGCTCCCAGTGCCAGAGGGCAGGGATGGATGGGACATTGGGAATTGGGAATTCCTGGCTGGGCTGGGATTGCCAGAGCAGCTGGGGCTGCCCCTGGATCCCTGGCGGTGCCCAAGGCCAGGCTGGAGCAGCCTGGGACAGTGGGAGGTGTCCCTGCCATGGCAGGGTGGAATAAACGGGATTGAAGGTCCCAAACCTGCCCTAATCTCTGATATAATCACCCTGACCTTGCTCCATCCCAGTCCTGATGACCAAGCCCTGTATTTACCTCACAGCCAAAGCCACCTGCTCGCATTTACAGCCGATTTTCAGGTGTTGGGGTTTCTAACCCGCTCTCACCCCAGGGAGCTGAGGGGCATTAACCCTTTCCTGCCCAGTTAAAGGCCCCAGCTGGGCAGTGCCAGCCCCACACCTGCAGGGATGTGCTGAGTGAGCACCCCCCTCTCCTCTGAGATGAAAACCAGAGACCTGGGAGCCTCCAAAATGCCTCCCTGCAAAATGATGACTTCGAGATGATTTCACTCTTCTGTTTTCATTTTTCTTGGGGGGGGCTTTAATCATTTTTTTTTTTAATAAAGGCAGCTGAGATGAGTGAAATATCAGCCCAGGAGGAAACAACATTTAGAGCCCAGTAATGGAGCAGGCAAATGTGAGCGTCACAAGCCCTTAGCATCTCCTGCTCTGCATTAGCCCAGCTCGCTCCATCAATCTCCCCTGGCTGGGCTCACCTGCCTGCTCTGACAGTCACTGATTCACACACAGGGCCTGCCACAGGCAAGGCAGATGTTGGGGTGGGGTTTTTCTTTTTTTCCTCCCAAAACTTTCTGCAAGTTTCGTGCATTTTGGTTTTTTTTAAATCGTTGTCGCTTAATTTAAAATTTCGCATTCAAGTTGGCATAAAATTCTAATGGTGGCCTTGCAGTACCTGAAGGGGATGGCAAGAAAGGTGGAGAGAGAAAACTCACAGGGTCTGGAGGGACAGGAAAAGGAGAATGGCTTCACGTTGAAACAGAGTGGGGTCAGATGGGAGATTGGGAAGGAATTCAGGAATCCAGGCCAGGCTGGACACTGGGGCTTGGAGCACCTGGGACACTGGGAGGTGACCCTGCCATGGCAGGGTGGCACTGGATGGGATTTAAGGTCCCTTCCAGCCCAAACCATTCTGGGATTCTGAGATTATATGATTCTGAGTCTACACATAATGAATTTACCTCCTGAGTGCAAGCCTAAGTACTTTTTAATAATTCCAGTTTAATACAGAATAATTTAATAATTTAATTAATAAAATTAAATTAATTCATTATTAAATTAAAAGAACCTCTCTATGTATTTTTCTCAAGATGCAAAGGTACCTCTCTATATATTTTCCCTATGTATTTCAAAGCCAATCATGCCTGGAAGGACTGGATGGATGGAAGTGTTGTCTTATATGGTTTAGAGTTCTATGATCACTATAGTGCAAGAGTTCCATATCCCCAGAGATTCATACCTCCTTGATGGTTCTGTAAGCACTGACTGCTCCTGGTCCTTGCAGTAGCCATCTGACTCCTGGTCGCACCAATCCACTCTTTTATACCACTGTTCTTGTTGGCAACAGGTGTGGCCTGTTAAGATCAGGCCTGCTCCTCATTTTAGTAATTGGTTCAGCTGCAACTCTTTGGGGATGAGATTACATTCTGTACCACCTTCATAGTGTATCCCCATCATGGATGGATGGATGGATGGATGGATGGATGGATGGATGGATGGATGGATGGATGGATGGATGGATGGATGGATGGATGGATGGATGGATGGATGGATGGATGGAGAACACCCTGAGTGTGTGGGGGGAAATACCCCAGCCAGGACACATGGGCACATCCCTGTCCCATGTTGACCACATCCCCATCCTGACCACGTTCCCCGTGCTGACCACATTCCCCATCCTGACCACATTCCCCATGCTGACCACATTCCCCATCCTGACCACACTCCCCGTGCTGACCACACTCCCCATGCTGACCACGTTCCCTGTGCTGACCACATTCCCTGTGCTGACAACGCTCCCAGAGCTGACCACACTCCCTGTGCTGACAACGCTCCCTGTGCTGACCACACTCCCCACCCTGACCACATTCCCCATCCTGACCACGCTCCCCACCCTGACCACGTTCCCCATCCTGACCACGTTTCCTGTGCTGACCACACTCCCTCAGCCATCAGCAGGAGCAGGCCCAGGGGTTTCTGTGGGTGATGTTTGAACCACCCCAAGCAGCCTTGGCTGTGCACAGCCCCCAGTGCCCCCAGTGCAGCCCCAGCAGCTCTGCAGGGATACAAACCCCCCCCCAAAGCCCTGCCTGGGGCTGGGCTGGCCCTGCACAGGCACAGGGTGCTGGGTGGCTCCAGCAGAGCCTGGCAGTGCCAGCACAGGCAGCAGGACTGCAGCCAGGGGCACCCAGGGTCACTCTGTGTGCATTCCCAGCACGGGGGGCACTGCCTGCCTGGGACCCCCGCCCTGCAGGGCACAGGCAGGGGGGTTTCTCTGCATTTGATGTGTGCTGTGCCCCAGAGCACGGCGCTGGGGCAGGCTGGAGCTGCTCTGTGACACACAGCAGTGTCTTTGTGCTCTCCTCTGCCATGAGAGCCAAGCAGGAAATCAATACATTTTATCCATGGAATGTACATAAGTCTTCTTAAGTCGTGATCCATTTTAAGTAACGTGTGGAGGGGCATTAGGCAATTAGAGCTGGCTGAGGAACTGAGCATATTTATACATTTTAACGCCTGTCTTTTTATCTTGAGCTTGGATGAAGCACTAAGACCTAAAAATCAAACACTGGATGAGTTTAGATGATCGGGTATTTAATTTAAGATCTCCATCTTAGCGTTAGAAACCCTTCCAAATGAAGTGTCTGTGTTTTAAAAATTGGCCATAGCCCGTAGCTGCTAAGTCTGATGTGTAATCTCTGCTTGGCTCTGCACAGAAAGCACTTATTGAAATTCAAGTACATGCTCAGGGCTCGTTAATGGCTATTTTTGCCTCATTAATACAACAAACATCACTGATATGAAAGGTGCTGTTCCCTTACACTAATACAACTGCAAGAGGTCAGAAATAACTTCTCATGCTCTCCAGTTCTTTATCCAACATGTCAGTGACAGGCAAGTGGAGAGCAAGTAGCAACAGGAAGGTGGATTTATCAACAAATGCTGTGTTAGTGAGACCACCAACGGCCCAGCCTGGCCTCCTTTGGTGTCCACATTCCAAAACAAGAGGCTGGAAATTTCAGGAAGGTCCTGAGCAGCCCCTGAGGAATGACTGGAGAGGACAGAGCTGCAGAGGGACAGACATGAGCTCAGCTCAGTGAATAACTCAGAATAACCTGCTCAGCTTATTCAAAAGAAGGTGAAGAATTGACTTGGTCATCATTTAAAATCCCAGACTGACTTGGGTCAGAGGGACCTCAGAGCCCACCCGGTGCCACCCTGTCATGGGCAGGGACATTTCCACTGTCCCAGGCTGGGACTGGGACCCTGCCAGGGCTCTCCTGCTTCCCAAAAGGGAGCAGAAGCTTTGCTGGTGGAGCTCTGCTGCAGCCCATGACGGGCAGCACAAAATGAAATCCGTGCAGATGTGGCTGAGCCTCACATTTCTGTGTGACTGCTTCTTTTCATCACGATACCATCACAGACTCGAGAGATCTCCATCAGCTGCACCACAGCCCAGAGACCCTGGCTGTGCTTTGCCTGGAGCAAATCAATTCCCAGCACGGAGGGCACCCCTTGGTGCTCTTTAAAGCACCAAGCAATGAGTGCACCAGGAGCTGGGGATGCAGCAGCAGCCCCATTCCTTGTGAGAACACTTCTTTCCTGCCAATTCCCCACAAAACCACTTTGGTTTCCCCGGCGTTGGCGTTAACCTGTCCTCCCCTCCAAGGTGCACAGAGCACCCGTTTGGAAAAGGCTCAGGAGCACAGCAGCTCCAGGGTTTGGGATGGCAGCACCCCCGGCTCCCGACCCCGGTGCTGCTAATACTGAGCTTTACAAAGCCCAGCAAATTGAAACCGGCTCCGGGGGTGGCTGGGGGAACTTCAATGCATTGCTTTCAAATTTCCCTGCAAATAAAAATACATGTGAAGGAGAGGAGCTGGGAGGCCCTGGGTGTGTCCCCTGAGCATGGTTCAGAGCCCCCAGCATCCTGCCCTGCTTTTATGGATTAGAAATCCTGTCATCTGATCACAGAGACCAAGAAAATTGTGGCAAACTTTATCTGCTAAGTGAACCTTAATAACCTCAACTTTAACTTCAAGAAAATTACACTTGGAAACATTTCATAGTCTTGCAGGTTGCAGGAGACATAAAACTCTTTCTTTTCTCCCACCTCTCCAGGAGTTATTAACCCTCCCCACAGAGCCTCAGAGACCTCCAGCAAATTGTCCCTTCCCACAAATCACATGGAATAGCTGGAATAGCTGTGCCAGGGGCTCCAGCGGCTCAGGCAGCACATTTGCACTAAAAGCTGCACCCAGACTCAGATGAAAACCTTCACAGTTCCTTGAAAGAAGGCAAAGAAAAATAAATCCCAGCCTTTGAAATAAAGCTGTGGTGGGGAACTGTCACACCTGGCTGCTCCCAATTAACAGCTGGGGCTGTTTAATTACCTCTCTCCCTAAATACCCCACTCCTTGGGGGGGCAGAAATGGGGAAAGGGCAATCCCAGGCTCAGCTTTGTCAGAGGAGCCTCAAGAGACCCACAGTGTTTCAGGAAGTAAAGAATAAAAGAGAACCTGAGAATATTTTGGTTGGCAAATCCTCCAGGAGCATCGAACCCAACCTGTGACCAAACACCACAATGCCCCCTAACAATATACAACAAAATGATATGGTTTAGTCATGTGAAAATGTCTTATTCGAGTGAAAATGTTGTAGTCAAAGAAAAACATGAAACACTATTATTATTGTTATTATTATATTATATTAATTACATATTATATATTGTACATTACATATATAATATATAATATGTTATATATACTATATTATATATATTATATGTAATGTATAATACATATAATATATATTATACATTATATATAATATATATACTATATTATATATAGTATATAATATATCTTATATAGTATATATTTGTATATGTATAGTTTATATATATAGTTTTATGTATATTTATATATAAATATATTATATATTATATATTATATATTATATATTGCATATTGCATATTGCATATTATATATTGTAATTGTTATTTTATCCTGCACATTTGTGGGTGAGATCCCACGGTGGGTTTCACACCTGACCTGGCAATGCTGCTGCTCTGTGCCTGTGCAAACCCAGCCCCACCCCCAGAAAAATACGCTACAAGGGAATGGCCTTGAAAATAAAAGCCCAGAAAACAGAACAGAACCTCTGCTTGTGCCTCTGAGTTTGGAGCAAAAGCCCCCCACGATTCCATGCCCAGAGCCTGCCAGGTTTAGCAGCCAGGATGGAGATGCCCAGTGAGGCAGAGCTGTCCCTGCTCGGTGTGAGGGACAGGGATGCCCCTTTCCCCAGGGTTTCCCAGACCACAGGCACACACTTTTGGAAGCTGTTTCCTTCAGCAGTTTCCTTCTCTGCCTGCTCCACCCTCTGCTCCCGGAGCTCCCAATATTTTAATTCTCATTAATGATGCTGAGCTTTGGCTCAGAGCCCCGAGCAGGAGGTCACAGCTCCTGCAGGACACCCTGGTGCAGCCCAGGGGCATCTGCTCATTTTTAGAGCCAGAAGAGGCTTTCTCCTAGTGCAGGCAAAACTAAGAATTCACCCCCAGACCTGCTGGTGCAGAGCTGCCTCATTTGGTGACCTCACATCACCCAGAGTCTCTCCCGTGCATTAGAGAGGCTTTGGAGGTGTGAGCAGAGAATTAAACAATTGTCAGGAGGAGCATTGAACTCCCACCAGCTCTCCAGGCAGGGGAACCCTCCTGCAAGGGAGCCATTCCCACCCAAAACCCAGACAAGACTGCTGGAAACACTCCCTGGGGGTATCTTCAGGAAAACCTCCTTCTGATGTTTATTCAAAAATCAAATTCAAAACTGCCTGGCAAAATGCTGGTTAAAATTGTGGGGGAAAACACAAACTCATTGAACTTTGCACTTGAGGCTGAGACACCTCCAGTGTGTTTGCCACTGGTTAGAGGTGTAAAAATTGCTCTGCAGGGGGGATATCCCAAATATCCCACCCTGAACCCTGAACACAGCAGTGCCTGTTCTGAGGGAATATCCCAAATATCCCACCCTGAATACAGCAGTGCCTGTTCTGAGGGAATATCCCAAATATCCCACCCTGAACACAGCAGTGCCTGCCTTGATGGAATATCCCAAATATCCCACCCTGAACACAGCAGTGCCTGTTCTGAGGGAATATCCCAAATATCCCACCCTGAACACAGCAGTGCCCTGCTGAGGGAATATCCCAAATATCCCACCCTGAACACAGCAGTGCCTGTTCTGAGGGAATATCCCAAATATCCCACCCTGAACCCTGAACACAGCAGTGCCCTGCTGAGGGAATATCCCAGATATTCCACCCTGAACTCTGAATACAGCAGTGCCTGCCTTGATGGAATATCCCAAATATCCCACCCTGAACACAGCAGTGCCTGTTCTGAGGGAATATCCCAAATATCCCACCCTGAATACAGCAGTGCCTGTTCTGAGGGAATATCCCAAATATCCCACCCTGAATCCTGAACACAGCAGTGCCCTGCTCCTAGGAAAGGGGTTTTTCTACCCCCAGCAAAGGGGATTTTCTGCCCCTAGAAAAGGGGTTTTTCTGCTCTCATAAAGGGGCTTTTCTGCTCCCAGGAAAGGGTTTTTTCTGCTGTCAGGAAAGGAGTATTTCTCCTCCCAGAAAATGGATATTCCTGCTTCCAGCAAAGGGTATCCCTGCTCCCAGGAAACGGATATCCCTGCTCCCAGGAAAGGGTTTTTCTGCTCCTAGTAAAGGGGTTTTTTTGCTCCCAGAAAAGGGGCTTTTCTGCTCCTAGGAAAGGGTTTTCTGCTCCTAGTAAAGGGGTTTTTCTGCTCCTAGTAAAGGGGTTTTTCTTCTCCCAGGAAAGGGGTTTTCTGCTCCCAAAAAAGGGGTATTCCTGCTCCCAGGAAAGGGGGTTTTTCAGCTCCCAGAAAAGGCTTTTCTGCCCCCAGAAAAGGGATATTCCTACTTGCAGTAAAGGGTTTTTCTGCTCCAGGAAAAGATTTTTCTGCTCCCAGGAAAGGGATATTTCTGCTCCCAGGAAAGGGATATTTCTGCTCCCAGGAATGGGGTTTTTCTGCCCCCAGGAAAGGGTTTTTTTGCCCCCAGAAAGGGTTTTTTTGCCCCCAGGAAGGTTTTCCCCCCCAGGCACCAGGGGCTGGGAGTGCCCAGCACAAAGGCTGGAGGTGTGTGCAGATGGAAGCCCTCGGATCACACAAAGCTGCCGGAGGGGCTGGGCTGAGAGGGGCCCAGGTTATTAAAAGAGGGATCAAACCAGGCTGCAATTACGCCCAGCTAATCCTCGGAAAACAGGGAGGTATTTCTTCATTATTTGCACGGGGTGAAAATAACAACGGCGCGGGACAGATGAAAACTTCACCTTCAGATGGCACCCCGATTGTGATGCAGATCCCCTGTCCTGGGCAGCCCAGAAGGGAACCTGAACGCGGCTCCCAGAGTGTGACATCAGCGCTGAATTCATTAATTAGCGGCCGGTGTGATTGATTTGGAGCGGTGCTGAGGCGGGAGCTGAAAAGGGTGAGCCATACATCAGGAGCCAGGGGAATTCTGCAGGCAGTACCTGGGCACTGCTGCCAGGGTGGGGCACGAACCGCTGGGGGAGGCAGTTTTTTTAAATTTTTAAATACAACCATCGCGCCTCCAAATGTCACAGCGGGCTCTAGCTAGCCGAGGTGGCAGGTCCTTAAAGCCCAGAATTTATGGGGTTGAGATTTTCCAAATGTGAGACCGGAAAGGGAAAAAAACCTGTCTGGCTTTTATTTATTCCCTATATAAATACAGGCAATTTAGTCCTTCCCCCAAACAGGGGCAGATTAGATGAGTTAGACAGCAGTCGATTCATTTTGCATAGGAATGGCTCATTAAAAGAGAGAGCCCCCCGTTTGTGGCGGGCGCCGATTGGGCCCGGCACAAAATGGATTTACGGTGTCACTCAGAGCCGGCAGGACTAATGAGGGAGGAGAGGCTGCAGCGGGGGCACAGCTCCCCAACCCATCCCCGTGCCCCGGCGAGATGGAGGTGTCCCTCATTATGCATGTGTCTCAGGAGCTCCCTTTAATATTTTAATAAATAACAACATCGGCCCAACAAGAAATTAATGAATAGTATCATTAATAATGAGCCTGAGCCTGGCGGTGATAGGACAGATATTAAATTGAAGCACAGTGGTGCTGTCTCCAGAGACTTGGGAATTTTCCAGTGGCAAACAAGGCCGCTGAATGAGGCAGCCATCGCTCTGTGCCAACAGCTTTTACAACAGGTTGGGAGTAATAAAAGAGGATTTTCTGCACGATAAAGTTAAGCCTTAGAAAATCTGCTGGTGTAGATCGGTGTGAAAAGTACTGCCAAACGTGATCCTTAATTAAACTTTAATTAAGATAAAGCTCTTTCCCTTAAAAAGGGGGGCGGGGAGGGGGAGGCAGCAGCAAAAAGAGTGTCAGCTCTTTTCCTACCGGTTTCTGATCTGAAATGATTCTATATTAAATCGCAGAAAACTGTGCTCAAATAAGTTAAATCCACGAAACCCCGGAAATTCCGAACGGGGGATGAAATGCCATCCATGGCCCAGCCATGTGCCTGTTTATCTATATTTATCTCCGTTCCTGTACCGTCTGGAGCCCGTGGTGTAGGAGATCAGCCACAACTGGGAGCAGTGGTGGGAATGTTCCCATCTCCCAGCTGCCCTGGGCCGTGGCCGGGCCCACGGAATGCTCCCCATCCCTTTCCTAAAGGTTCAGGATTTTGTGTTTCGCAGCACAGGAGAACATATGCCACAAGCACGAGGAACAGGCTGGGGAACAGAACATTTCCACTTCCACAGCCAGGACCAAACCCTCAGCACGAGGCCAGAGGCTCTGCAGGAGCGTGGAACAGTTTCAGTACCAGCACATCCATTTCTAGGCAGCTTCCCAACACAGGGACCCCAAAACAATTTTCCATCATCCAGAGCCTGCCTTTCCCTCAGCTGATGGTCAGCCTGGCAGCTGTGGCAGAGTGGGAGAGGAGCAGAGGGAGTTTTCCACCCAAAATTACTGTGCAGGGGCTGTTTCACACCCCAGACCCAGAGCAGGGAGTTTGGGTCCCACAAAAGTCCATGTACAGCCCCCATTTCTCCTTGGGGCTGGAGCAGCTCCTTGCCCAGCACCACAGCCAGGTCTGTGCTGCCCCTTGGGTTCTTTGTCAGATAATGAACACCAGCTCACCAAAACAGGACTAACTCACTGCCTTCTCAGAGTCACAGCCCTCCTCTGCTCCTGGCTTGAGCTTCCCAAGCTGGACCAGCCGGCTGTACCTGTTCCAATGAAGTGCTGAGCGCTGGCCTGGATGGGATGGGCTGGGCTGGAAACGGGGACAGAAGGGAGGGGAAGGGGAGGAAGGCCCCGTTCCACCCCTGCCCAGCAGAGCTGCTCTCTCCTGCAGTAGTACTGATGAATCACCCATTTTGTAGCACCGATTTCCCCACGTTTGTTTTGCTGTGCCTGTGAAGCTGTGGCTGCCCTGGCAGTGTCCCAGGCTGGGCTGGACAGGGCTTGGGGCAGCCTGGGACAGTGGGAAGGGGTGGAACAGGATGGGCTTTACAGTCCCAAAGCCCTCTGGGCTGTGTTTGACTCCTGGGGTCCCTGCTTGCCTCTTCCCTCCCCGCTGGACACGCGTTAAAGCTGATTTGCCCAGTGATGCCTCAGTGAAATGCAGCATCCAGGGAATTCCTGCTCCAGGTGTGTGGGAAGGCCAGGATCCCTCACCAGAGGAACTGTTCAAGCTCCAGGATGAGCTGTACTGAGAGCAGAGCACAGCCTCACCTTGGACACAAATACCCTTTTTGGGGACTGGCCAGTCCAGCTCTGGCAAAGCCAAGGCTCCTCCCTGCTGCCCTATTTCCTTCCCCATTATTTCCACTACCAATATCCAGTTTTACTGCTGAAAGGCTCAAAATGCTCTTTGCAGCCTGGCATCTGTGCACACAAATTCCTGAAGCTTCGCCTCAAACCCAGCTGAGTTCAGTAAAATCAGAGTTCATACAGAGCATATGGACAGCAAAACAAATATTTTCTATTTTGTACAGAGGCAAAAGAGTAGAGAATTTTTTTTGTTGCTTCCTTTTTCTTTCCTTTTTTTTTTTTTTTTAATATGGCTCCACTTGGGATGTGTTTTTTCCATTTCTTTCCTTTCAGTGTCTCTAAGAAAAGTATCTTTAAGGGTCTGTACATGCAGGGGCACTTAACCTCCACAGGCTCCCTGCTTTGATGAAAGTTTTTATTTAAGCTTCAGAAGGCAAGTCAAGCCTGGATGACACGGTGCTAATTCTTTTCTAATTCAAAATTTAAACCAGGCTGTTTGACTTGAATCAGGGGTTGAACAACGTGCTGGAGTGAGAGAGATCTGATAAAGTCAAAGGCAAGGAAAATCAAGGCTGGGAACATCTATTATTCTCTCAATTAACCAAGATTCTGTTATCTAGCCACTTTTACTAAATTTAGTGATAAATTAATAATTGGGTGGCAATGGAGCAGCCAGCTGCTCGTGCCAGCTGCCAGCCAGGAGTGGCAGCTCCAGGAGCTGCTCCTTGGCTCTGCACCTGCCTGGGGTGGGGTCTGGGGGAGAAGGGGCTGGGTGTTGGGGGGGTTTGGGATAACAGGTGCAATATTGTGCAATATTGTCCCCTGTCTGAAAGCCCATCCCTCCCCAGAGGGTTCTGAGCTTTGCACTGAATTCATTGGAATTTCACCTGGAATTCCATCCCAACCCTGTCCATCGCCCAGCAGAGCCCAGGGAGGCTCAGGAACCTGCAGGACCCTGACCCCCATCCTCCCCTGGCACCAGGGATGGGGCACAGAGCCCCAGGGCCCTGCAGCATCCCTGGCAGCAGGGATGGGCACCAGGGATGGGCAGCAGGGATGGCACCAGGGATGGGTACCAGGGATGGGCACCAGGGATGGGTACCAGGGATGGGTACCAGGGATGGGGCACAGAGCCCCAGGGCTCTGCAGCATCCCCTGGCAGCAGGGATGGGCACCAGGGATGGGCACCAGGGATGGGCACCAGGGATGGGGCACCAGGGATGGGCACCAGGGATGGGCACACAGCCCCCCTGCTCCATAGCATCCCCTGGCACCAGGGATGGGCACCAGGGATGGGCATGCAGCCCCAGGGCTCTGCAGCATCCCCTGGCACCAGGGATGGGCAGCAGGGATGGGCAGCAGGGATGGGCACAGAGCCCCAGGGCCCTGCAGCATCCCCTGGCAGCAGGGATGGGCAGCAGGGATGGGCACCAGGGATGGGCACACAGCCGCCCTGCTCCATAGCATCCCCTGGCCCCAGGGATGGGCACACAGCCCCAGGGCCCTGCAGCATCCCATGACCCCAGGGATGGGCACACAGCCCCAGAGCTCTGCAGCATCCCCTGGCCCCAGGGATGGGCACACAGCCACCCTGCCCCGCAGCACCCCCAGTGCCCCCATGTCCCCACACAGCAGGGAGGGCAGCCCCCGACAGGCACAGCCCCCCTGCTCTGGGTTCAGGCTGTGAAGCTGCCCCTGCCCCACAATTGGGGTCCAAACTCCCCCTGCTCCTGCGCCGTGCGTGGCTGCCCAGGGCCGGGGCTGCTCCCCGGGCAGAGGAGCTGTTCTGCCCTGTTTCCCCGGCAGATAATGGCTCATTTTTAGGCTGTTAGAGCACAGATCACAAGGTCCCGCCCTCGGCAGCCACGGCTGGTAACTGCCTTTCACTCCCTGAAAGCGCAGGCAATTTTTCCATAATAAAAACTGGATTAGCATGTATCAAGGAGAGGTTCCACCAGCTGTCACTTTGAAATCAGGCTACTCTATCGGATGGGCGAGATGATAATGGATAAACCCATAAATGACAAGCAGTTTTCCTGTATTTATCTAATAAGTGCCTAATGCAGGCGAGCATCTTCTCTAATAAAACAGGAGGACGGGGGAAGAGACAGGCTGGGGCTCTGTTTGAATTAAATCCAAACTGAGCAGTGGTGGCACAGGCAAATACTGCAGGAAAATGGCTTTTTTTTTTTTTTTCCATCCTTTTAGAAATTCTATTTTTAAATGCACCATGGACACAAGTTAAATCAAAGCCCATTAAAAATAATTTTTAAAGTTTTTCCGAGATTCAGCTCATTTTGATTCAATAGAGCCAGAGTGTCTCTGTGTGTCTGTAAGCTAAAGAGAAAAACAGGTGTCTGTAAATGGACAGGTATGTTTAAAACAGGAGCACTGGGCTGCTTGGATCTGCAGTGGTGGCAACAGCTTCAGAGAGGCAGGAGAATCCTTATTAATCTGCAGAATTAATAACTATTCCCTAACTTCTGTGTTGTATTATTAGTGATGACACAGCATTCAAGTCACACCAGGGGAAATGACCAAGTGTATCAGTGGAATTAGCAGCTACTGAAGGCAAGGCACAAAAACTGGGGCTAACTTGGCTAAATTAATGAAATAGGAAGAAATATCATTAAGAAAGGACTGATGGCTGGCTAATAATGAGAAGATAAAAGAGCCTGCCCACCCTCCCAGCCAGGAATTCCCAATTCCCAATGTCCCATCCATCCCTGCCCTCTGGCACTGGCAGCCATTCCCTGGCTCCTGTCCCTCCATCCCTTGTCCCCAGTCCCTCTCCAGCTCTCCTGGAGCCCCTCCAGGCCCTGCCAGGGGCTCTGAGCTCTCCCTGGAGCCTTCTCCAGCCTTCAGCTCTCCACAGTATCTGGAGAAGGGTTTGCAGAGGATTTGGAAGGAAGAAGCATTTCCCACACACAGAGGGCAGTGAGAAGGACAAAATCCATCATTTTCCCATCCAAAATCCATTCTGGCTTTTCCTTGCTGTCCCAAAGGAGGAGCAGCTGGGGAATAATGGGGAGAAGGGAGCTGGAGATGGCTGGAATGGGGAACAGCTGGGGAATAATGGGGAGAAGGAGCTGGAGATGGCTGGAATGGGGAACAGCTGGGGAATAATGGAGAGAAGGAGCTGGAGATGGCTGGAATGGGGAACAGCTGGGGAAACATGGGGAGAAGGAGCTGGAGATGGCTGGAATGGGGAACAGCTGGGGAATAATGGGGAGAAGGAGCTGGAGATGGCTGGAATGGGGAACAGCTGGGGAATAATGGGGAGATGGAGCTGGAGATGGCTGGAATGGGGAACAGCTGGGGAATAATGGGGAGATGGAGCTGGAGATGGCTCCATTGTGCAGGAACAGCTGGGGAAACATGGGGAGATGGAGATGGCTCCATGGTGCAGGAACAGCTGGGGAATAATGGAGAGAAGGAGCTGGAGATGGCTGGAATGGGGAACAGCTGGGGAATAATGGGGAGAAGGAGCTGGAGATGGCTCCATGGTGGAAGAACCACGGGGAAGGCACCACCCAGCCTCACTGCCAGCCCAGAGCTCCATGGCTGGCTCTGGGAATTGCAGCTCCTCAGTTTCCCCCTTTGTTCAGCCAGGCACGTGGGAAGGAGCAGGGTGTGATGAAGTCAGTGCCACTAAAAGGGGTCCTTTATTGCATTTTTTGAGGTTTTTTGGGGTGGTTTGTTTTAAATCCCAGATGAGTCAGGGAGCAGGAATTGCTGGCAAGAAAATGCAGGCACCAAAATCCTCCATCCTTCCCAGGCAACTCCCCCTCAAAGGCTGCAAACCCCCCTCACCCCAAGTGATAAACATCACCAATTTCATAAATACTGATTCACAGGATGATTAGGAGACTTCCCAAGCCTTCAGCAGGGACACAGCTAACAGTGTGCCACAAACATCAAGTGCTCCTCCTCACAAATGTGATAACATTTACTTCCTAAACAAATTAAATCTGATATTTTAGAAAAAAATACACACAGCCAATCCACAACTTCTCCTGCCCTCAATTTAACTTTTCCCCACAAACAGGCTTCAAGAAAATGGCACTTGGTGTGCACTTAATAGCACTGGAAAGCAGGGAGCAAATCCCCCTGCAGTATTCCTCACTCAAAGACCCCCCACCCATCCTGCAGAAAATGGGAATCTTTGTGTTCCCTCAGGAGGCTGCAGAGAGGAGGAACAGGGTGGACCAAGGGAAATGGGAGCTGGGAAATCAAACAGCTGCCCAATGGCAGTGCTGAAAATGGATGCTTTGAGCAGATTTGGTGCCTGGTACCATGTCTGGGAGCAGCTCCTGGCCTGGAACCAGCCTTTGCTGTCATTATTCTGTTGCATATTTAAGGCAGGAGCACGAGCACCCCTTCCACACTTGGTCAAATATGGGCCCAGCGTGTTCCTCCCGAAAATCAATGTCAGCTGAGCTGCTCTGTGAGTAAATGTCACATTGCAGGCAGCCCAGAGCAGCAGGCTGAGGGGTTTGTGTGAGCTGGAACCTCCCTGGAGAGACCCAGGCTGTCTGGAGGGGCTGCAGGAGGAGCCCAGGGTTTCCTTGGGGGTTTTGGAAAGCAAAAAGTGTGGGGAGGACATGGTGTCACAGGCAGCTTTTATGGAAAATCCTTTCCTTGGGATTTCTCCTCCTGAGAAGCTGAGAGGCCTCAGGAACAAAATGTACCCAATGGTTATCTGCTGCTGTGGAATGCAACAGGAACAAAATGTACCCAATGGTTATCTGCTGCTGTGGGATGCAACAGGAACAAAATGTACCCAATGGTTATCTGCTGCTGTGGGATGCAACAGGTGCATCTGGGATTGGGCTCATGGGGTTGTTTCTAATTAATGGCCAATCACAGCCCAGCTGGCTCAGACAGAGAGCTGAGCCACAAGCCTTTGTTATCATTCTTTCTTTGCTATTCTATTCTTAGCCAGCCTTCTGATGGAATCTTTTCTTCTATTCTTTTAGTATAGTTTTAATATAATATATATCATAAAATAATGGATCAAGCCTTGTGAAACATGGAGTCAGATCCTGGTCTCTCCCCTCACCCTGGGACCCCTGTGAGCACCAGCACACACATGGGGCTGTGCTCCTCCCTGACAGCTCCACATCAGAGATCAAGGGCTCTCTCTGTGCACAGACTGAGGTCTGGGCAAGCAAAGGAAGTGGAGTGGACAGAAATGCAAGGTGAAATGGATTGACATGGGCTAAAGGGCAGCCGGGACAGGCAGGAGCAGCCATAAATAAAGACTTTTCTGCAGGGGAGAAGTGACTGGGCAGAGGTTGTTGGATGGGCAGGAGGAGCCTCAGTGTGTGCCACGGACACAGGGAAGGGCAGGAAAGGTAAATGCAAAGTGATGGAAACTCTGCTGAGACCCAGGGCTGCAGAATCCCTGCCAGGCCCAGGGAAGGCCAGCTGGGTTTGCTCTCTGCAAATGAACCAAATGGGAAATAATGGGAAATACTCATCAATGCAGTGTGCCAGAGCAGAAATGCTGGAGCTGCTCACAGGAGAAGCTGTGTTGGGCTGGTTTGAGTTGTGAGCCAAGAGAAGGGGTGAGCCATCCCTGCTCCAGGAGAACATGGGCAGCTGTGTGAGCTGTGCAGAACAGGGGGCTCACCCAACCACAGGATCACAGCAGGATCACACAGGATCACCAAATCACAGAATCACACAGAATCACAGAATCACACAGGATCACACAATCACACAGAATCACACAGAATCACACAATCACACAGGATCACCAAATCACACCATCACACAATCACACAGGATCACACAGGATCACACAGGATCACCAAATTACACAATCACACAATCGCAGAATCATACACAATCACACAGGATCACCAAATCACACAATCACACACAATCACAAACAATCACACAATCACAATCACACAGGATCACCAAATCACACCATCACAATCACACAATCACACAGAATCACACAGGATCACACAATCACAATCACACAGGATCACAGAATCACACAATCACACAATCAAAGAATCACACAGAATCACACAATCACACAGGATCACACAATCACACAATTGCAGAATCACACAATCACAGAATCACACAGGATCACCAAATCACACAGAATCACAGAATCACACAATCACACAGAATCACAAATTCACACAATCCCACAATAATGAGGTTGGAAGAGACCTCCAGGATCATCGAGTCCAACCTGTGCCCCAACACCTCAACTATAGCACCCAGTGCCATGTCCAGTCTTTTTTAAACACATCCAGAGATGGTGACTCTACCACGTCCCTGGGAAGAGCATTCCAGTGCTTTGTTATTCTTTCAATGAAGAATTTCTTCCCGATATCCCACCTGTACCTTCCCTGCCATAGCTGGAGGCTGTGTCCTCTAATGTGCAGGCTGGGGCAGGATGGCTGAAAGAAACATTCACAGCTTTGTGAGCTTGAGAAGTACCAAATGAAATGAATTCCAGGGTGGAGGTGAGCTCAGGGTGGTGCTGGGAATGGGAAAAGTCCTGCATGGAAGGTAGAGCAGGCTGAGCCTGCCTGGAAGTGCTCCATCCATTCCATTCATCCTCCTTCCCTGGGATATCACTCTGCAATTGTGACTAAACACAGGATTACAGATTAATTTGGCTCTAAGCAGCCCCTGCAATACACTGTAGATCACTGTAATGAAGACATGAATCCCTCACTCTCCAAGAGGGGCAGAGAGGATTTCAGCCCTGGAACAGGAGTTTCTCACCTTGCTGAATGTTTCCATTGCACTCGTGGTATCAGAAATAAGCTTTGCAGATTCTGACTTTTAGAAAATTATTCCCTTGAAAGGCTCTTTATGTTTTCCTGTTCTTTCCTAGCAATTAATGCATTGGCTTTGGAGGAGGCTCTGTGACGTTATGCAAGTTAAACCTGTAAAAATGGGGAACTATAATTAATAAAACCCCAAACAGATCCATCACAGCACACACACGTACTGCTATAAACACATAAAATATTGGGTCTGCATGGAAATAAATGCACACCTTGAGAGGGGTGATCTGTCCTCTCTGTTAATTGTCTTTATCAGATGAATATACAATTAGATCAAACAAAACCATTATTTTGCCAACTTGCAGACAGGAGTGGTGACAGCTATTCACTAATACCTGTAAATGCTGGAGGGGGAATATTCCCATCTAATTTGGCAAATGTTTGACAAAGCCTGGAAAAAGGGTTATTTCCTTAACATCTTTAAAAATAAAAACCTTTTGCCTCTATCAAATCAAAACACCTGCTCAGTCTGAGCATTTAGAAGGATGCTACGAATGCACAGAAATCCTGGACACCCCACTGTGATGGTGCTCACAGGGGTTCTTGGATTGGGGAAGAGATGAGGATCTGACTCCATGTTTCACAAGGCTAATTCAGTATTTTATTATATATATTACATTAAAACTATACTAAAAGAATAGAAGAAAAGGTTTCATCAGAAGGCTGGCTAAGAATAGAATAGCAAAGAATGATAACAAAGGTTTGTGGCTCAGCTGGGCTGTGATTGGCCATTGATTAGAAACAACCCCATGAGCCCAATCCCAGATGCACCTGTTGCATCCCACAGCAGCAGATAACCATTGGGTACATTTTGTTCCTGTTCCATTCCACAGCAGCAGATAACCATTGGGTACATTTTGTTCCTGAGGCCTCTCAGCTTCTCAGGAGGAGAAATCCCAAGGAAAGGATTTTCCATAAAAGATGCCTGTGACACCCCACAAACTCTGGGGCTCACAGGTCCCACTAGAGCCAGGCCAGCCCACCAGGCTGCTCCCACCACTGGGTCCAGCATTGCCACTTCTGTCCCCAAAGCCTGGCACAAAACCAGGCCCTTGCACTTCTGTGGGGTCTTCCTGCAGAGCTCCAGGTGCTTTATGGCCACTGAATAACTCCCAGAGCAGCCCACGTGTCCCAGGAACACACAGAGCACAGGGGGGCAGCCTCCAGGCCAGGCCTGGGTTTGGTTTAAGGAAAAAAGGACGGGGAGTTGGTGTGGGACAGGAGAATCCCAAATCCCTGCTGGTGCAGGGCTGAGCTCCCATGGATGGCGTGGCCTGGGCACTGCATTTCAAGGAATTTTAAGGAATTTTAAGGAATTTTAAGGAATTTTAAGGAATTTTAAGGAATGAACAGACTGCCTAACATAGGTGATAGGTATTGGAAATTATTGTAAATAAAGCACACGTAGATTCTCAGGACTCTGGCTGCTCACGGGGACCCCGAGATTAAGGAATTTTAAGGAATTTTAAGGCATTTTAAGGCATTTTAAAGCATTTTAAGGAATGAACAGTGTCTACCATAGGTGATAGGTATTGGAAATTATTGCAAATAAAGCACACGTAGATTCTCAGGGCTCTGGCTGCTCACAGGGACCCCCAGATGTGTCAGAAATTCTCTTTTCCCAGCCCGGCACTCAAAGAAGGAGTCAGAGCTCTTCAGTTCTGGGTCTCAAGGTTGGTTATTGTTCCTTATCTATAAAATTCTTTCTCTGACCTGCCCAGGCCTGCTCAGCAGGACAGACAGAGGCACTCTGCCTGCCCTGGGGCTG
The DNA here is from genome assembly GCF_023055355.1 of Agelaius tricolor. Lineage (NCBI taxonomy): Eukaryota > Metazoa > Chordata > Aves > Passeriformes > Icteridae > Agelaius > Agelaius tricolor. Next base: position 35,590,862 of record NW_027269270.1, read on the forward strand.
TGTTATCTTTTTATACTAAAAACTACCTGTACAATATTTACAATGACTTCCCAATACCCATCACCTGTGTTAGACAGTGAGCTTCTACTCTAAACCCATCCAAAAGTGCCACCATCACAGCAGGAGATGGAGGCCAAGAAGAAGAAGGAGAAAGGCTGGACACACCCAGATTCCTCCATCTTGCCCCCTGAACCCCCATTCTAAAAACCTCAAAAAATCTATTTTTCACCCTGTGACAAACTGATTATTATTCCACTTATACTTTTGTGGCTTGCAGATCTTCATACAAGGTGGGTGATTTGCTCCATGGGTCATAACCAAACCCACAGGTGTGTTGGGCTCTGTGCCAGGGTCCCTGAGCCCCCTGGCAGGGCCCTGGCCATCCTGGACAGCCAGAGGGGTGTTCTGGGTTCCAGCTCAGCCCCGCTGTGCCTGTCCCTGCCAGCCTCACTGCAGGCTGCTGGCACTGCCACCAGGGCCAGCCCTGCCCTGCCCTGCCCTGGGTGATGATGATGATGATGAGGGGACAGCTGGGACCTGTCCCCGCAGCCTCCCGAGGCATCTGGGGATGCATCCATCTCCCACCACGTCTGCCTTAAACAATGAACTTGTAACAAGGGGAACTACATCTAAAATAGTAGGTTTCCCTAATAAGAGGCATTTTTCTCTTGTAAAACTCTCTATTAAAGCCACTTTGCTTTGTTAACTTTCATGGCATGTATCCTCAGCATAGCCTTCAACACCTGAAAAATTAGTGGAAGAATTTGACTGATTATAGAGGCTGTTTTCCTTGTTCCACTGCTTCTTCTAAAAGGGATACTCAGCAGAACTTGCCTTTTTTTTTTTTTCATTTTGTGCTGTCTGCATGAGTAATTACCTCCCTGATTTCTGAGATGCAATTGAGTAGCTTCCACATTAGAAAAATCCCAAGATTGATAGAGCCATCTCTCCTAAAGGATTAGTTTGCTGCTGTAATTCCACTGAGTAGGTCATTCAAATAGCAAAATGCTACCGAGCCTAATTCCTCCTGCTTGTAAAAGCCAGGTAGTGATACCTGTTTGGGAGAGGCTGGAAAGGGCTCTTTGCCTTTGGAGGGGAAAAGGGGCTCCTGTTCCCTGCTGTGGGAAATGAGCTCTGTGTGCCTGGGGTGGGTCAGAGCAGGGGCTGCTGATGCCAGGGAAAAGAGCAAAGAAAAGGTGATGATTGTGCAGACACGCTGAGAAATGGGGCACAGGTTTAGGAATCCACTAGGATTGCTAATTGGGATGGGAATTCTTAATCCACAGTTTTAGGAATTCCAATTTCAGGAATTTTAGGAATCCAGAAGGAGGTTCCCCCAGGATTTAAGGACACCAGGACAGCTTTGGGATGGCTTTGGGGTGCCAGGGGAGAGATGTAGAGGAGAGGATCATCCCAGGGATGGGCAGGGAGGAGATTTTAAATCATTTCCCAGGCTCCATAAGGGCCCATGTTCCTGAGCAGGGCTGTGTGTGTTCCCAGGCTCCCCAGGGATGTTTCCAAAGCATCCATGGGCACAAGAAATCATTCCCTGAGCTCTGCACTCTCCAAAGCATCCATGGGCAGCAGGAATCATTCCCTGAGCTCTGCACTCCCCACATCACCTGGGCACAAGAAATCATTGCCTGAGCTCTGCATTCTCCAAAGCATCCATGGGCAGCAGGAATCATTCCCTGAGCTCTGCACTCCCCACATCACCTGCTTTCATACCAAATATTTATGGAGCAGGCTCTTTCATTTATTGGAGATATTCTGGGAAAGGTTTGGAGAGCATTCAGCGTTCATCAGAACCCATCTTACAAATATTTGGATAATGCTGGCAGAGCTTTGGAGGGCATAGGAAGGCAGGAATTCCTCTGAACATCACAGGTGTAACCAGGAGGGTGCAGAGAGCAGCTGGGCTTGTGATGAGTGATTGTGCCAGTGCCATTTTATCAGGGAAAGATTACTGACTTCCTCTGGCACTCTGCAAGACTAAAAATAAATGTATTAACTAAAACCGACATCTTAAGAAAAATAAGCATAGTTTAAAAACCCCTAAAATTCTGAATAACTTTTTTTTTGTTTCAACTAAAATGCTAAAAGCATGGTAATGTCTCAAGTTCACCAAGATGCATTTTGTGATAATTCTAGGGGGGAAAAGCCTACAAAATATAAATAATAAAAAACTTAGTTCTGTGAAGTAAATAAATGTTTGAGTTGCACTGAAGCACCCCGGGGACCAGGCCACACCTGGGCTGATACAAAGCCCCTTTCTCTGCCCTGATCCACATCCCTTTCCATGCAAACAGCTCTGCTCAGGAGAGGCTCAGCAATTTCCATCGGCTCAGGATCTGGAAGTTAATTTGAAAGGCAGGAATAAATCTTAGGTGTGCTCTGAAGTCGGTCTGACTGAAATGCAAAAGCTCCTTGCAGGTTGGGGGCACTTCCAGGGACTGAGATGCGGCTCCCCAGACAAGGCACAGATGCTGCATCTCCTCCTCCCGGCAGCTGCACGGGGCTGAGCAGCAGAGCTACCCTGTAGCTAAACATCTGGAGGAACCCGGGCAGGAGAATAATAAACACCTCCAAATTCCACCAGGCACGGCCCTGAAAGACACTGCAGGGGAAGGAGAAGGGCTGGGGGGAACGAGGAGCCAAACCCCGGGCGCCCCTCAGGGAGGAATTCACTGCATCCCACGGGGACATCAGGCAGCCCTGCCCTGCCTCTGAGCCACCCGGCAAGGGCAGCATTCACATCTTACACTGCATGGATTGTGCTGCTTCTCCCTTGGCAGCTGCCAGGCAAAGCAGGAACAGAATGCTTTGGGAGCTGGGCTGGAGCAGAATGGTCACAGCTGCACACTGGCAGCTCTCTGTTCTTTCTGACCACCTTCCTGGGGCAAATGTTCCTAAAGCTGTGACGTTCCTCACCACAGCCTCCTCTGCTCTGCCCTGTCCTCTCAAGACTCTGCTGCAGGGACTTGTCACAGCTGTGGGACCCCAGAGAGTTTTGGGTAGAAAGGGACCTTAAATCCCATCCCCCTGCTGCTCTGGACACCCCCATTTCCACCCCCATTTCCCCCCCATTTCCACCCCCATTTCCCCCCCATTTCTACCCCATTTCCACCCCCATCTCCACCCCCACTTCCACCCCCATTTTCATCCCCACTTCCACCCACATTTCCATCCCATTTCCATCCCCATTTCCCCCCCCATTTCCATCCCCACTTCCACCCACATTTCCATCCCATTTCCACCCCCATTTCCATCCCCATTTCCCCCCCCATTTCCATCCCCATTTCCACCCCCACTTCCACCCACATTTCCATCCCATTTCCACCCCCATTTCCACCCCCATTTCCACCCCCATTTCCACCCCCATTTCCACCCCCATTTCCATCCCCATCTCCACCCCCATTTCCATCCCATTTCCACCCACATTTCCCCCCCCATTTCTACCCCCATCCCCCCCCCATTTCCATCCCCATTTCCACCCACATTTCCATTCCCATTTTCACCCCACTTCCACCCCCATTTTCACCCCCATTTTCATCCCCACTTCCACCCACATTTCCACCCCAGGACCTCAGGAAGCAATTCAGACATTCTGCAGAAAAATCAAGATGTGAAATAGAAGTGTTTCCTGGGGGGCTGGGGAAGAACAATGTCAATAACCCCGTTTAACCCCTCTTGAGCACATCCCTGAGTGAGTCACTTTGCCCTCAGCCACCTCAGCAGGTGGGTGTAAGGGCAGGAGGGACTGCATCCATTGCATTTCACCAGAATACCCAAAATTTGTGCTTGGTGAACGGCAGGGAGCTGCTCCCAGAAGTGAGATAAGGCTGGGGATAAGGCAGAGACAGGAGGAAGAGTCTGCAAGATGCTTCTTGGCTAAACAGAAATCCTGCTATTTACAGGGGATTCTTTGAGAAACCTAATTCATTTTTTTCCTCTGAACGAAGGAAAAAAATCTTTTAAAAATGACTAATTGGGTAGAATTCTTCAAGATGCTTTTATCAACAGCTGTGCTCCTGGGATGTTGTTAAGTGACTGCCATACCCTGCACTGCCCCTTTGGGGAAATATTCCACCCTGAGCCCTCAGCCCAACGCTATTTCAGTGATTCCATCACTAGGAAATCAAAACAATCCTCAGTTTTGTTTCTGCGGTTTCACCGGGGCGAAGTGTGGGGTGTCCTGAAAGCCAAAGGACAGCCTGGCAGCTGGGGAGCAGGAACATTTACCTGGAAATACAGTGGGGATGATTCTGCCTCATTCCCTGTGCAGCTCTGGCTCCCCCACGCCCCGGGTCTCAGCTCACACCTTGCTAGGGTAAATTAAATTCATCCAGGGGGTGTGTGCTGAGGGGAGCAGCAGGCAGCCCCAGTAAATGCCAGCAGCCCTGCCAGGGCCGTGCAGGACAGGCTGCTCAGCACCCCAGCCACCACCCCACTGCTGGGGAGAGCTGCCAAGGGCAGGAGACAAAAAAGAGATGAAATCAGAAAACCTCTCTATCAATCTGCCAAGCTGTCAGAGGCGCTTGTTCTGAAACAATTCCTCTCATTTCCAATAACTCCTGTCAGGAGCGGGTAAAAGGCACAGACAGCGAGTCTGGAGACAGCCGCCCCCCCTCCCTGCTCAAACCTGTGTAAATGTGCCCTCAGTGCTGCTGGAGCCAGGCTGGCACTGCCCCGTGCTGCCAGGGCAGGGTCCCAGCAGTGGGAGCAGCCCCCAGCCCCTGCCTGGCCCCCAGAACGGGAGCAGCAAACTGGGAGCACTGGTGGGGAGGCAGCGCCTGTCGAGTGTCACAGGCAGCTTTTATGGAAAATCCTCTCCTTGGGATTTTCCTCCTGAGAAGCTGAGAGGCCTCAGGAACAAAATGTACCCAATGGTTATCTGCTGCTGTGGGATGCAACAGGTGCATCTGGGATTGGGCTCATGTGGTTGTTTCTAATTCATGGCAAATCACAGTCAGCTGGCTCGGACTCTCTGTCCCAGACACAAGCTTTTGTTATCATTCCTTTCTATTCTTAGCTTAGCCAGCCTTCTGATGAAACCTTTCCTTCTATTCTTTTAGTATAGTTTTAATGTAATATATATCATAAAATAATCAATCAGCCTTGTGAAACATGGAGTCAGATCCTCGTCTCTCCCCTCATCCTGGGACCCCTGTGAACACCATCACAGTCAAGGCAGGATCTGAGCTCCAGGGGAAATCCAGCAGCACTTCTGGGCACCCATAAAGAGCCCACAGCACACCCAATAGAACATAAAACCAGGGGATTATTGGGAAATTAAAGAAATTAAGGAAAAATCTATCAATCACCTGAGCTTAAAAACGTCGATAGGAGCAGCTTGACGCAGTCAATTGAAGAGCACAGTCGGTGCTGAGGAGGTGGCAGGGGCTGTCTGGGGACACTGGGGACAGCAGGGCTGGTGGCTGCAGGGGCAGGGGCACAGGGACCATGGCATTTTAAACGTTTTCCTGGGTACTCCTCAGGGAAAAACCAAACCTGGTGTCAGCTGTGCCAAACACTCATGGGCAACCGCAGGAGAAGCGTCCTGAGCTGGCCCTCGGTTCCTGGGCTGGGCTGAGCCCCAAGGACTGCCCTGATCCACTCCCCAAGTTCAGAGGTGGCCAATGTCACCCTAAACCCAGCACAGCAGCAGTCCTGGGGTTCCCAGCCCCTCCCAGGCCGGGTTCTGCCCCACAGCTGCAGGTGAGAGATGATGCTGCACACTCTGAAGGTTATTTTTGTGTTTTTACAGCCCTGTGTGAAGCTGGACCTTTTCAGAATAACACCAGCAAGGGCTAAGGCTGTTCCTCCCTCCAGCAGACATTCCTGGGAACACTTTCTGCTCCCCCTCCTGCCCAGCCCTTCTCTTGCCTCTTTATTTCTTGCCAGCTCCTTTAAATAAGAATACACTCTCTACGAGCACAGAAATATTCATTTCCCAGTTACACTGTGGGCCCTCAAGCAGCCATCAACAAAGAGTGGGTTAAAGCTCCACACCACAAAAATATAAGAACTTTATGACTCCCTCCCCATTAACAGGCTAACCTATATCCAAATAGGAGAATTAATGCTAGAATCCTCCCTCTACGGCACAAGCTTACATCTGTACATTATTAACAAATCACCAAGATACGAGAAATCAAACAAGCAGAGTATTAAATATCTTGTTAACCCGACAGAGGAGCGTCCATTGCCTTGGCCAGGAACACTTCCTGACACATGGGTGAGTGCCCAGCACAATAAATATTGTAGCATCAATGAATTCATGCTCTTCTCCCTTCGTTGGTCCATTTTAAAATTATGCTGCTCCCTCAGGGTCCCTCCCCCCTCCTTTATTTAGATTTTTAATCCACGGATTGTCATCTCCTTGCAGGTGTCCAAATTCTGCAATTCAGTAAATTACGTTTTCCATTCCCTAAATTCAAGCGAACATTAAAATCCACCCGGGCACAGGAGGAGTTCCCCTGGCCCATCTCCAGCCTCCTGTGCTCACCTGGAGCAGGGGAGGGCTCCCAATGCCTTTGTGGCCTTGCAATTAGTCTCATTGTTCATGCTAACCAAGGGAGAACCCTCGAATCAGCAACACCTTTGTGGCACTGCACTGATTCCTGCACCAGGCTTTTCCTGGCTCTGTGGGAGAGGCTTCCCAGGGCTTTGGCCAGTGCCAGCTGTGGGTGAAACCACAGTGGAGCAGCCCAGGGAGGCAGCACAGGCCCTGCTTGGCACTGCTGGGGTGCAGAAAGGAGCGCCCCTGGTCAGTGTGTGAGCCTGCAGCTCCTTCTCTGCAACCTGAATTAATCAGGGCATTCCAGTGACAGGGGAGGATGGCTGGGAATGGGGCTAATCAGGATTCTGGGGCTCAGTTCCTCCCCAGCGAGCCCCTGGAAGGGAGGAGAGGGGCAGGCAAAGCAGGAGCTCTGCTCCAGTGCTCCAGCCTTCCCTGCCCCTCCTCTGAGAGTCACCCAGAACACAACAGAAAAACATCAGGAGATCACACCGGGGTGAACCATCAGCCAAAACACACCTCGGAGGTGATTAAAATCAAATTTAACTCTGTCACATTTTGTTATGCAAAATCTTCCCAAACACCAGCTACCACTGTCCTCAGGAACAGTTTTTGTTATCCCATCACCTACAAAAAGCACCGAACTTGCTGTAATTCAAATTCCTAGCGTTCAGATAATTTTCTGTTCCTTTGTTTCAGGTGCAGCTCTGGATGGGGGCTGGAAGGGGAAGAGGCTGGGCCCTGCAGGACCCCCTGCACTGCTGGCAGTGCCCTCTGAGCCCCCAGCACATCAGGGGCACCTCCAGCCTCCCCAAACCCCTGGGATATCCAGGGAGAGCCAGGGTGGGTGAGGAGCGCCTCTGCTGCATCCTTGTCCTGCTCATCCCTATGGGGCGTGCAGGGGCAGCTCCAGGGCTGCTCCTGTGCCCCTCAGCCTCAGCCCTGCACCCCCTGCTCCACCATTCCAACCCCCTGGCTGGGCACTGTCGGAACTCAGGACATCCCTCTGTCTGTTCTGGACTGCCAGGACCCTGCCAGGGGGCTCAGGGACCCTGGCACAGAGCCCAACACACCTGTGGGTTTGGTTATGACCCATGGAAAAAGTTACCAACCTTATATCAAGGTCTACAACCCACGAAAGTATAAGTAGAATAATAATCAGTTTGTCACAGGGTGAAAAATAGATTTTTTTGGGGGTTTTAGAATGGGGGTTCAGGGGGCAAGATGGAGGGATCTGGGCGTGTCCAGCCTTTCTCCTTTTTCTCCTTGGCCTCCATCTCCTGCTGTGATGCTGGCACTTTTGGACTGGTTTAGAGTAGAAGCTCACTGTCTAACACAGGTGATGGGTATTGGGAAGTCATTGTAAATATTGTACAGGTAGTTTTTAGTATAAAAAGATAACACAGCCCCAGGGCAGGCAGAGTGCCTCTGTCTGTCCTGCTGAGCAGACCTGGGCAGGTCAGAGAAAGAATTTTATAGATAAGGAACAATAACCAACCTTGAGACCGAGAACTGAAGAGCTCTGACTCCTTCTTGGAGCGCCAGGCTGGGAAAAGAGAATTTCTGACACATCTGGGGGTCCCTGTGAGCAGCCAGAGCCCTGAGAGGCACCAGGAGCTCTGGGAGCACCAGGAGCTTTGAGGAGCAGGGCTGTGCAATCGCAGGGCACAGCTGGCACAGCTGGCACAGGTGAGCTCGCACAGGGCCAGAGCCCAGGGCCAGCAGAGTGGCCGGGCTGGCTGTGTCCCCGCTGCTCCTGCCCTCCCTGGGATGCTGTGTACAGGAACCATAGCAACTCCCAAGGCCATTAGCTGCAGTCACAGCAGCTCCAGCACCTGACTGAAGGCTGGGATGTGTGATATTTAGTCTGACCTATAAAAATATCTCTGGAGCAACCTGCGTGCAGAAGTGTCACATCAAATGTTTGTCACACACGGGATGTGACACCGGGCACCTGACGGAGCCTCGTCGCTGCTCTGGGGGATCTGCCCCTTTAAAAGGCTCCTAATATTCCTCCCAGGCACTGCAGAACCCAGCTGCTGGTGTGGCCAGACAGTGTGGGACAAACAGGTCCCCTCTGCTCCTCGCTCCCAGCCCAGTATCCCCGGTTACCATTTTCAGTTTGATTAAAGTCACTGTTATTGCTGTGCTGGCCCAGGACTCCCTTAAATGCCACCAAGGATGGCCCAGTGCCACCCTGGGCACGGGGCAGCTGGGGATGGGTCACTTTGGGAGCTGTGGGCAGCTCTGCAGAGCCCTGGGGGCTGGGGCAGGGCTGGGGAGGCAGCACCACCCCCTGAGCCGAAGCTGCTGCTCCTGCAGGTGAGCCCCAAACACCTGAGCTGGCCCTCACCTGAGAGCCCCAGCAGTGCACCTGATGTTCTTCTCCAGTTCTACAGCAGGAATATGTGGCAGTGTCCACGGGGGTTCTTGGACTGGGGAAGAGATGAGGATCTGACTCCATGTTTCACAAGGCTGATTGATTATTTTATGATATATATTATATTAAAATTATACTAAAAGAATAGAAGAAAAGGTTTCATCAGAAGGCTGGCTAAGCTAAGAATAGAAAGGAATGATAACAAAGGCTTGTGGCTCGGACAGAGTCCGAGCCAGCTGACTGTGATTGGCCATTAATTAGAAACAACCACATGAGCCCAATCCCAGATGCACCTGTTGCATCCCACAGCAGCAGATAACCATTGGGTACATTTTGTTCCTGAGGCCTCTCAGCTTCTCAGGAGGAAAAATCCCAAGGAAAGGATTTTCCATAAAAGATGCCTGTGACAAGAGTACTTTTTCTTTTTAATCTAGAGGAGATAATTGAATCTATTGTCTCAATTTTTTTAAATGGGCCCCAACAACTCCTGGAAACCACTGCAATTTCTCCTGACACAACTGTTTTTATGCAAGAACATCATATTCACGTCCTGCTTGGCATTCAGAAATGTTGGTGATAATCAAGCCCTGCTGCATTTGGGGGGCACTCCTGGAGGGGCTGTGGCTGGTGTAGGACACGCAGGGTGAAGGGGTGGTTTAGGAGCACTGCTGAAGGGGTGGTTTAGGAGCACTGCTGCTCTCCGAGCAGCCTGCCACGTCCCACAGGTGCTCCAGCACCTCCCACACCTGGGCTGCACAGAATCTCCCACAGAATGCACAAATTTCCTCCCGTTTCCTTTACCACAGAACCAAAGTTTGGGACCCGGGCTGCAGTGCCCATCCCTGCAGGTGCCCAGGGACACCTGGAGGTGGCACTCAGGGCTCTGGGCTGGGGACAGGGTGGGCATGGCCACAGCTGGGACTCCATGGGCTGGGAGGGCTTTTCCAGCCTCAGAGACCCTGGGATTCCCTTTGCAGATGAAGCAAAATTGCAGAACCTGTCTTGGTGGCCTGGATCACTCTCTGAGGAACGGCTTGGCCATTTCTGACCTCCAAACACAGCAGCCTTCAAAAAGTCAAAATCTCAAATTTCCTGACACACGTGGGAGAAATGCCACATGAACTGCCCAGGGAATTAATTGGGAATTCTGTCCCTCGAGGTCCTTTTGGAGGATGAGCCACTGGGACAGAGCCACTCCTTCCATTACCCTGGTGTTTCTTAAAAAAAAACCCAGTTTGGGTGATCAGTAATTACAGGAAGGGTGTTTGAGGCTGTTGTGTGACTGGGAAATGGGGCCTCACAAAGGGCACTGAATCCAAAATTCAGTAAGATTTATCTGCTAGAATAAATAAAAACATCTCTCTGTGCTTCTGTATGGAATCTAAAATGTGATACACGTGCAAATCTCAACAAATTATTCATAAAGCAAAAAAAGGGGAAAAATACCCAAGAAAAAAAAATGGGAAAAAACTCCAAGCAAACAAACAAACAAAAACCACAAGAAAAAAAAATAAAAAGGAAATTTTGGATGCTGAAGAAAACCAGTCTAAGATTTCATCTGAACCTCAGACATTTCACTCAGCTCTCCTGGAAAATCCTGCCTCTGTCAAGCATTTCACCTCTGCAGCATCTGACCTTTCTTTGGAGTATGTAGATTTTAGAATTAATTCATATTCATCCTCCACGTGGTTTTGTGGGGCTTCTCTCTCAAAAGTGGGATATTTATTGTCACAACAACGTTACAGGGCATTAATTAATGTGGTACTTTTAGAATTGGTGCTTGGGGACTGGAACAGAAAGTACCAGCAGAGTGTGAAATCCTGCCCTGGGCACTCCTTGATAGGGGAACAACTCACAGAATGTTTATTCATTAACTTGCAGCTTCCTCAGGAGCCACCACGAGCCACAGAAAGACTGAACTGAAGCTGGTACTCCCAGAAATGTGGCTTCAAGCAAGAATTTGCTTGATTTTCACCAGCATTTCTGAATGCCAAGCAGTACATGAATATGATGTTCTTGCATAAAAACAGTTGTATCAGGAGAAACTACAGTGGTTTCCAGGAGTTGTTGGGGCCCATTTGAAAAAATGGAGACAATAGATTCAATTATCTCCTCTAGATTAAAAAAAAAAAAAAAAAATTGTATTCCTGATGTAGAACTGGAAAAGAGAGGGAGAACACCAGGTGTACTGCTGTGGTGTCTGTCAGAAATCCCTGTTTGTTCAGGAATTTTCCACCTTTACAGCTGCAGCACTGACTGACCCCAAATCCACCCTCCTGGCGCCCTAAACTCCTCTCTGAGGGATGGGGAAAGCTCTCGGCCAAAGGAGTTTGGAGTTCTTAAAATCCACAAATCAGTCTTAAAATAGAACCTAAATCTAAAAGCATTTAAAACACAGAATGGCTTAAGAAAGGCAAATTGGTATTAATGTAGCATTTCCACCCAAATCCAGTTTGAGATGATCAAAATATGATCGGCTCCAGTAACAGCAACAAAGTTTAATTCATTTACTTATAAGCTAAATATACTCTGTGTTTTGATAATATCAGGAATGTTTTACATTTCCTCATATTTAATTGTCCTTCAAATCCGTCTCCTAAACACAGAAATGATTATTTTAAATGTATTTGGAAACCAGGGGTGTGTGTGCCTGGACGGGTCGGGCAGCCAGGTCAGGTGAAATAACCCAGGTATTACCCAAGTTGTGGTTCACAGGTGTTCAGGAATTAAAATGGGAAATTGTAGAAATTACTCCCAGCCTGGAGATGCCATTCCCTTATTTAATGTCTATTTTTAAATGTGGATGAGATTTTCTCTGTAAAAAACTAATGAACTTTACAAAATGTCACTTTTACTAACAGAAATTATGGCTTGAATACCTGAATGGGAATATTAAATATTAAAAAAAAAACAGAAAAGAAAATTTCATTTAAATAATGCTGAGGTTGTGACACAAGCTGACAAAAGCAGGGAAATGCAGATCACAGCTGACACTGCCCTTAATTCACACAACTTTGGGCAAGGCCAGAAGGGCAAAAGTGTAACTCCAGTCTGGGTATCAAGTTAGGAGACTTTGATTTCTTTAATTTTGAATTTACATCTTAACACATTTTAAAGATTATTTGAATCCCATTATTTAAGATAAAATAGTGGCCTAGGAGAGCTGGGGACAAGGGATGGAGGGACAGGAGCCAGGGAATGGCTCCCAGTGCCAGAGGGCAGGGATGGATGGGACATTGGGAATTGGGAATTCCTGGCTGGGCTGGGATTCCCAGAGCAGCTGTGGCTGCCCCTGCATCCCTGAAGGTGTCCCAGGCCAGGCTGGATGGGGTTTGGAGCAGCCTGGGACAGTGCCACACCAGGACAGAGGATGGGCAGGGCCAGGAGGAGCACCCAAAGCCCAGGTTTGGGAGGGAAACCTCTCAGAATGGGCATGGAAACCTCTCAGAATGGGCATGGAAAGCTCTCAGAATGGGCATGGAAAGCTCTCAGAATGGGCATGGAAAGCTCTCAGGTGCTCCTCAGGCAGGGACAGGCCACCTGCACGTGGCAGCCTCTCAGCACACCCTGCTGCAGGGACAGATCAATGCATTGGTGATCACCTCTGCAGGTCACTTCCTAATGCAGCGATCAATCAAATTTCCTTCCATTCTTTCAAAATTAAGCAGAAAGAAAAAGAGATTTTAGTTTTCTTTTCTTAGCTTATTTTTAACAGAGGCACTACAGAATTATGATGGTGTCCTTTTGGTAAACCAAAATGTCAGACACATATTATTCTTTTAAACATCTCCTGGCCTTTCTCTGAAAGGTTAAGGTGGTTTAAATAAATTTAGTCAAAGTAAATGACAGCTGAGGAAGAGTATTAGAAAACTATACTTATCAACAACCTCTTTTCCTTAAATTTAAACAAGTCATTTACCAAACTGCAGTTTAAGGAGATCATGACAATATATGCTGTTCCATGGGAAGATGAAAACAACTTTAAATGGTAAAGAAATGTTGGGTGGGAGAAATTACACACAAGTTAGTGAATGTTAATGCATGGTCTGAAAGTTGCAAACCATGGTTTTTAAAATAATGGGGCAGCAGCCTGGGCTTTCACCTGAGCCCTTAAGTGGGAGTTGTCCTTTTCCTGCTTTTACATCCCATTGATGACAGGAACGGAGATGGAAAAGTGTGGATCCAGACCTCACTGCCAGAGAGTCCCTCTCCCTGCCCCAGTGTTGAACAGATATTGCTGTTTGCCACAGGAGTGCTGCTTAAAGCAGTGGATTTTACATGTATTTATAGATTATGCAACTTTGTTTTATTAAATGCAGCTTTTAAAGTGATTCTAACACCCATGAGCATTTCAGATGCACGTCTGCAAAAATAGTCCAAGTGGGAAGGAAACCAACCCAAACCTACCAGCCAAATCAGTGACTCTTCAAGATAACTCAGCAAGAGATCATTTACTAATTAACATAGATAATTGGGATCTTGAACTCATCCCCCAAATCAAATGATGATTAAAATACAGTGAATCTCAGAATCCCAGAATGGTTTGGGTTGGGTGAGACCTCAGAGCCCATCCCATTCTAACCCTGCACCTCCCACCATCCCAGGGTGTTCCAAGCCCCGTCCAGCCTGGCCTGGAGCACTTCCAGGGATGTAAATAATGCACTGAGATCGTTTTTCACACATCAATAATGAGTTTTCCCCATTTCCATCTGCTGGGGGACCAGGAGCAGTGAGCAGACACCTGAGGTGCAGAGCCAAGGCCTGTTGCTGTCACCTCGGCCACCTCTTTCTCTTTCTTCACCCCGAGAGCCAACATGGGTCACCCCACTCCAGCAGGTTCCCACTTTCCTGCAACAAATCCCAGTCCCAGTGCATGGCCCTGAACCTACTGCCCACACAGACAAAGGGGAAATGGAGTCATTTACTGGGCCCCAGCTCAGGCACATCCTCAGAGCTGAATGCACCAGGACCTCTGGCAAAGTCCAGGACAAAGAGGGGCTGCCTTACAGCAGCCTTTTTCTGGGCTCTTTACTTCACATATAACACAGGCAGGACCAAGAGAAAAAACCCTTGTGAAGACAAAAAATATACCTTTTACTGTTGGTGTTCGCTGATCTACACCCAAGCAAAGACCTCCTGTCCAAAAACTTATTTTATTATTATTTTTTTTACTTACTTTATTACTATTTTAATTACCACATAATTACACCCTCCTGCTGAAGCATTTCCCTTCAAACTTATCAGGGAAAGCAACAAAACCCAAGTTCCTGCAGTTCCGCCAAAGCCCAGCTGCAATGGAACCGGCAGCAGAAATTCCAATTTCACTGGCCGGCAGGAAGGGCAGGATCCCCCGTCCACGGGCCCAGCACGGAGGGCGTGCAGCCTGGTGCTGAGTTTCCATAGAAATGCATTGATTAGAGCCTAATTCCCCTTAATGTTGTGTCCCTGCAGCACGCTCTGCTCGCTCACACCGCCGAGCACCTTCCCTCGCTGCCGCCCTCCGCTTTTGTTCGGCTCAGTAGGTTTCCTAACTGCTGGGTTTTATTGAGTTAAATCAAGCTGTCACTTCATCTGCCTGAAGGATGACTCAAATACAACACATAATAATAAAAGAAAAGTAGGATAAAATAATCTTGTCAAGCCAGAAAAACTGATTGCTTGAAGTTGTAGCCTTCAATCAATACACTAATTCCACAATTTATACCTCTTTCAATTGGAGAGGAAAGAAACCCTGATATGGTATTTCTTGGCTCACTGACCAACTTTGACCTTCTATCTATGTGAATGTGGGATTAGCAAGTGCTGCTGCTTAGTGAAATCACCTATGAAAACGGGGAAGCAAATCAGAGCCATTTGAGGCTCAAACTAACTTTATTAATTCCAGCAGGGCCAGGGGTGTTTATTGCTCAGGAGCTCTGGGCTCGCAGCAGAGGCCACGGGGCTGCTGCCTTGGGGTTTGGTGTTGGAGAGGAGGGGGAGCAGAGCTCCGGGGCTGAGGCAGAGCCAGCAGCAGGGGGTGCCCCCAGAGCCACCCTGCTGTCACCTGTCCCAGGGAAATCCCAGGAAAAGCAGGCTGGGGCTGCTGGGGCTGCTCACAGTGCCCTGCCCGGAGTCAGGTGGACAAAGACAGCTCACCCAGGCAGCTTTAGAAACCAATTTCTCAAGGAATCATGACCCGCTTTGTAATTTGCTATTTTTTTCAGTGGCCAGCCATCACAAACGCCTCTTTTATTTGTAAATTGCCGTTCATCTGCATAGCTTTACAAAAGAACAATCGAGCCGTTCGTTTAAAAATTTGGGATGCTCTTTGGCTGTCAGGTGCCTGCTTTGCTTTCAGAATTCCTCCCCTGCGGGCACAGTCCAGGAAATAAAAATTCTTTGTTTAGCGAAGCTTTTGTACTTCACCCTGCCACCTGCTTAGCTCAGGTTGTGGCAGGCTATCAAACAGGGCTGGAACAGGAGCCTCCCTGCCCTGTGCCTCCAGGAGGAAAAGGCAAACACGTGCAGGCTGTCAGATCAGCTGTGGTGGGGAAAAGCCAGTCCACACTGCTTGAAATAATAAAGGTAATTAAGGCAGTGCAATAGGGTACAGCTTTCCTTTGCTTGGGAAAAGGTGGTGTTTAAGTAACACCAAATTTTCCCACTTTCCAGGGATATTCCCCCTTTGCAGGGATATTCCTTGTGTGTGTTTTCAGTGATTTCAGCAATACCTGCTGGCCTGAGCAACAGAAGCTGAAATAAAGGCTTGCCCAGCCTGGGATGAGCTCTGAGCACAGCCTGGGACTGCCCAGATCTCAAATCTGCAACACAAGGGGCAGCTCAGGGCAACGAATGCCAAAGCTCCCACGTTCCAGGAGCTGCTTCCTACCCTCCTGCCTTCCCTTTGTCCCATGGTGAGGTCAGAAACAGGGCAGTGCTGATGCCAGAGAGGCTCAAGGAAGATGTTCTTGCACAGAACAGGGTGGGCAGGCCCTGGCACAGGTGCCCAGAGCAGCTGGGGCTGCCCCTGGATCCCTGGCAGTGCCCAAGGCCAGGCTGGACACTGGGGCTGGGAGCACCTGGGATAATGGAAAGTGTCCCTGCCATGGCAGGGGTGGCTCTGGATGGGCTCTGAGGTCCCTTCCAACCCAAACCATTGCAGAATTTCCTGACTCCAGGTCCCACTGAGCAGCTGGAAACTGAACCCAGTGGGTAAAACCAAGCAGCCAGGAGCACAGTGCCCCTCACACCTGCAGCATCCCTGGGAGCTCCTGATCTCTGCAGCCAGGGGGGCAAGGAGCACAATGCAGCCTTCCCATTCCTTCTAGCAAGACACCACTTTGATTAACCTTTCCTTTACTCACAGTTTACTTTGCTCAGGGTAGAACACGCTGCTGGAGACGTTGCCTTTGTTTTTTTTCAGGGAGTGGATGGTATTTCCCCAGGCACCAGCCCAAGCAGCAGAAACACCTCCACGGAATGCCAAGCAACCCCTAGAACACAGCCCTGGTGTAGCTGCACTTCCCAGCAGCTGGCACTAGGCCCCTGCCCTGCTCTAGGTTAACCCAGAGCTGTTCTCATCTCCCTCAGCACCCCTGGCATGGGCCAGCCTCTCCCTTTAATAGGGGAGCAGAGTTAATGGTGCAGCGTTAATGGAGAGAAATCAACCACACGAGTGTCAGGTGGTCACCTCACCCTCCCAGCTCCTGACTCAGAAACTCTGAATTATTCAAACCTGCCTCTGCTTTAACAGGCAGCAAAAAGAGAAAACACCAAGGGAAAATGAAGAAAAACTCAAAAAGAGGAAAAGTTTACTGGGTGTTTACTGGGTATCAAAATTCTCTCTAATTCATCATAAGCAATAAATAAAAAAAATGCTCCAGGTGAGAACTTATTCTCCCCAGACACTTTTCACTCCCTAATTTGGATCTACTCCATCAGAGGTATAAATACCTGCAGGAAATAAGGCTCTGCACCAAAATACTCCCTGCTTTCCCTTCTGCTTCCCCTTCAAGGGAAGCAGAATAAAAGGAGACATTTGCAGGAGAGGAGGCACAGCCCCTGAGCCCACTGATCACATTGTCCCTGGATTTCTGCTGCGATGAGGGATGAAGATGCATCTCATGCTGATCCTTTGAAGCTCATTGAGATGAAGGTTAAGAGGCATTTGAAGTTGTTAGTTTGTTTGTGGCCAGGGAGGGAGGTGCTCGGTGCCCTCAATCCTGCAGGCTCAGGGATGTCACCGGGACTCACCTCCTGACATTCAGTCCCATGGCAGGAACAAAGATTAGAGCCAGGGTCAGCTGTGCCAGTCCAATTTCACTCCAAGTTTTATTGCCGACACCATTGTTCATCTGATTGTTCCCAAACACTTTCTTTTAACAGAAATGCCGGGATTCAGCCTTATTTCCAGCCATCGATTACAGTGCTGTCAGCTGAGCAAATACTGGGCTGGAAATTGCAGTGTACTTGAGAAAGTAGGGGAAAAACCCATCAGAAATGAACCAAAATTGCTCGTGGAATAAGCAAATAAGGGAGATGGGCTCTGGGCTGAATAAACAGCCTGTGTGGTGTGTGCACAAAACAGAGGTGCCTGCCCAGCCCAGCTGCTCTGGGAGGCTCTGGTAAGGAGAAGCAAGCAGCCGAACACTTCAGGATCCCCAGGAATCTTTTTACCTGAATACTCAGCTTCTGCTGCCCACAACTTAAAAGGAAATGCTGCTAATTTAATGTATATTAATGATCTGGACAGCGGGGGTTTGGCTGTTTTGAACGACCGCCCAGCCATGGCTCAGCTGTGGCACCTCCATCGTCCCCATCACCCTCGAAACACTGAGGTGTCAGCTCCAAACCAGCTCCTGGCTCCCCAGTGCAGCCCAGGAACACCTCAAACACAGCTCCACAGCTCTCGGGAAACAAAACACAGCGAGCAGCAGCAACCACACAAAATTAGGAGTGATGAGTAAACACCTTAAATGGGCACAAAGTAATTCTGTTCCAGGCCTGAACTCCAATAATTCCACACTGAGGCCTCAAACACCATCCCAGCCCAGGTCTCTGAAGCCTGGTAAGAGCTCTGTCTGCTGTGTTCTCCCCACTGTCAGCAGTGACAGTGACAGGGCTGCTGCCTGTAGGCTGCACAAACTCTCCAGCAGAGAGTAGGGACCCCAGAACCATCAGCCTGAGCCCAGGGATGGGGCAGGGGGAGGCAGGAGCCAGGGGCGGTGCTGAGCCCGGAACAGCGGCAGCCCCAGCCCGGGAGCTGTCCTGCAGAGCTGTGGCAGAGGGGGCTGGAAGGAGGCCTGTGAGGGCACACACTCACTCCCTGGGCTTTGCAGGGTGCCAGCACGGGCAGGAGCAGGAGGGTGCCAGCCCAGCAGTGCCCGTGGAGGGGGACACGGGACCCTCCTCACCATGGGAGCACCTGGATGGGCCCCAAAACCAGAGCAGAGAACCCTCTTTGTCAGTGTCAGTCCCACCTGGCTTGGACCCAAAGCCTTGGCTGAGCCCAGTGAGCCCAGCACAGCCCCAGGGGCGCTGGGACTGCCCTGCACTTGCCCCAGGGCAGGAGGGAGCCAGGGCTCCGTGCCCACACTGCCCTTGGCAGAGTCACTGGCACTCCCCAGCCCCTCCTCACCTCCCAGCCTGGCTCACCTGAGCTCCAGCTGATGCTTCCCTTCTCCCAGTTAAATGCTGCTCTCTCTTTTGGGGCTGGCACTTGGAATTTAAAGAGAGAGCGAGAGAGTGACAGGGACTATATACAGCAGGGCAAATATTTGTTGTATAAGATAAACACACAATTATCTAAAATGTAATCTTAATATGACTTATTAAAATAGATTACATTTTAATGTGCACTGCAATTTGCACATCATCCAGCACAGCCTGGGTGTGCAGCTTCCCCCGTGCCTCTCCCCTGACAAGCTGCAGTGCTGCAGATACAGGGCAGTGAAAAGCCCGCCGCTATCTCCCTCTAAATGGCTCCATTCCGTGTTGATAGGCAGATACAGCCCTCACCTTTATCCCAGCTTGTTTCTGACCCACCGAGTTCGTGTTAATCACCCCTGTGGGCACCAATAATTTCCCCATATGTGGAATTTGATAAGTTAGAGCACCCACTTCATTTCAAGAAGATTCCAGCTGGCTATCCAGTTATCGCTATGGACAGCTTCAAGCACTTCCATGCTGCTCCTTGTATTCTGAGCTTTATCAAGTGCTTTGCACTTTTTGTCTTTTATCTCTTAATTGAGACCTGACTGCAAGAAATGCCTATCTCTTAAAGTGTGGTGCATTAAGTATTAACTTGAACTGCTTTGGCTACTTGAGGTACAGAAAAACCTTAAGAAGCAGGGAAAAGGGTGAAAAAAAATCTCCCCAAATCTCTATTTAGAAAAACTGTGTAAATGCTACAGTGTAATAAAAAAAAATAAATCTTTTTCTTCCTTCTCTGCCTCTTCCCACAAGTAAAAGGAAAAATAGAAAAGGAAAGTGTGTATTACAGACAGAAATCAACTCCATCTACTTGTTTGCTTAACTGGAAATGCATTAAAATGCAAAGGGCCTGGAAAAGGAAAGCGTTAGGAAATGAATGTGTATGAATAAGAAATTATTTCACAATTAAAGGTGGTAAAGAATTCTTTTCTCACCGAATGATCTGTTCAGTCCATTCAGTTGTCAACAGCAGCAGCTGAATCTCCTCATGGAGGAGCCGGGCGGGTGTGGGGTTGCCACAGACACCCTTTGATGGGGAATATCTGTATTTTTTTGAAGTATCCCTCCCAGAACGACTCTGAGCAAAGAGCGTGAGGTCTGGCAGAGCCAAGAAAGTGTGGAAGATGCAGGCTCTCTCTTGCTGCTCCACTCTGCACTTACTCCTTCCCTACAGACGTGCTTTGCATTCAGCAACAGCCCCAAGAGCAGAAGTGTTCCACTCCCTGTTGGTGTCTGGAGCCCAAAACCTGATTTGGGTTTGTGTTTTTCACCATTTTCCTGGCAAGAAACCTCCCTGAAAAGCTGCTCTCAAAGTACCTGAAGGAGCTCTCCTCATGTCCCTGGCAGGGGAGGGCAGCAGGTGAGGCTCAGTCTCTTCTCCCAGGGAACAAGGGGCAGGGCGAGAGGGAATGGCTCCAGCTGTGCCAAGGGAGGCCCAGGTTGGACATCAGGGGAGATTCCACCCCTGGAGGAGTGGTTAAGCACTGGCCCAGGCTGCCCAGGGCCCTGCTGGAGTCACCATCCCTGGAAATGCTGGGAAAATGAGTGGACAGAGTGTTTGTTTCCCAGAGTGGTTTGGTGGGCACGGGGGGGATTCAGCTGAAGGTTGGCCTTGGAGGTCTCCTGCAGCCTCAGTGATTCTGGGATTCTCCAAACTGAGCATCTAAGCTCAGAATACGTTTGAAGATGTTGGCACAAATCTCCTGGTGCAGCAATTTTATCCTCTGTAAAATGGGGTAAAAACATTCCAATGTCAGCTTAGAACCTCTGGACCAGCGCTGGTCCCAAACTGTGGTGCCCTGGCAAAAAGCCTGGGGTCCACAAATTCCTCATGAATGACCACTTCCTTTTTAAAGCAAAACTAAACAAGGCATGAGCTGCTTCTTCTAGCCCAAACCCAGTTTCTCAGGAGGATCTTTGTGCCAATCAATGTGCAGCATGGAAAAGCAGAGGAAAAGCAGGACTTCCAAGGAGCCCTCCCCACTACAGGTGTCACTCACACCTTCTCCTGCACTGGATGAGGAGCACTGTTATTTCCATGAACATGAACAAGAAATTAATAATAATAAATTGACTTTTCAAAGGCTCTTTGCCCATTCAAAGAGCTCAGGAGAGTCCAGGTCTCACCCTGACCCAAATGCATCCCCACTCCTGCAGCTGCAGGTGCATTCTGCCTCTGGTTTATAAAGATTCCAGTTGCTGCCCCAAAAAAGCCCACAGGCAAGGCAGACAAGACCAGGACTGTGTGGGGCAGCTTAGGAGAAGGAAATATTGATAAGCCAAAAGGCATTTTTCCTTTCAAAGACAAGGGCAGCAGCAATAATCCCACAGTGAGGGAGAGTATTCCTCACCTTCCTCTCTGGGGGATGTTACTGAAATCAGAAAAGTAAAGCAAAGGCCCTGAAAATGAAGGTAAAATGACACATAACAGCACTTCAAAAGGGTTAGATGAAGGCACCTGTGGTTCCTGAGGGGCAGAAGGGCCACTCACAGAGTGGGAAATAAAGACAGGAAGATATTTTGGCCGGTCAGGAGTAAAAGCAGAACAGAACCAAAGCACCAAAGAGGTACAGGGTACAAAAGGGAATTAAAGGGAATCATAAATGGAATTTTTTTACATGGCTAACACTGAATAACTGAAATCAAATTCCCTATGCAACAGAAATAGAAGGCATCAGAAAAGATAGAATTCACCTGCAAGAAGTCAAACCCTTTGCCATGGCATCAGATATTTAACAGCATCCCCAGATATCAGAAGGCTTTTACTAATTACAAATTCCCACTTATATCAGAGGTCTACAACAAAGAAAAAACTGTGAAGAACCCATGATCTGTTATTCTTTTCTTGCCAGTTCACAACCTCCTTGGGTTACTTTTGGGGAGACTGTAAACTCAATGCATGAAGTGAGTTGGCTGACACAAACTTGTACAAATCCCTTCAGTGAGTGAATCACTGGCACACACTTGTACAAATCCCTTCAGGAATCCCTGGCACACACTTGTAAAAATCCCTTCAGGAATCCCTGGCACACACTTGTACAAATCCCTTCAGTGAGTGAATCACTGGCACACACTTGTACAAATCCCTTCAGTGACTGAATCACTGGCACACACTTGTACAAATCCCTTCAGTGAATCACTGGCACACACTTGTACAAATTCCTTCAGTGAGGGAATCCCTGGCACACACTTGTACAAATCCCTGCAGGAATCACTGGCACACACTTGTACAATCCCTTCAGTGAATCCCTGGCACACACTTGTACAAATCCCTTCAGTGAATCCCTGGCACACACTTGTACAAATCCCTTCAGTGAATCCCTGGCACACACTTGTACAAATTCCTTCAGTGAGTGAATCCCTGGCACACACTTGTACAAATCCCTGCAGGAATCCCTGGCACACACTTGTACAAATCCCTTCAGTGAGTGAATCCCTGGCACACACTTGTACAATCCCTTCAGTGAATCCCTGGCACACACTTGTACAAATCCCTTCAGTGAATCCCTGGCACACACTTGTACAAATCCCTTCAGGAATCACTGGCACACACTTGTACAATCCCTGCAGGAATCACTTGCACACATTTGTACAAATCCCTTCAGGAATCACTGGCACACACTTGTACAATCCCTGCAGGAATCCCTGGCACACACTTGTACAAATCCCTTCAGTGAATCACTGCCACACACTTGTACAAATCCCTTCAGTGAATCACTGCCACACACTTGTACAAATCCCTTCAGTGAGTGAATCACTGGCACACACTTGTACAAATCCCTGCAGGAATCACTTGCACACACTTGTACAAATCCCTTCAGTGAATCACTGGCACACACTTGTTCAAATCCCTTCAGTGAATCCCTGGCACACACTTGTACAAATCCCCTCAGTGAATCCCTGGCACACACTTGTACAAATCCCTTCAGTGAGTGAATCACTGGCACACACTTGTACAAATCCCTTCAGTGAATCACTGGCACACACTTGTACAAATCCCTTCAGTGAGTGAATCCCTGGCACACACTTGTACAAATCCCTTCAGTGAATCCCTGGCACACACTTGTACAATCCCTGCAGGAATCACTGGCACACACTTGTACAAACCCCTTCAGTGAATCACTGGCACACACTTGTGCAAATCCCTTCAGTGAATCCCTGGCACACACTTGTACAAATCCCTTCAGTGAATCACTGGCACACACTGGTACAAATCCCTTCAGTGAATCCCTGGCACACACTTGTACAAATCCCTTCAGGAATCACTGGCACACACTTGTATAATCCCTGCAGGAATCCCTGGCACACACTTGTACAAATCCCTTCAGGAATCACTGGCACACACTTGTACAAATCCCTTCAGTGAGTGAATCACTGGCACACACTTGTACAAATCCCTTCAGGAATCACTGGCACACATTTGTACAAATCCCTTCAGTGAATCCCTGGCACACACTTGTACAATCCCTGCAGGAATCACTGGCACACACTTGTACAAATCCCTTCAGTGAATCCCTGGCACACTCTTGTACAAATTCCTTCAGTGAGGGAATCCCTGGCACACACTTGTACAAATCCCTTCAGTGAGTGAATCACTGGCACACACTTGTACAAATCCCTTCAGTGAGTGAATCCCTGGCACACACTTGTACAAATCCCTGCAGGAATCACTGGCACACACTTGTACAAATCCCTTCAGTGAATCCCTGGCACACACTTGTACAAATCCCTTCAGTGAGTGAATCCCTGGCACACACTTGTACAAATCCCTTCAGTGAATCCCTGGCACACACTTTTACAAATCCCTGCAGGAATCACTGGCACACACTTGTACAATCCCTGCAGGAATCACTTGCACACATTTGTACAAATCCCTTCAGGAATCACTGGCACACACTTGTATAATCCCTGCAGGAATCCCTGGCACACACTTGTACAAATCCCTTCAGTGAATCACTGCCACACACTTGTACAAATCCCTTCAGTGAGTGAATCACTGGCACACACTTGTACAAATCCCTGCAGGAAGCCCTGGCACACACTTGTACAAATCTCTGCAGGAATCACTTGCACACACTTGTACAAATCCCTTCAGTGAATCCCTGGCACACACTTGTACAAATCCCTTCAGTGAGTGAATCCCTGGCACACACTTGTACAAATCCCTTCAGTGAGTGAATCCCTGGCACACACTTGTACAAATCCCTTCAGTGAATCACTGGCACATACTTGTACAAATCCCCTCAGTGAATCCCTGGCACACACTTGTACAAATCCCTTCAGTGAGTGAATCCCTGGCACACACTTGTACAAATCCCTTCAGTGAATCACTGGCACACACTTGTTCAAATCCCTTCAGTGAATCCCTGGCACACACTTGTACAAATCCCTTCAGTGAATCCCTGGCACACACTTGTACAAATCCCTTCAGGAATCACTTGCACACACTTGTACAAATCCCTTCAGTGAATCACTGGCACATACTTGTACAAATCCCCTCAGTGAATCCCTGGCACACACTTGTACAAATCCCTTCAGTGAGTGAATCACTGGCACACACTTGTACAAATCCCTTCAGTGAATCACTGGCACACACTTGTACAAATCCCTGCTGGAATCCCTGGCACACACTTGTACAAATCCCTTCAGTGAATCCCTGGCACACACTTGTACAAATCCCTTCAGTGAGTGAATCACTGGCACACACTTGTACAAATCCCTTCAGTGAATCACTGGCACACACTTGTACAAATCCCTGCTGGAATCCCTGGCACACACTTGTACAAATCCCTTCAGTGAATCCCTGGCACACACTTGTACAATCCCTGCAGGATCTGTACCACTCACAGGTGGTGGGACTGTGCACACCCTTCTCCTGCACTGGATGTGGAGCACTGTTATTTCTCTGAACACTGACAAGAAGTAACAGACCATAGTGCCATATTGTAAGAACCAAGCTGATAGCTAAGCCTACACAAAATGTAAATCCTGCAATCAGATAAATGCCCCCAGCACACAGAAGAACAGGAGCACCCCCAATTCCAGGGATTTCATCCCCCCTCCCTGCTGAGCTCCCTCAGCAGGCTGGGCTCAGCCCTCCACCCCCACAGAAATGTCTCTGCATTTGGCACATTTCCCACAGCCCCCAGGCTCTGTATTCCCCAAGCCCCCCGAGCCGTTTGGCTGCGGAGACGCCTGTGTTATTGTCAGATTCAAGAGTTAAATATTCCAGGAGGAATTTGTTCCTGCACGGTGATACATAATGCCTGAAAACCCCCTGCACCAATATTGCTCTCAAATTGGCAGCAAGTGAACAAGGGACATGAAGGATGCTTCAGCACAGTAACCTATCCTTCCTTCTCTCCTGGGAGCCACTTGGCCAGCTTTCATCCTCATAATTATAATAAATTTGACATTTCATAGATAATATTGATTTCTGTATTTTAGCATTTCACCATAGGTGACAGTCTAGCGTCAAGAATGAAATTTCTATTGATCTCCAGCGCATTAATCTCTCATGTGTATGTGATCATTTTTATAAGACCTTTTACTGCACATAAATCAATATTTCATATTTCCAGCTATGCCAGAGGAGATGTCATATTTGTAAACTGTGAGTTGACACCTGCAATTCCTTCCTGTTCAGCTTCAACTGTTCAGTAACAGTCGATTCAGGGTTGGGAAAGGATCAAGCTCCAGAAACAAGTGAGATGAAAAAGAAGGATGTAGAATACAGTAATTAGCTTAATGAACAAAGCAGCGGAGTAAGTGAAATAAAGCTGTGTTTCTTCTGCTTACACTTGCCTCATGAATACAAACATCTTTAGGGAGGTTTGCTAAGCGACTGATAACGCATTTTAATATGTTTAGAGCACATTATAGTATAAATGTATTAGGGAAATAGAAGCTGTTAGGAAATCAGGCAAACTCCTAAATTAACTGCCTTGCTTGATACACCCTTATATCCATCTGAAATTATCCCTTTCACTCACAGCATTACCAGCTATTCTGACTTGGAGATGGTACATGAACTATTTAGTCACCATTTAAACTCTATAATTTAGCAAACAATAATTAGAGTAATAAAATTCTCCTCTTTGAGCTGAAATATGAACTTCCCACAAACAGCAAATGGTACCAGGAGAAGAAAAAGAGTAAATCAAATGAGACCTGGTTCTCCTCTATGTAGAAGTTTAAGTGAATCAGTTCAAAATCACATGCATAAAACATCTTTAGATAATATAGAATCCATAAATAAATAAAACTGTCCAGCTGCTTTGGGACTTGCTAAATTAGTTAAATGAGCAATTACAGTGTGATGTCCAGTGGCCCCAGACCCCCTTCCAGCATCCAGCTCTTTAAATTATTTGCTGTGTTAACAGTGACCTCCTCTAGGATGGACAGTTGAACAGTTTGGGGTAGCAGTGGATAATCTGTGATTTAACAGAGTCACTTAAAGCTACATCCATAATCCATATGCAGACACAGATCCTGATAACAGCGCCATGCCAGTTCAGTCCTGGGTGTGGGGATAAAATCACAAGTGTGAGCTGTCCCAGCTGGCCTGGAACAGCCTTTTCCTCAGCCACTGAGGAGTTCCAGGGCATTTCCAGGGAATGCAGTCAGGACTCAGCCTGCTCCTCCCTTCTGCACAAACAGAACCACCAGAAACATTTTCAGAGCCACACTCTGATGAGGGCCTGCTGCAGGAAGGTCCTGAGCCCTCCTGCCCAGCTAAAGGCTGATTTTGAAGCTCCCATTCTACACCAATTTCCTATTGGCACACTATTATTTCAAATTACACGTCAGCTCTCAGCACAGAAATGCTGCTCTTGCTAGGGCCTAAGGCCAATCCTTCCTGTCCATCTCTGAGCACGTGCCCATGAAGTGTGTCACCATGTGCCCGCGTTAGCACGATGACAGACACCCTGTCAAAGTGGGACTGCCTGCCCTGTGTGACGAGACCCCCGAGCTTGTGTCAGCTGCTGATGGAAGGGGCAGCATCAGAAAAGCATCTGGGCATGGCGGGCAGTGTCAGGGTGAGGGAGGCATGAGGTGAGAGGTGTCCCCACACGCAGTTTGGTCAGAGGAGCCTGGCGAGAGCCCTCCCTGCTGGCAACCTCCATTTGTTTGGCAGGGATGAGTTCCAAGTGTCTGCAGCCCCACGTGAGGCAACAGAGCAGCAAGGCCAGGGCAGTGCAGAGGCCCAGCAGTGCAGCAAAGCCAGGCCCAGCAGCACAGCAAGGCCCAGCAGCACAGCAAGGCCCAGCAGTGCAGCAAGGCCCAGCAGTGCAGCAAGGCCCAGCAGCACAGCAAGGCCAAGGCCCAGCAGCACAGCAAGGCCAAGGTCCAGCAGTGCAGCAAGGCCCAGCAGTGCAGTAAGGCCCAGCAGTGCAGCAAGGCCAAGGCCCAGCAGTGCAGCAAAGCCAAGGCCTAGCAGTGCAGCAAGGCCAAGGCCCAGCAGCACAGCAAGGCCCAGCAGCACAGCAAGGCCCAGCAGTGCAGCAAGGCCCAGCAGTGCAGCAAGGCCCAGCAGTGCAGTAAGGCCCAGCAGTGCAGCAAGGCCAAGGCCCAGCAGTGCAGCAAGGCCCAGCAGTGCAGTAAGGCCCAGCAGCGCAGCAAGGCCAAGGCCCAGCAGCGCAGCAAGGCCCAGCAGCGCAGCAAGCCACAGCACTTGCAGGGCTGAGCCAGTGCCAGGCTCTCAGCCCCAGCAGTCTGCAGCTGGTGCAGCTGCCTACAAGGGTTTTCCTTGGGAAAAACTCAGAGATAGGGAACACAGTTCAGCAGGAACCATTCCACACATGTGTGTGCACAAGCAAGAGAACAGGCTGCCCAAAGAAACTGGGATTCCCCATCACAGGAAGTGTCCCAGGCCAGGTTGGACACTGGGGCTTGGAGCACCCTGGGATAGTGGAAAGCATCCCTGACCATGGCAGGGGTGGGAATGGATGGGGTTTAAAGTCCTTCCAACCCAGATCATTCCATGATTCCATGAAGAGCCATCCTCTCCATCCAGCAGCTGGTGCCTCCCTTTTATCGGGAGGTGGCACAGCAGCTCCCACCCAGCCGCATCTGCACATCTCAAACCTGCAGACATGCACAATCCACCCTCAGCATGACTGCAATGGAATAAAGTGACCTCTCGAGTGTGAGAGCAAACGCTGGAACACGGTTTCTTGGCCCTGCCCTTCGATGCTCCACAGTAACTCGGTGCCTACTCAAACCTTCCCTGCTGGGGAGTAATATTTACTCATTCTGGTGTTCTTTGCAGTGCTGTCATAGACCAAGTACAACCTGCTGAAAAAAAAATAGTAAGTTTCACCTGAAAAATATTTATTTCTGGTCAGAACTGGTGTCATTTAGTTGCACCCACATGGGGTGGCAATCCCTGCTCCCACAGAACCCCACGAGAGTTTCACAGGAGCTCCTTGCAGAAACTGCTCTCAGAATGAGATTATCCCTGTGGTGTCAACACAGGCTGTTATTAACACATTAGGTGAGAAAAAACGTTTTGTGTTATTAAATTAGTGAGAACATAATTCACATTTGGTTGGACTTTGCCTCATCATTTATGAACAGTAAATATTCCAATACTCCCAGAGCTGAATTAACTCAGCATTCCTTAGCACGAGGGGCACAAGAGCCCCTTGTTCAGCTCCTCATCACCAGAGTGACCAGATTTTGGACAAGGGACAGATTTCCAAGCAAAGTTTAGACTCCCCACAAATAAATCCAGTGCTACATTATGATATTCCAAGCATCCCACACTGATCATTGGTTCTGTCAAGGTCCAATCCAACCCAAAATATTCTGAGATTCTGGGAATCCTTTATTAACTTTTCCTCAATTTACTTTAGGTTGGACGAGCTTGGATAGTGGGAGGTGTCCCTGCCCATGGCAGGAGTGGAATGGGATGGGATTTAAGGTCCCTTCCAACACAAACCAGTCTGGTATTCCATGATTCTATAAATCTTTGGCACATCCTCTGCCATTTGGGCACAGCCCACAAACTTGGGTCATGGCAAGCCCAAGACAAAGAATGGAACAACAGTGGGGATCATCCCCTGGGGATGGGGTCACCTTCCCCTGGCAGGGGTGTTCAGGTGAACGTAGTGAAATCCCTTTGTGCCTGGTGCATCCCTTCATCCCCTGGGGATTTCTACCTGCTCCCAGCCCTCCTGGAGCTGAAACCTCCCAGCCAGTGTTGCTCTGAGCACGCTGGTGTCAGCTCAGCTCCCTTCCCAGCTGAGCTCTCCTTCTGAGCCCTCCATGCCCATGAAAACAGGGAATGTGGTGTGGGAGCAATTTCCCACAGAAAGGCTGAACCCAGGCAGCACAGAGGGGGTGAGCAGATTTTCCCACCCTGAACTGGAACTCTGAAGGCACCAAGGTGCTGCTGGAACCTTCCCAGGGGAAAAAGCCTTCCCAGGAACAGACCTGTGGATTTAAAAATCAGTTTTGATGTGACCTAATGGCTTTTGCTGCTTTGAAAAGAACATGAAAGAGTGACAGCAATATTGAATTTTTAAAATCCTGCTCTGTCCACCTGCAGAGCTTTTCTGGCATTCTGTAATAAGGACTTTTACCATGTCATTATACATTTTAATTACACTGTTAAATGTCACAATCACACATGCTAATGACATCATTATACCTATTTACACCAATTATGTCATTTGATGCAATTACAGTAATTCTGCCAATACACACAAATCAATAAAAAGGTTTTGTTTGCATTTTTAAATGAGCAATCACAAAAGAATAAATCCACTTTCTAAGAAATGCAGGGCAAGGACTCAAATACTGAAACTAAAGAAGTGACATTTGAGGCCTGGTTCTTATTTCCACCACTATGAACACTAAAAACTTCCATACCCAAAGATGACACAATCATCCTGGTGTCACCTGCAGAGGCTTCCAGGGATGATTGCACACTTTCTTCCAGGTCATCCTGGCAGTGACAAGTGACAGAATTCCACAGCAACCGCATTTGATCTATAAATTCCTGGATCTTTTCTCCAAAGTCCCACAGCAAGTGCAGTTTCAGAGGAGGATAATTGCAGAGTCATGGAATACCAGATTGGTTTGAGTTGGAAGGGACCTCAAAACCCCTTTCATCCCAACCCTGCCATGGACAGGGACACCTCCTCCTGTCCCAGGTTGCTCCAAGCCCTTCCAGCCTTTCCTGGAACACTTGCAGCATCTTTCCCTGCCCAGGTCACCACCTGAAGGGTGGCATCCCATTGCACACAGAGCTGAGCATCACGGAATGGAGGTTTTGGTCCTTCCCAAACTGCCCTGCTGCATCCTTTGCTCATGAGCAGGCTACAGCACAAACTGGGAGCTTACAGCAAACAATTCCAATAATGTTTGCCAGGGTTTAAAACTTCTTTTCTGTGCAAAGATTCAAATCTTACAAAAGGAAATCCAGTGAAATTGGAACGCATCAGTTAGTGCTGAAGGGAAATCACTCATTTCGGTGCTCAATTCCCAGATTTTCTTTAAAACAACTCTTTTCTACACCTGCTTTCAGGCTCCTAAACACACTTTAACCTATGTGTAAAGGAAGACCATAAATTCCAGGTCTTCCCCCAAAACAGAGGGCTCTCTTGTCCTGAAGCATTGCTGGCAGCCTACACAAGTATTCATCAGTCCAAGGCTGCTCTCTCCTCTCTCTCCACTACTGAAAAAAAAGATATATTATTAAGAGATTTCATTTTTTCTTAGTATTTAACATGATCAGTTTCTGTGTCTGGATGGTTTGAAATATGTTCTCCATTGGACAGATAAGTCTTGGGCAAATGACTGACCTTTTGAAATAATATTTATAATTTTAGAAATGTAAAACTTAACATTCTTTAGTAATCCAATATTAAAATACATTTAAGTTGATCTATTAAATGCTGCGATTCAAACTTTAAAAAAAATGTGCAATAGAAAAACATTAACAACATGTGTGGTTTGGAAAAATTCATTTATACAGCAGTTTGCAATGTCATGATGTATTTTAAATAAAAGAGCTACAGACAAAGGTATTGATTTTAGAGACTTAACTAAATAAACAGTATGTAAATTCTGTCTTTTTCTATAAAATTGGATCAGGACGCACATATTACAGTGTCTTTTTCTGAGGGAATGACAGCGATTGAATTTGGCAGACATTGGAATTTGGTTAAAGAGTTAAAGACCTTTGCTCTTTGGTTTGCAGCGCGGGCGAGCGCCGGGAAAGGACAGCGGCGTGGGGGGCACGGCCACGGCTGGGGGCAGCTGCCCACGGCAGGTGTCACTGCCACCGCCCCTCGGGGTCCCCAAACGGCCCGGCCTGGCCCTGCCCGCTGCCCTGCTGCCCCCTCGGGGGTGACAACGGGGACGACAACGGGGACAGCAGGGACCCCTGGAACACCTCCCAGCCCGTCCTGCTCTTCTGGGGTGCCCTGGCAACGCTGCACCCAAAGGGGCTCCTGGACAGGCCCTGCTTGGGATCATCCTGGGCAAAGTCCCTGTCACAGAGATCTTTTATGGAAAATCCTTTCCTTAGGGATTTTTCTCCTGAGAAGCTGAGAGGCCTCAGGAACAAAATGTACCCAATGGTTATCTGCTGCTGTGGGATGCAACAGGAACAAAATGTACCCAATGGTTATCTGCTGCTGTGGGATGCAACAGGAACAAAATGTACCCAATGGTTATCTGCTGCTGTGGGATGCAACAGGTGCATCTGGGATTGGGCTCATGTGGTTGTTTCTAATTAATGGCCAATCACAGCCCAGCTGTCCAGACTGTCTCAGTCAGCCACAAGCCTTTGTTATTCATTTTTTTTCTATTCTTAGCCAGCCTTCTGATGGAATCCTTTCTTCTATCCTTTTAGTATAGTTTTAATATCATATATATCATAAAATAATCAATCAGCCTTCTGAAACATGGAGTCAACATTCTCATCTCTTCCCTCACCCTGGGACTCCTGCAAACACCACCACAAGTCCCTACACAGAAAAGTCAACTTTGGGCTGCTGGGTCTCCAGGCTGAGCTGCTCTGTCTCTTTTTCCAAGCCTCACATGGAGCAGCCCCTGGTGCCTGGAGGGTCCTTGCCCTCCCCAGCCCCATCCAAAACCTGCAGATCAGCAGTGCTGACCATCATGCTCTTAAAAAAAAAAAAAAAAAAAAAAAAAGGAAGATTTATTGATAACCTTTCTAACAAAGGGAAGATCATTCCCCAAGTTCCTTATTAATTTATGCTCCTCTATAATTATCACTTAGAGCAACCACTGGAGCACTAATAAATATATAATGAAAGCAAAAACATAGCACGCTGTGGTGCTTAATCTGAGATTACATATTTATAACAACAAAATATGCCATTCAAGCCTGGTTCAGGGCTTTCTATCGCAGCCCACCCCCTCTGAGGGCCGTTTTTTTCCCCCCTTCTTTGTTATGTCATTCTGCAGACAGATCCCAGGCTGTTCCCTGTCACCCACCGGAGCAAGCGGCTCAACAGCAAGCACAGTTGGACAGCCCTTAATTAGTGCTGCTCGGGATAGTCAGGATGAGAGCTGTGTCAGCATCTCACTCAGATGCCATCCGGGGGTGCCCTGGGTGCTGCCCAGGCAGGGCAGGGCGGGCTGGGCACCAGGGGCTCAGCACCAGCCCCAGCCCTGGCAGCGGGCAGGGAGCACCAGAGCCAGAGGGAAGCTGGAAAAGCAGCGCTGGGTCTCTCGTTCCCACCCACAGGAACGCGGAGCTGGGGGACTGGCACTGCGAGGAAAACCAGGAAATTATGTACTTTGTGTGAAGTGGCCTCAAATTATTCTATCCCATTACACCAAGTATTTATTTCTTTAAGCTTGAAGCATGCAGGGTCATCGGCTCTGCCTAAACGGTGCCAGAGAGGTAAGAACAAACAGGCAAATATCAAAGTCACTCTTCAGATCCTTAAAAACTCAGCATGGAAATCCAAATGCTGTTATTCAGATATTTGCATGTAAAATCCTGATTTCTTATTCAAAAAGAACCAGGAGTGATATTAAAACTTAGCATTTTTATGGGGATTAAAAACAGACTGTTCCACAGGATATAACCCATTCTTGGGAAAAGAATTGTACCCCCCTTACATAGCCTTGCCCCTGGAGATGTGCCCAAGGAACCATGTGAAGGCATCCCAAATTTCACAGTTGGATTTTTACCATTTGAACAACTTGCCTTCCGCTTTAAATCAGGCGGGAATGTCAGCTGGTCGTGCAGATCATGTCATACCCAAAGCATCATTCCCGCGTTCCTACCCCAACAAATTGTGTTTTCATTTGATTCTGATCAACACTAGACACAAAGTGGGGGTGACAGCATTTTCCAGTGCAAATTTGTCATTGTTTATGAAAGATTCATAAACTGAGAGTGACATCAGGTAATGTCTCCATAATCAGTGAGGAAGCTTGGGCAGTGCAGAGCATTTCCAGCTCAGAATTTCTTCCAGATTATTTTGCTTTGAAGGTTCAGTGCTCATGGTGTGCTCAGACATGAGCAGCAGTCACCTGAGTCAGTTCTGCTCCAAAATTGGAGGGATCCAATTTTTAAAGGGAAGCAGCTAGCTACAAATGCCTGGGGAGGTGCAGAATTCATATTTTGGGAGGGGAAATTGGGTGAAGTGATGAGATCCATGAGCACCTCTCAGATCTCCTCCCTTGAACAATTAAAGCCATGATCCCGAGAGAACAAACGAAAACAAATGGGGGCTCAGTGTGTGTGTCATCCTTCTCTCTAATGCTCCAGCAGCTCTGCTCAGAGTTCAGGCAGTAAACAGGATGATTGATGGTCTTCCATGCTCAAGTAGGAAAAACTGGAGATTCAGCTCCTTCTCCTGCTCCATTTTTCTTTTGCTGCTGCACCATTAGAGCTGGATGCCATCAATTTAAGCAGGTACAGGATCATACCCTAAAAATAACTCTCCTGATCTCTCAGTTTCTTGTTGGAGGAGCCGTGGGCCTGGGCTCCTGTGTGAGGTGCTCCTCACCCATGCCCATCTGTTCCCATCAGCTGTGGAAACTCCTGTGCACCAACCACCAGTGCCACAGGGCATGGCACAGGTTGGGCTGGCACAAAGCTCCCCTGATCCCGCAGGAATCACCCCAATCCCACTGGAATCACCCCGATCCCACAGGAATCACCCTGATGCCTCAGGAATAACCCCAATCCCTCAGGAATGACCCCAATCCCTCAGGAATCACCCCAATCCCACAGGAATAACCCCGATCCCCCAGGAATCACCCCATTCCCTCAGGAATCACCTCAATCCCTCAGGAATCACCCCGATCCCACTGGAATCGCCCCGATCCCTCAGGAATCACCCCGATCCCATTGGAATCACCCCAATCCCTCAGGAATCACCCTGATGCCTCAGGAATCGCCCCCGATCCCACAGGAATCACCCTGATGCCTCAGGAATCACCCCGATGCCTCAGGAATCACCCCAATCCCTCAGGAATCACCCCAATCCCTCAGGAATTACCCCAATCCCACTGGAATCACCCCAATCCCTCAGGAATCGCCCCAATCCCTCAGGAATCACCCCGATCCCACTGGAATCACCCCAGTCCCACAGGAATCACCTCAATCCCACAGGAATCACCCCAATCCCTCAGGAATGACCCCAATCCCTCAGGAATCACCCCGATCCCACACGAGGCTGGTTCCCAGCCCCGTCCCAGCGTGGAGCCGTGCTGGCTCTCCAGGCTGGTGGCAGCCCAGGCTGCTTTATAAGGATGAATGAAGATGAAAAGGAAGACAAATAGAAGTGAATGAGGCACTGCTGGCCGTGATTCATGAGAGCCCGCAGTAAGCCTGTTAGCCTCCGCCTGGCTCCCTTCGCCGGGAATAATGGATAGTTACAGTGTGGATGGTGACATTGTCAAACCATCAGGAATTGCTGATTATGGTGCTAAATATTGATCTCTGCTTCACATGTGTCAAAATTCTTTCTTCCCTTAATTAGAACTTCCCTAAGCACCCTCCAAGAACAAACCGAATAGATCAGATCTCCGTGAAAGGGAGTGTGATACCAGAATATAATTGTGACCTCTTGTCTTCCTCCTCTCTCTGGAGTTTTGAGATGACTTCAGCTGTCTATCCTGCCCTTCCCAGCACATGTGATAATCATACTCATTTTTCCCAATCTAACCATAGGAAGATTTTTCCAAGGCTGTGCTTTTCATCATTTCAACCCACCGGGGCTGCAGTCAGATGGCAGCGAAACTTAAAGTGCCAGAAGGTGCCTTTTTCTATTTGTTTGTTTCATGGTACACTGCACCAGGCAATGACCTGTGGCAGGAGTGTCACACAACACGGAGACAGGTTCACCCAATCAAAGGGAGCCTGAAAATTAACACAGATCCCTTCATTTCTTCATGCGGGATCGGGGAAGGGCAATTTAATGGATGTCAGAGTGCTCTGATTATCACCCCGCAATCACGGGCGATAAAAAATTAACTTTTGTTATAATGATTACTCCGCATTATTTGTATTAAAAGCACATTTCCTCATCAAGGGAGTCATGACAATTAGTACTAATTTTGTATTACTGTTCAATCATCTTTCCTACTCTTTACAGTATTTATAATATAAAATAATGAAAGCCTGTGATGTATGGTTTCAATTTACTCCACAAACTGAGCACTTAAGTCATTTATCTTAGTTTATCTGTAATATACTGGGGCTTGGGGTTTTTTGTATTGTTTTTCTTAAACATGACACGGTGGTACATTTACCTTTAGTTTGATGTGCTTGATAAAAATCAATACTTCATTAAAAGATTCCCCCAAAATTGTTCAGAGCAATTTCAGCAGAGGAGAGGGAATGAGGAAGGGGCTCATCTGTAACCCACTAACATTTATATAACCACGCAGGGCTGCGCTGTCCAGGGCCAGCTTCTGCAGGAGCAGGGATAGAGACGTGCAATTTGTGGGATTGTGAGGAGGGCAAAGGGAGGAGAAGGGCCCCGCTCTCTCCCCGGGAAGCCAAAGCAAAACCCACAAATGACAGAAGAAAGGGAGGCACTCCCCAGGACAGAGCTTCAGGGCAAGTGCTGCAACAAGTGCTCACCGTCACCCCTTCCTCTTCGTCCCCAGCCCAGGGCACAGCAGCCAAAAATGAGCCAATTCATTTAATTTTAGTGGCTCTCTTTGATGGAGGCTCCCTGCGCACACAGAACTGCCCTGTGCTGAATGGAAGGTGATCTTCCCCAGCAGAGTGGCAACAACCATGGAACCAGGGAATTGGCAAGGTTGGAAAAGCCCTTGAAGATCACCCAGTATCAACCAGCACCAGCACTGTGTCCACCACCACCCCTGTCCTCGAGTGCCACATTCACAGGTTTTGAGCACTCCCAGAGATGGTGACACCACTGCCCTGGGCATCCTGCCCAATGCTTGACAGCCCTTTCCATGAGGAAATTCTTCTAATATCCAACCCCCAGCTCCCCTGGCTCGCTTGGAGCCCTTTCCTCACAACACAACGTGGGCAGTGCTCCTGCTCTGTGCTGAGGAGGGCAGGCAGGAGGAGCCTCCCTGATCCACCGGCTCAGGCAGGAATTCCCTGTCAGGAGTCACGTCTGGAGCGTCCCGGCTCCTCCTGCTGCTCATCCAGCAGCCTGTGCTGAGCCACAGGACAAGCCAGGAGGGCCCTGCAGCCACAGCCCAGCCCAGAGCCAGCCCTGCGCCAGGACCCCTTCTGAGCCCAAAGAGCCGTCACCAGGGACCCCTGGTGCAGCCAGACCCCGTGGTGTCCTCAGGGAAGGATTAGGGGACTATCTGTCACCCACCAGCTGCTGAGCATCCAGCCAGGCTACTCTTTAATTCAGATTCATCCCGAGGAATTGTCATTGCTGAACGTTGTCTTCTGGCCATCAGGAGTGACCGAGGCTGGGGCTGCTCTGCCCCAGTCCCAGGCTCATGGGACAGTGACACACAACAGCCCATGGCTCTGCCCCTCCAGGATGCTCTGCCCCAGTCCCAGGCTCATGGGACAATGACACACAACAGCCCATGGCTCTGCCCCTCCAGGATGCTCTGCCCCAGTCCCAGGCTCATGGGACAATGACACACAACAGCCCATGGCTCTGCCCCTCCAGGATGCTCTGCCCCAGTCCCAGGTTCATGGGACAATGACACAAAACTGGCCATGGCTCTGCCACTCCTCTGTCCCTCCAGGATGCTCTGCCCCAGTCCCAGGCTCATGGGACAATGACACAGAACAGGTCAAGGCTCTGCCCCTCCTCTGCCACTCCGGGATCCTCTTCCATCCACAGGCTCTGCACAAGGTGGATCTCACCCTCCTGAGCCCCAAAACAGGGACACAGACAAGCTTTATGAAGCCGTGCTGTCTGTGTGACTGGAACTGGTTCTGGGAGCCAGTTGTGCTCCCGAAGCAGCAGAAATCCGTTTGATCGGGGACCCTGGTGTCACAGCTCTGCTCACCTAAAGATCACTGACCTGGCTCTGGGGCCCAGGGCCCCTCCAGCCCGGGAGGGGAGCTCTGCTGATGAGGCAGAACCACGCACGGGGCTTAAGCTTTTAAAAATATTGCAGCTGCAGCTGAGCGGGAGCGGGGGGAAACACATCATTCCTTTATCCACAGCGCAGGTTCCCAGTAATTCAGGGGAGGCAAATACGGTGCGATCAATAAAGCAGCTCCGTGCCTTCCACACTCACGGCCTCCTCATGAATCTTAACCAAGAGAAATAATAATAAGTGACAGAGAAGGTTTCTGGTACTTTAAATAAGCAAGCGAGCCTTCCAAAGCTACGAGCAACATTCTCTGGATATCAAAAATAATAACTGGTTGTGCAGCAGTGCAGCATGGAAACACAAGGGTATAAGATATACTGTACTTTAAGCTCTGTTTGATGAATCTGAGCACAGTTCCTGGGGGATAGATTACTTTAAACCATGCTCTTTTACTTTCTAATCCTGACTTGATTTGATTTGTACTTTAATACAGCTGCCTGGCAATTCAACAGCAAATAGAGACTATTTATGTAATCATATTGTAAGTAGTGGGACAAGAAGAAACTCTCTAGAACCTTTTTGGAAAATAGTTTGTTGTACTTTTTTATTTATTGAACAGCAGGGCTTCGGGCTTTTCAGTGCTCATTATAATTGGTTTTCTGCTTGAACTTTCAAAAACTGTCATGTCAATACTCAAACAGAATTTTTTTGCTTACTGTATGGCTGTGGGCTCTATTTTCTCATGTGCTACTTGGCAAAGTTCTTGTAATATCTTAGAGGCAAGTTCTAGACTTGGAGCTGTTATTTCAGGGACTGGAAGGCAGGGTTATTTTATCTCCCCCATTGTTCTCGTTCGCCTTCCCAGCATTCTGCAGCGCATTTGCTGGGGTTCAGTGGGCTGGGGAGGAGCTGCCAGCCTGCTCCAGGCTCAGCATCTGCTCAGGACACGCTGCTGGAGTGGGCCCTGCTCCTAAAAATGGGTGTGGGGCTCACCTCCCACCCTGGCACTGAGAGGAACGAATATTCCCAGTGCCAACAGGGGCAGGATTCAGCCAACGACACAAAAAATCCAGAGGGCAGCAACTGGAGCCCCACTGCTGATTTCAGGCATCTCCTCATCCCCAGTCCTGCCCTTCAGCATCCATTCTGAACCCTCAGCATCAGTTCCGAACCCTCAGCATCAATTCTGAACCCTCAGCACCCATCCCAAACCCATCCCTGCCCCTCAGCATCCATTCTGAACCCTCAGCATCAATTCTGAACCCTCAGCATCAATTCTGAACCCCCACCATCAATTCTGAACCTCAGAACTCAGTCCTGCCCCTCAGCATCAATTCTGAACCCTCAGCATCCATCCCAAACCCATCCCTACCCCTCAGCATCAATTCTGAACCCTCAGCATCAATTCTGAACCCTCAGAACCCAGTCCTGCACCTCAGCATCAATTCTGAACACTCAACATCAATTCTGAACCCTCAGAACCCAGTCCTGCCCCTCAGCATCAATTCTGAGCCCTTAGCACCCATCACAAACCTATCCCTGCCCCTCAGCATCAATTTTTAGCCCTCAGCATCAATTCTGAACCCTCAGCACCCATCCCAAACCCATCCCTGCGCCTCAGCACCCAGCCCTGCCCCAAAACACTTTCCACAAACACAAATATTTTTGTTCCTGAAGAACTCCCCTCAGCTGCTCCATTTGTTCCTTTGCAAACAGCCTGTAAAATTACTGTCATAATTTTCTATCGTGTTACGAACACTGGAGAATAAAAAAAAAAAATTTAAAAAAAAATCAAAGCAAGAGTTTAGTGCCTTGTACAGGAAAAAATCCAGTTTGTCTGCAGTGGGGAAGGGTGTTCTTGGCTGTGCTTTGCTGGGAAAATAAAACTGGTCTAAATGGGAAATGTAGCCAGACTGGTTTAAAGAAAAAAACCCTCTATTTGTGGTTACTTACTGGACTTTAAAAAACAAACAAAAACCAGAAAAAAAACCCTTGGTCCAGCTACTGTATACAAAATTAAATTAAAATAGAAACCCAGCCTAAGAGCCCTGCTTCTTCTGGTACTGATCTTGCAAGGCAAGCAGCAAGGAAAGGAGGTGGGATCTATTACTTCAGACTTTGACAATGGCAAAGCCTCACTTCAGGATGTGTATTTTCGGTGTTGAAAGGTGGCTGTAGGATTATTTCCATCCCCAGGTGTGGCTGTGCTGCTCAGGCACCGAGGCAGGCTGTGGGGTCTAAATGAGCCTGGCTTTGCTGGGCTGCACAGCTGAGCAGGACTGCACAGGACTGAAAATCTGCTGCTCCAGCAGCCCTGGGCTCAGTGAAAACCAGCACCACCACAACACTGCAGGCACAATCCTGCCTTTAACTTCTCCCAGTGCAAGAAGGAAAAGTCAGATTTTTGTTCTGAATCCACATTAGATTAGAGATGAATGATAAATGCCATGCCTAGAATGGCAGGATTTTCCCCAGTGTGCGCCACTGCTGACAGAAGAAACAGGCAGGGAACTATTTTAAGTGCACGCCTCTAATTCCAAGGAAATTCAGCGAGTGGGGGGAGGAAAAAGCCTCACAGAACAGCAAATGCTCTCTGAAACAATAGGGCAATATGCAGCACTTATTAAAATCTATTATTTCTGTCAAATATTGAGCCAGCAGGGGTGTGCAAACACATGCACTGGGGTGGCTGTGTGTTAACCGGGCCCTGACACATTCTGGGGGCTCTGGAAGCACCACAGGAAAATTCCACACTGCAGGATCTCAGTGGCCAAAATTCAAACTAAATTAATATTTGAACTTAAAGCAAACATGCATGGGAATGATGATAATACCGGGCTGAACAATAGCCTTGAAGCTCTCCTTTTTTAAAAATTACTGTGCATTTCATATTAGAATGCATTAAATATAGCATTCTCACCACAGAATTTATATTTGCTTTTTCATTTTCTTATTAACTCCTGTTTTCACTTGACTTATGAAATACTAATACTGCAACTATTTTTTTTCCTTAAAAAAAAAAAACCAAAACAAAAGCTGTACGGTTGATTAAAAAATGACCAAAAAACCAATTTGTCATTTTTCCCAGTGTTTCCAGAGACAATAGAGGGTCAATAATTTGGCAGGATCAGGACAGGGGAAGGTTCATCCAGTGTGGGTGACAGCTGGGAAGGGAAAGCAGAGACGATATTGCAGGTTTGGTTCCTAAAACTATATCAAGGCTACTCTTTTAGTCAACTTGGAAATTTATATACTATACACTAACCCTCCTTTAATATCCTCTCTCTCTTTCCTCTGGGCATTTATTGCTGTTCTTTCTAGTTCAGTAACCAGTGAGCAGAAGGTTCATTAAAACTAATTGAATTGGAAACTTGTCTGCCCTGGGAAATGTTAACTCTTTGTTGTTATCTCTGGGAAATTCCTTTTGTTATTTCCCTCTGAATGATGTGCTTGGGCTGGAACAAGCAGCAAACAGCACCTGGGCAAGGCTCTCCTTGGCAAGCTGGCCAGGCAGCACCTTTGGGGTGGCTCGGGGTCCCTGGGGACATCCTGGGGTGCCTGGGGCTGCCCCAGCCCAGCCAGGGAAGGGAGGCCAGGGACCACCAGGGACCACCAGGGTCTATCCCAGAGACCACCAGGGACCACCAGGGACCACCAGGGACCACCAGGGACCAGCCAGGGACCACCAGGGTCCATCCCAGGGTCCATCCCAGGGACCACCAGGCTCCATCCCAGGGACCACCAGGGACCACCAGGGACCACAGGGACCATCAGGGACCACAAGGGACCACCAGGGACCACCAGGGACCACCAGGGTCCATCCAGGGACCACCAGGGTCCAGCCAGGGACCATCCCAGGGACCG
This sequence comes from Agelaius tricolor, assembly GCF_023055355.1. Lineage (NCBI taxonomy): Eukaryota > Metazoa > Chordata > Aves > Passeriformes > Icteridae > Agelaius > Agelaius tricolor. The sequence goes on from NW_027269270.1 coordinate 35,631,805, forward strand.
CCAGGGACCACCAGGGTCCATCCCAGGGACCACCAGGCTCCATCCCAGGGACCACCAGGGACCACCAGGGACCACCAGGGTCCAGCCCAGGGACCACCAGGGACCACCAGGCACCACCAGGGACCACCAGGAACCACCAGGCTCCTGCACAGGGACCACCAGGCTCCATCCCAGGGACCACCAGGGACCACCAGGCTCCATCCAGGGACCACCAGGGACCACCAGGGACCACCAGGCTCCTGCCCAAACCCCAGCACAGCCCCAGCCCTGAGCACCTGCTGAGGGTGGCACAGAAGCCCCGAGAGGACACAGGGTGACAGCCCAGGGGTTAAATCCCAGGGAAGCACAGGGGGATTCCTGGGGGGAGAACCTTGACTCCCCTCTGCTAATCCCTTGGGAGCAGCACTCCCCAGGCAGCTCAGGACAGGGGCTCAGGACAGGGGCTCCTTGCAGCTCAAAGATATCGATGAAATAAAACACTTGATAATAGTCACAGTGGTAGATTTCTGACAGCTTTAAAAATCAATTGAAAATAACAGGCATCCCACTGTTGTTAATAAAAGTAAATATTTATGACTGATTTGACTGAGCTTCAATACCAGTCAATCACTTTCTAAAGGATCTTTGCAATTCATTAACCTCTTTTTACTGGTCTTGTCCCTGTTGGTATTAGCCATTAAAAGGGAATAAGGGAGGGGGGCTTGATTTTTCTATTCTCATCATTCATAGCTTATTTGTTCATTCCCTCCATTCCCATACGTTGCTGTTAAATTGATTGTCTGTTTAGTCATATGAATGATAAAGTAGCTCTGCCAGGAAGAATGAAAGCCTCCATTAATTCCTGAGGAGGGTGGGCTGCTTTGGTTCAGCCTCAGCCTAAACCAAAACTACTCCCATAGTTTCCTGCCACATCAGTAACTAAATTTAGCCCTTAACATATTGCTGATAATAAGAGCCATAATTCTCCTCACAAACTTTTCCATGTCAAAACTTCAGGGAAAATCACGTTTGTGAATATCTCTTCAGGAGTGTTGTTATCAGCCTGCTCTCCCTGCCCTGTAAAGTGACACAGCAGGAAAGGGGACAGCTGGCTTCATTTCAGAATTCAAATGGGACTGTACAAACCAGTGGTGCCATGCCACGGGGGAAGGAGAATTACACCAGCAGGAATTTCCCCATGCAAAGGGGGCTCAGGGATTGCAGCTGCCCAGGGAGGTTTGCAGTGCCCATCCCTGCAGGTGTCCCAGGAATTGTGGAGGTGGCACTGAGGGCTCTGGGCTGGGGACAGGGTGGGCATGGGCACAGCTGGGATTTGATGATCCCAGAAGGCTTTTCCAGCCTCAGGGATCCTGGGATTCTCTAAGGATAGACACAATTGCTCCTTCAAATCATCAAGATTAGGAGGGTAGGTCTGACTTTCCAACCAATATAAATCCCACATTTGTTTGTGTGTTTTGAAACTGGTGAGCTAAAGCGTTATGCAAACAGCATTAAAGCAAACCCTTCCCACAGAACATTCCCTCTAAACCACCCCAGAGGGACAGGGGGGACCATGCACACAGGAGGGACATTTCCAGGTGATGGCCAATCCTCATTGGCAAGGATTGCTTTGTTATTAAGAACCAGCCCTAGGAAGAGAATCTGTGGGACCTGAATTAGAAACAAAACCCGTAGGATCTAAATTAAAGGTCGCAACATCACATTTTACCCCCCCTCCAAGAAACACTTGATTCCTCACTCAGAGCCCCTGAGGAGGGCGTGGGGATGAGGGCAGCCTGTCCCCCCAGGAGCCCCCAGCACATCACATACAGAGCCCTCTGCTGCTCCCCAGCACCAGCTGGGCCCTGCTAGGGCTGGGAAAGAGCAGAGCTGTCCCACCTGTGAGGCACAGACACACCCTGAGCCCCAGGCTAGGCACAGCAGCACCTGGCTGTGCAGGGCCACTGTGTCACTGTGCAGGGCCACTGTGTCACCTCCAGGCAGGGGACGGGGCTGGCACTGGCCGGGCTGCCCTGTGCCCTGGGCTGGGCACTGTTTAATGCCATCACTGGGACAGCACATCCTGAGGTCAGAACAGCCCCTCCCTCGGCAGCAGGAGCAGCCCAAGGCCATGCTCAGAGTAACAGATGAACTCCTTGCAGTGGAAGTTTTGTGATGATAAACACCCGGCTCCTTCTCCGTGCGTGAGCCACCCCTACACGAACTTCTGTTGATGCTAATTTAGCACTTTCATTTATAAGTTGCTGTGATCCATTCAGCAGCTCGTTTTCAATAGCAGGGATAACCACAGATTGCCCACGGACTGTTCTCGAGTCTGTTGGCTGCAGCGTTTCTTTTTCTGTCTGATTAGTCACTTCAGCCACACGCTGCCGTCTCTGGGCCTCGCAGCTCCCTACAACTCCAAGGCTCGTGTCCCCAGCCCAGAGCTCAGCCCAGCTGCAAATGCTCTGAAGCTGTGGCAGGGAATCCTCAATTAAAGGACTTTGTGTCTGGAGTTTTTTATTTGCCCTGACAATCCAGCCCAGGCTGAGTTTCAGAGCAAGGCACAGCTTCGATGTGCACTGGAGCTGAGAACCTGCTTGCAGCTGCTCCTTAAGGTTCTCACTTGCTGAGGATTTCATTATTTCAGGTCACTCCCCCCTTCACTCCAACACTCACCCCGAGTTTTGCTAAGAAGGCCAAGGTTTGTGAACTGCAAAAACAACTGCTACTTGTTAAACTGACACTAAAAATGGCAATCTTAATTTAAACTAAAGCTCCAAAGACAAGTTCTTTAGCGTTCCCTCTGGGACTTAGTGTCACCCTGAACTGCCATGTCACACCAGGAGCTCCCTGCACCCCTGGCACTCTGGGGGTCACACCTGAGGGCCCTGAGCTGGGAGGGGGCAGCTCCAAAGCCCCCAGCTCAGCCCCTCTGCAGAGCTCCCAGGGAAAGGCAGGACCTAAGTGGGGCTAGACAATGTAAATTCTATTTAGATGGCACCTCAGACAATGAGATAAAGCTCATAAACTCCGTTTTATCATCCTCTCTCTTTGAGGATGAGTGAAATCCTCTTTCCTTGTTTGCAGAGCGTGAGAAAGCCCCTGAGAGCGAGGCAGAGTGCACACAGGCTGCGGTGGGAATGGGAGCAGGGAGGGCACTGCCCTGCCCTGCCGACTTCATCCAGGCTCTTCTCAGGGACAGCAGAGCCCAGGGGCTGCCAGGGCCAGCCCAGCAGTGGCTCTGAGGGGCAGCAGCAGCACCACCCACCCTCCCTGTGCCCTGGCCCCATCCTGGGCGTGCCAGCACATCCCTGAACGCAGCACCCTCTCCTTCCTGCAGAGCTGCCTTTGCACCTTCCCTCTGACACTGGGAGCACTTTACAGACAGCCCTGCGACTCCAGGCGGGTTTCCAGAGAAACAATCCATCTGTTCAAGCAGCCCAGGACCAGGCACAGCCCCGGGAGCCAGGCATCCAGAGCTCCTTCCCTCCCCTGGAAGTTCTGCTGCCTGCGAGGGGCTCCGAGCTCGAGTTCTTGTAGATAAATACAGAACATACTTACAGCTGCCAATGACAGATGTTCAGTGTAAATATTATTCCAGCAGATTTCTTAATCAGATGGTGTAATGCATGATAGTGTCATTTAAAAGAAAAAAAAATATGGGTGAATACAGTGAAAAAATTACCATTTGAAAGGCAGAACTATTTTTGGCAGAATTCGTAATGAACTAATTTTTCTCGTCAGCAAAAATTATGCTGAAAGAGACAGAAAACTTATTTCTTAGTTGTAAGAAAGCGAATAATTAAAAATTATATACATGTTCACCTTTATGTTCAGGTGCAGAGGAGTCCCACACACCATGACCTGTATTTGTTCAGCACCATGGAAACCATTTCACTCCATTATCCAAACATTATTTACATAAAACCAAGGGGGAAAAGGTAAGAGAAAATAAAAGTGACACAGGCAGAAATAATGACAGCGATCGGATTCATGGTGGAGAAGTGGGCAGGGAACCAAGAGGGCTTTAATGAGATTTACATTCACGGAGGGGAGCGGGTTCCGAGCAGCTGATTGCATCCAAATGGGGTGGGATGGGAAAGCAAAGCCAGGGAGTGGTGTAGGATTGGGATTGCTCCTTCCTGCCCCAGAGCAGTGCAGGATTGGGATTGCTCCTTCCTGCCCCAGAGCAGTGCAGGATTGGGATTGCCCCAGCACTGCTCTGGGGCAGTGCAGGATTGGGATTGCTCCTTCCTGCCCCAGAGCAGTGCAGGATTGGGATTGCTCCTTCCTGCCCCAGAGCAGTGCAGGATTGGGATTGCTCCTTCCTGCCCCAGAGCAGTGCAGGATTGGGATTGCCCCAGCACTGCCCCAGAGCAGTGCAAGATTGGGATTGCTCCTTCCTGCCCCAGAGCAGTGCAGGATGGGGATTGCTCCTTCCTGCCCCAGCACTGCCCCATCAGAGGGACAAACCCCGGTGAAACAGAGCGGGGACAGCTCGGCAGGACAGGCACAGGGGACAGCAGGGACAGGGATGGGGATGGGAATGGGGAATGAGAATGGGGAATGGGGAAAGGAAACAGGAACAGGGACAGGGACAGGAATGGGGCACAGGAATGGGGAATGGGAACGGGGATGGGGAATGGGTAGAGGAATAGGGACAGGAATGGGGAATGGGAACAGGGACAGGAATGGGGAACAGGAACAGGGACAGGAATCGAGCACAGGAATGGGGAATGGGAACAGGAATGGAAATGGGAACAAGAATGGGAATAGGGATGGGAATGGGGAATGGGAACAGGGACAGGGACAGGAATGGGGACAGGAATGGTGATGGGAATGGGAATGGGAACGGGGATGGGAACGGGGATGGGAACGGGGACGGGGACAGGGACGGGGACAGGAATGGCAAAGGGAATGGGGATGGGAATGGGGAATGGGAACAGGGACAGGAATGGGGACAGGAATGGCGATGGGAATGGGAACAGGAACAGGAATGGGAACAGGGATGGGAAATGGGAACAGGGACAGGAATGGGGACAGGAATGGCGATGGGAATGGGAACAGGAACAGGAATGGGAACAGGGATGGGAAATGGGAACAGGGACAGGAATGGGGATGGGAATAGGAATGGGAACGGGGATGGGAATGGGGAATGGGAAGAGGGACAGGAATGGGGATGGGAATGGGGAATGGGAACAGGAACCCAGTGCCATGCTGTGTTTGGGAAGGACAGCTGGACAGAGAGCTGGACAGAGAGCTGGACAGACAGCTGGACAGACAGCTGGACAGCAGCCCCGGTGTCTCAGGCTGCAGGGAGGGACCCTGTCCCACAGCAGCTCCTCAGCAGGATTTTCATGTCCCTGCCCCAAAGCTGCCCCTGCACCCCCAAACGCTGCTGGTAGTGACAGCCCCGGCCCTGGGCACCCCACACACCCCACACTCACTAAAATGCTCCTCCTTTGCCACCTGCTGAAGCTTGCCAGAGTTATTCCCTCCCTCTCTCCATGGATAACAGCACGGGGACAGCCAGCAGATCCAGGGAATAGCAAGGAAAGCTGCACTGAGAGCAGACACCTCCCTGGGTGCACAGCTCAGCGAGAGCCAACCCAGGATCCTGCACACGGGGAAGGGAAACGGGCAGAGAAAAACCAGGAGAGAACAGGCAGAGAAAAAACAGGCAGAGAAAAGGCAGAAAACAGGCAGAGAACAGGAAGAAAACAGGCAGAGAACAGGAAGAAAACAGACAGAAAACAGACAGAAAACAAGCAGAGAACAGGCAGAGAACCTCCCCAGCCCTGGGGCACAGGGGACACCCCGGGCTGAGCCTGGCAGGGCAGCAGCTCTGCCCTGGCTCCAGGAGCCAGCCCTGGGCTTCCAAAACAATTTACAGCTGAGTGCTGGAGCACGGAATGCTTATTGTCACTTAATTAAAAGAATTTCATTTTAATGCCTTTTGCCCATTTAGAGCCAATTAATGCAAGGTGCTAAGTACTCTTAAATCACATTGCAGCCAAGGCTGATCAGCCGTTCACAAGAAGAACCTTTTCTGATTTGATTCTCAGCTGAGATCCTGAAGTGCTCTTCCAAGTGCCTTCTTTGGGATGGGAAGTTGGAGGGAAGCAGAATTGGAGGCTCCCTGTGGCAGCAGCACCTGCAGAACGTGGCAGTGCAGCTGCTGCTACCCCAAAACACACGGAAAAGAACTTCAGGGCCATGGCAGGGACACCTTCCCCTGTCCCAGCTGCTCCCAGCCCTGTCCAGCCTGGCCCTGGGCACTGCCAGGGATCCAGGGGCAGCCCCAGCTGCTCTGGGCACCCTGTGCCAGGGCCTGCCCACCCTCACAGCCAGGAATTCCCTCCTGAACAATTCCTTCCTAATTTCTGAATAGCCCAACCAGAGTTCTCAGCGGCAAAGGAAAACCCAAAGCACCTGATCAGCTTCAGAATTCCACCACTGGAAGCTGCTCAAATTATTTCCAGCCAAAAGCACACTGGAACCACTGGTTCCTGTGCAAACACAAGGGGCACAGGAAGCTGCACTGCAGCAGGAAATACAAACACACCCAGATTCTGTGTCCCTGTCACACAAGCACTGGGAGGGACCAGTCCCAGTAAGCACAGCCTGCTCTGAACAGCACTGACAGGCACCAGCCATGGTCCTGGGGCAGCTCCTGCCAGCCAGGGGCACCTGCTGCAGGAGAGGGCACAGTGCCCACCTCACCTGGCTGCAGGAGAGGGCACAGTGCCCATCTCACCTGGCTGCAGGAGAGGGCACAGTGCCCCCAGTGCCCATCTCACCTGTGCTGCAGGAGAGAACCCAGCCCCATCTCACCTGTGCTGCAGGAGAGGGCACAGTGCCCATCTCACCTGGCTGAAGGAGAGGGCACAGTGCCCCCAGTGCCCATCTCACCTGTGCTGCAGCTCCCACTGGCGCTGCCCTGGCCTTGTGGGCAGGTGTGAGAGGCAGGAGCCTGAAGGCAGCACAGGGGGCTCTGCTCCACCTGCAGGCTCTGCAGCTCTCCTGGCTTTCCCTGCTCATGAGCTCCTACCTGCTGCTGCCTCTGGGTTCACCCCATTTACAGAGGTGTGCCAGAGCCCAGGGTGCTTCACAGAAAAAAGGTGTCAGGGAGGAGCAGCAGCACCACCAACAAGGACAAGACATGGCAAAACCCTGCCCAAGCCCTGCCCAAGCCCTGCCCACACCCTGCCCAAACCCTGTCCAAACCCTGCCCAAACCCTGCCCAAACCCTCCCAAACCCTGCCCAAACCCTCCCAAACCCTGCCCAAACCTTGTACAAACCCTGCCCAGACCCTGCCCAGACCCTGCCCAGACCCTGCCCAAACCTGCCCAAACCCTGCCAAACCCTGCCCAAACCTTGCCCAAACCCTGCCCAGACCCTGCCCAAACCCTGTCCAGACCCTGCCCAGACCCTGTCCAAACCCTGCCAAACCCTGCCCAAACCCTGCCCAAACCTGCCCAAACCCTGCCCAAACCTGCCCAAATCCTGCCCAAACCTTGCCCAGACCCTGCCCAGACCCTCCCAAACCCTGCCCAAACCCTGCCCAAACCCTCCCAAACCCTGTCCAAACCCTGCCCAAACCTGCCCAAACCCTGCCCAAACCCTGTCCAAACCCTCCCAAACCCTGCCCAAACCCTGTCCCCGTGGTGCAAAGCCAGGGCTGGGCCTCGAGGCCCCTGGCCATTAAAGGGGGCAGAGTGAAGGACAGAAGTCACCCATAACTGCAGAAACTGGAAGGTAAAATTCACCAGCAGCTGCCTGACCACTGGAAAGGAGCCCAAGCACATCACAGACCGCTCATCACTGAATGAACAGAAGCACAAGAGGTTTAGTGACATCCCAAAACTCAGTATTTGATCATGAAGAGCCCTTGCTAATTGCAGAAGGATGCCCAGGGCCTGAAGGAAGCCAGCAGCTCTTGCAGTGCCCTAAGCCCAGCGTGCCCTTCCCTGGGGGTGGCCCCAGCTCCCCCTGATTGCTCTGGGTGAGCCCCACCGGGGGCCAGGGCCCAGCTGGGCTCTGATCTGGTTCAACATTTCCTTTGTGGCTGCTGCAGGATCATCCCTGCCTTTGGAGAGCTCTGCTTTGATGTCTCCTGCACAGCTCTGCTTTTCATGTGCCAGTTGGTGAGAGGAGCTCGGATCCCCACAGGAGAACACTCACCAGTCCCACTGGTGCCTGCCTCAGTGCATCCCATAATTGCAGGCATCCTGAACTAGGTGATGCTAAAGCTGTGAAAAATGGCTTTCCAAATCACACTGCTGGATGCAGTAATGAATAACCATAGGCTAAAACACACCTTAAAGCTGGGGGTTCCGTGTTTTAATTTTTAACTTTTATTTTGAAAGAGGTGTCTGATGTAATTTATATTTTTTTTTAATTCCCTTTCTCAGTCTTAAATAAAGGTGCAAGACTGGTGTTTGCAGCAAGGCAGACTCCACCTGGCTGGTTATTTGCCTTTAGGGAGGACAAAAGGCAAGCTAAGCATGGGCAAAAATCTGTAAAAATTTGGTTTTGTGGGCAGGGCACAGAGCAGCCCCTTGCAGTGCCCCCACATTGCTGAGCTCAGGGTGACCAGGGGGACCCGGGCAGGCTCTGCCTGCAGCCACAGCAGCTCCTGGAGCAGGGAATGCTGTCCAGGGAATGCCCCACAGCCCTGGGGGAGCCCCAGGCAATGCACAGAGCCGGGCACACCCTGATCGCATCAATTCTATTGTATTTGTAATTACCTTCATTCATCAAATGTGCTGTGGGGCTCATCATCATCATCATCATCTCACAGAGCCATGGAAGCCACCCCAGCCTGAACTGGGCACACACAACCTGCAGGCAAGGAGCTGGGGAAAGGAAACTTCCCATGGAAGTTATTGTATTTAGAGACCTGATTTTCACTAAATATTATCACACAACCTGCAGGCAAAGAGCTGGGGAAGGGAAACTTCTCTTGCAGGTATTTAGAGACCTGCTTTTCACTAAATCTCATCTTCCCATGCTCCTCAGGCCTCCATAAAAAATAATCTCAGGTAAAGCCCTTAAACACCCCCACCTGTGCTACTAATGGATAAAGGAGGAAAAAAAATGAATGGAAGGGAAAAAAGAGAGTCAAACCCTTTAATTTTGCCTCTAAGTACAGATTTTATCCCTGAAACACTGACAGCCTGGAACCTTGGTACAACTGACCAGAGGGTAGAGGGAAGGGTAATGCAAAGAATGTGACTGCAATTAAACACACCTCAAAAAAGACCCAGGATCCCTGAGGCTGGAAAAGCCCTCTGGAATAATCAAATCCCACCCTGTCCCCAGCCCAGAGCCCTGAGTGCCACCTCCAGAATTCCTGGGACACCTGCAGGGATGGGCACTGCAAACCTCCCTGGGCAGCTGCAATCCCTGAGCCCCCTTTGCATGGGGAAATTCCTGCTGTGCCCACCCTGAGCTGCTGTGGTCTCCCCCAGACCGTACCTGGGGCCACAGGAGCCCATGGCAGGCAGGAACTGCACCTACACAAACCTTGCAGGTGCTAATTGATGGCAATCCACTAAAGGGGGATTGGCAGCACAATCTCAGCCGTTAGGATCGATCTGTGAGGGGAATGTGGGATCAATTCCCCTGCAGACAGGGGTGCTGCAGCCTGGGGTGCATCCCAGCCCAGCCCACACAGCAGCAGCACTCGTGAGGCGCTGCAGGGCCCCTCGGCTGTGCCAGAGGGTCACTCACACCTGAGCCATGAACTCGGTGTTTGATTGCATGGGATGGGGCTGGGCTGGGCTGGCTGCACACGTGAGGAATGCAGGACCCTCGTGCCTGCTCAGCAGCAGCTCTGAAGGACGAGCTTGGTGCCACGGCAGGGCTCAGAGCGAGCAATCAGCTGTGAGGGGAGCAGGGCTCAGAGCGAGCAATCAGCTGTGAGGGGAGCAGGGCTCAGAGCGAGCAATCAGCTGTGAGGGGAGCAGGGCTCAGGGCAGCACGGAGCCCTTTGGCCACGGCTCCAGCAGCTCCAGCCACGCCAGGCTGTGACCCAGCCCTCCTGCTCCCCTGCCCAAGGTCCCCCTGCAGCTCTCTGTGCTTGTCTGCTTGGCTTAAATGAGTTCTCGGCCATTCCAGCAACCTCTCCTCTCCCCATGGATGTGTCCCTCTGCTGAAGTGGCAGTGACAGCTGCCCTGCAGCCCCACTGCTGTGCTCCTGAGACCAGGAGATCAGCACAACCATTCCAACCGGCTGCCAGGGCTGCACCACAGCTGCTCCCACTGCCCCAGGCTGCTCCAGACCCAGCCTGGCCTTGGGCACTGCCAGGGATCCAGGGCAGCCCCAGCTGCTCTGGGAATCCCAGCCCAGCCAGGAATTCCCAATTCCCAATGTCCCATCCATCCCTGCCCTCTGGCACTGGGAGCCATTCCCTGGCTCCTGTCCCTCCATGCCTTGTCCCCAGTCCCTCTCCAGCTCTCCTGGAGCCCCTTCAGGCCCTGCCAGGGGCTCTGAGCTCTGCCTGGATCCTTCCCTTCTCCAGGGGAACATTCCCAGCTCTCCCAGCCTGGCCCCAGAGGGGCTCCAGCCCTGGCACAGCTCCATGGTCTCCTCTGGGCTCTCTCCAGTGCTCCCACGTCCCCCCACACTGGGGGAATGCCAGGGTCAGGTCACCCCCTCCCCTCTGCCCCCATGGGCTGCAGGGCAGAGCCCCCTGGGCACGGCAGGGCTCATCCCTGGTGCCCTGAACAGCAATCAGGCAGTGCCCTTTGGGGGCTCCATTTTCACTGCCTGGATACCTGAGGGGAAAAAAACAACATTTCCCTCAGTGCTGCCCCACGGGGCCAAGCTTAAAAAGAGCTATGGGAGCTTTTTAAATAGCTGGAGCTGCAGGGAGGCTGCTGGAGGGCATATAATAAACGGGTAAATAAATGGATAAATAAATGGATGAATAAACGGATGAATAAATGGATAAATAAATGGATGAATAAATGGATGAATAAACGGATAAATAAGTGGATAAATGAAGGGATAAATTAAACAAACGGGCACATCCCGGTCCCGGCGGGAGCTCCCGGGCGGGGCAGCGGCGGCGCAGTTCCGGCAGTGCCCGGCAGAGGGCGACACAGGCGGCACCGCCCCGCCCGCAGCGGGGACGGCACCGGGACAGGAACGGGAACGGGAATGGGACAGGAATGGGAACGGGACAGGAACGGGAACGGGAATGGGACAGGAATGGGAACGGGACAGGAACGGGAACGGGACAGGAACGGGAACGGAACGGGAACGGGAAAGGAATGGGAACGGGACAGGAACGGAACGGAAACGGGACAGGAACGGGAACGGGACAGGAACGGGAACGGGAATGGGACAGGAATGGGAACGGGACAGGAACGGGAACGGGAACGGGAACGGGACAGGAACGGGAACGGGACAGGAATGGGAACGGGAACGGGACAGGAACGGGAACGGGAAAGGAATGGGAACGGGACAGGAACGTGACAGGAACGGGACTGGGACAGGAACGGGAACGGGACAGGAACGGGAACGGGACAGGAACGGGAACGGGACAGGGGAGCTCAGGGCTCCAGGCAGAGCTCAGAGCCCCTGGCAGGGCCTGAAGGGGCTCCAGGAGAGCTGGAGAGGGACTGGGGACAAGGGATGGAGAGACAGGAGCCAGGGAATGGCTCCCAGTGCCAGAGGGCAGGGATGGGATTCCCAGAGCAGCTGGGGCTGCCCCTGGATCCCTGGCAGTGCCCAAGGCCAGGCTGGACATTGAGGCACCCTGGGACCGTGGGAGCTGTCCCTGCCACTAGAGTGGCACTGGGTGGGCTTCTAAGCCCCTTCCAAGCCAAAGCATTTTGTGCCTCTCTGGTTCCATGACCTTGCAAACAAGAACACCACCACAGACAAATGTGCTCCTCTGCAAATGCCCTCACTGTGCCAGGCAGGGACAGCCTGGCAGGAAGCCCTTGGCACCTTTGGGTGTCCCTTGGTCACTGCAGAGCTCACCTGCCTGAGCAGAGCATCCCATTGCCCCCCTCCATCCTGCACCAGTGCACACCTTTGCCTTTGAATAAGGAAATCAAGCCCAAGCCCGTGTAAACCCATGAAATTCAGACACTTCAGACTCAGGATTTATGGCTAAACACCTGTAAATTCTTCTGAAACAACACCAGCAGTTGGTCCCAAGACAGCCTGGTTGTCTCATAACAGACAAGCACAGCGTTTGCCACTTCAAGAACACTCAATGACATCACAAAGACTGCAGAGTAAAGTTTGGAATAGATGCAGATTGTGAGAGAGAGACATAGCAATAATTAAACATCTGTCATGTCCATCCACCTTAAATCTGACATAAATCCCCCACCCTGTGCCACAGCTGGATCAGATATGGCCAGAACTCGTGAACAGGCTTTTAAAACCATCTTTGTTCTTTGATAACCTTTCCACAGCAGCACCCTCCCAGGAACCAGCCCTTTGCCAGGGAGCACAGGTCATTAAACACCCATGAGAGAGAAGCTGAAGGGAGCAGTGCCAGCCTGCTGCCCTCCCACAGGGCTCACCTGGACAGCTGGGGCTGCCTCACCCTTCCACGCTCCCACCCAAGCATTTCATCTTGGAAAGAGAAACAACCATCAGGTGAGAAGCCACAGAACCCAAAGAGCTTCCACAGAATGTAGGATTTTTAAAAATATCAAAGAGAAAAGCCATAAATACACACCAAGGGGAAATGGTGAGTGGCAAATGATTGAAGTGTGAGGGATTGGTCCTGGGAAATATTCCTGTTAAGGAAGCAGGGGAAATGCAGCCAGCCTGGCAGAGGAGGGTGTGTGGGTGCCTCTCACCTGCCCTGGGACAGCAGTGCCATTGCCTGGGAGCTCTGGAGCTTTTGGTTATTGGAACTGAAGGATTTGTGCTCACATGGACCAAGGAAAGCTCAGCCTTGGCATTCACCTGTCTGCTGCCCGTGCAGGGATCTGGGGGCACAGATCCTGGGCAGGGCATTTAGAAACATGGGCACACCAAAACATCCACAGAGAACATGGACAGATCAAGGAATCCATGAACTGGAGCTCAGAGAACATGGGCAGATCAAAACATCCACAGAGAACATGGGCACATCAAAACACCCATGAACTGGAGCTCAGAGAACATGGGCACATCAAAGCATCCATGAACTGGAGCTCAAAGAACATGGGCAGATCAAGGAATCCATGAGCTGGAGCTCAGAGAACATGGGCACATCAAGGAATCCATGAGCTGGAGCTCAGAGAACATGGGCACATCAAGGAATCCATGAACAGGAGCTCTGAGAACATGGGCACATCAAAACATCCACATTCTGGGGCTCAGAGAGCATGGGCACATCAAGGAATCCATGTTCTGAACATGGGCACATCAAAGCATCCACAGAGAACACGGGCACATCAAAGCACCCCTGTCCTGGGGCTCAGAGAACATGGGCACATCAAAGCATCCATGAACTGGAGCTCTGAGAACATGGGCACATCAAGGAATCCACGTTCTGGGGCTCAGAGAGCATGGGCACATCAAGGAATCCACATTCTGGGGCTCAGAGAACATGGGCACAGAGCACCCCTGTTCTGGAGCTCAGAGACCATGGGAACATCAAAACATCCACATTCTGGGGCTCAGAGACCATGGGCACATCAGAGCACCCATGAACTGGAGCTCAGAGACCATGGGCACATCAGAGCAGCCCTGTCCTGGGGCTCAGAGACCATGGGCACATCAGAGCAGCCCTGTCCTGGGGCTCAGAGACCATGGGCACATCAGAGCAGCCCTGTCCTGGGGCTCAGAGGTCACATCTGCTGCCTGCCTGTCCCTGCAGGATGGCCTCAGCCACCTGCAGAGCTGCCAGCTCCCAAATGGACAATTCCCTCTCCCCAGGGGCTTTGAGCACCGCAGCCAACAGGAGAATTTTGGTGATTCGGGTAAAGGCAATCCAGCAAGGGAAGTTTCCCTGCAGGGTGGGCATTCCCAGGAGGGTAATGCCTGGATTGCTTCAGAATAAATCCCACCAGGCTGTTGATTCAGTGAATCACTCACATCCCTGTGAGTGTGCCCCTCGTGCCCCCCCATTTCCAGCAGTATTTTACCTTAATTGATTACAATCAAATTCCTTCAATTGATCCCACATCCCTCAAAGTCTGCTGGCCTAAAGACTAATCCTTCTGAGCTACTACCTTTCACACAAACCTCAGGTGGGTTTCCAATCTGATCTGATTACCAGACCCTTGATATTCATCACTTTCCATCATATTTATCATACTTGCTTCATTTCCTAGGAGAAAGGGTCTGATTCATTAAAAATTATATGCTCCATTTAAGCAGGTTTTCTGCATACTTTACCCGGGAAAAAATGCTGAATGCATTTTTTTCCACATAAAAGTATGTCTTTTTTTGTGATTTATCAACCTTTTATGCCCTGCCTATCAGCAGCTGCCTCTCAGCCACGTACCCCAGTGGTGCAGGACTCCTGGAAAGGGTGATAACAGGCATTTCCAGCTCCCAGCTCAGAAACCACAAGCATTTCAGACAGAACAAATGCCACGTGCTCTCAGCCTCTCTGATATTTCTGTGGTTTTATTCCAGCCCCACCATTCCCGGCTCCAATTCCCTGGAATGGTTTAATTAACGCTCGATTCCGTCTCCGTTTGGAGGGAGTGTTTGTGGGTCAGATGCAATGCAAATGGTGTGGGGGCTGGCGTGGGTTTTTCTGGAGGAGCAGAGATTTCCACAGGGCTGTGATTCCTCTCTCTTTATTACTTTGGAGATTTAAGCGATCGTTTGCTGCGAGCCACGCCACAGTTAAGGAGGGAAACTTTTAATAACATCCAGGACGGGATTCACTCCTGGGCACAGAGCTCAAACAATGCTCAGGCCCACCTGAAGCCTTCAGGATGGAGTTTACACAGGCAGGCACCTTTTCACAACCTCTCCACAAGCTGACAAATCTCGGAGCCGAGACAAAAAAGCCTTTTGAACACTCGCCTCCTGAAAGTGCCTCCTCCTTTTGCTTCCTTTCCCAGGTGAGGGGAGGGAAAAGAGGGTAAAAGAAGGAGCAGGAGGCTGATGATCAAAAGGAAGAAGAAGAGACTGTTCTCAGCTCTTTTCCCAGGATCCCTGAGGATGGAAAACCCTCCCAGCCCATGGAGCTCCAGCTGTGCCCATGCCCACCCTGTCCCCAGCCCTGAGTGCCACCTCCAGGCCTTCCCTGGACACCTCCAGGGCTGGGCACTGCAAACCTCCCTGGTCTGAGAGAGGTTCACCTGCAGTTCAAACCAAAAACGCCCAGGGTGTCCCCAGAGCTCTCCAGCATGGCCTGTCACGTGTTTCTGACAGAAAAGAAAATGCCACTAATGAAATATCAGGAGGATGAAGCAGAACAAAGGACAGCTTTGGCATCACTCTCCACACAAACAGCAGATATTCCTCATGCAGCACGAGGCTCCTGGTCTGCTGAAAAGTGCCCTTGCCTGTGGCAGGGGGCTGGAACTGAAGGAGTTTTAAGGTCCCTTCAACCCAGGCCAGCCTGGGATTCTGCTGCTGTGACATTTAGACAGGGCTTGAAACCAGGGCAGCCAAACCAAACCTTTCCTTCATCATTACCCAGCACTAGAGCCCGCCTCAAGCTCCTTTAAAGAGAAAAATTGTCTTTTTCCTGCAATTGAAAGTCAGCTTGCACAGGAAAGACCCCCAAAATTGGGCTATTTGCTCGCAATGCCAGGGGCAGCGATTCCACAGCCCCTTCTCTGGCATCCAGACAGCCCTGGCAGGGCACAGCCTTTGCTGGGCGTGGGGACAGGGAGAGCCTCAGTGCCTGGGGATGCCAGGGAGCCCCAGGCAGGCCCAGCAGGGCCAGGTCTGAGCGGGAGCAGAGCAGGAATTGTCAGGAGCGCGCCTGGCCCTGGAGCTGAGCACGAGCTGCGAGCACCAGAACAGGGGCTCAAGCTGTTCTGTGACTCTCAGCTCCATTCTGAACTGGTAATTATACAGCACAGGAGCTGGCAGCTCACACACAGAGCAGATTTAGCTGTGACAAAGCGCTCCTGTTCCCAAAGGGCAGGCAGCAGGGCTGCAGCATCTCTGGGCTCTGGGCACGGCTGCAGGGGAAGGGGTCCCTGCCATGCACAGGGATGCCATGGGTGGGCTCTGAGCCCCCTCCCACCCCAAACACGCTGGGATTCTGCTCCTGAGGGCAGGAAAACAAAGCACAGCCACGACAAACTACACAAAACTTTCCCTCTCTATCGAACACAACTGTGAAAGCAGCCAGTTCCAATGCTCTGTGGAACAAACAGAGCACACCCACACTGCAGGCCAGGCTCACCTCACCTGTCATCAGCCTGCTCCTAAATCAGGGCTGCAGCAAAGCCATCAGGAAAACATCTCCCCTGTTCTGCTGAAACTTGCTCAGCTTCACCTCAAGATCCCTTCTGGTACTGGCGACACAGTTTCTTCTAATCATTTATTATCTTCTAATTATTTATTATATTCTAATTATTTATTATTCTAATTATTTATTATATTTATTATTATTTATTAATAATTATTAATTATTTATTAACTGCCTCACTCTGGGTTTGGGAGGCCACACTTCTGGCCCCACACACTCAGAGTCCCAGACTGGCAAGGACCTTAAATCCCATTTATTCCCCCTATCCATGGCAGGGACACCTCCCAGTGTCCCAGGCTGCTCCAAGCCCATCCAGCCTGGCCTTGGGCACTGCCAGGACAATTCCCAGAGCTGGTCACAGCAACAGCAGCACAGCAGCTCCTGTGCCAGACACAAACCCCTCAGGTGCCACGGTGAGCTCTCAGCTCTGTGTGCAGTTCACAGGCACTGCTGCCTTTTTTGGGGAAAAGTTACACTTTGTGCAAACTACAAATTCAGTTTACAGGATTTCCCTCCTCCCAGCTTCAGCTGCTCCTTTAGTGCACGCTTTCCCCTTACTTGGCTATCCAGAGCACCAATGTCCCCACAGGACTGCTTTACAACTTTAAACCTTCCCAGTGTTCCTACAGTTCCATCTGGTCCATTTGCCAGGCACCTCAATGCTGGAAAACTCCTTTGTGCTGAAGCCCTTTCAGCCACACCTGCCCCTGGCCTGCATCCCTCTGCACTCACCACTTTTGTACATTCGATATAAAACACTTGTTTATCTGTAAATGGGAGAAAATAAAGGAGCCAGCCCAAGATTCCCTGTGAGTTTCCCTCCCTGGAGCATCCCTCCCATGGAGGCAGGGTGAAATTACCCAGTGTTTGCTGGGAAAGTGCCTCTGAGGAGGAACATGAGGAGATTCAGAGATTAGGAGCCCTAATGGAGTTTGGAGGGGCTGCATTCTGAATCTATCAAACCCTGACATTTGAGGGAGCTTTATATTTTCCTTTAAGAGTAGTGCAGGCCCCAGTGAATTATGTAATGGAATATGGCTCCCCAATGTAATCAAAGTTGACCTAACAGATTTGTCTTTCTGGTGCTACAATCCACTGAAAATCTTTAAGGAAATCAGAACTGGATTCAAACAACAAAGAGGAAAAAATCACTTTTTAAATATAAAACAGGCCTAGAGAAAGCAACTCCTACCAATTAGGGATGCTGCAGCCATGGAATGGTTCAGACTGGAATGCATTGCTCAGGGTGGGACACCCAAAGGCAGCCACAGCAGCACTGACTGAATGCTCCAGGGGAGGCTGAATAAATCCAGGTTAGAGCACAAAAACTGTATTGATCAGCTTGAGGAGAGGACTCCTTCCTCATCCAGAGGAACAAAAGCAAAGGACTCAGGCTTGCCTCACAAATGCATTTCAAGAAGCATTTTCCCATTTTTCCCTAAAGAAATGGCACAACATTGAACTGATTTGATTAAATCCCTCAATATAAAAACATCCAAATGAGCCTCCCCCCAGATGGTTTAATCACACCCTTAAGTCAAATTTACCTGTAGCTAAAATATCTCAATTCCAGGATTGCTGTTAACTGAAGAACGTAATGCTGATTTCTATGAAGTTAAGAGCAAGGAGTAAAATTCTAAAAATCCAAATTTCTCTCACCAAGCAACTGAGCAGAGGAACCTGGATCAGAAGGCAGAGCCACTGCTGGTCCCTGAACACACACAATAAAACCAGTCAGATCCCATTTGCTAAAACATGTGATTCAATTAATTTCGCCATCTTTACTGAATAATTCACTTGATGAATCAATTCTTCTGGTAAATAAGCACTTCCACGTCCCATTGACCTCTGTGTGGGCACAACTGATTTTTCCTCTTGGCATTGATGTTCTTTGGGGCCAGGAAGGAAGGTGGCTGGGTCAGGAGGCAAATCCAGAGGAGCCACTGAAGAGCCCCTGGCACTGAGGTGTCACAGACATCTTTTATGGAAAATCCTTTCCTTAGGGATTTCTCCTCCTGAGAAGCTGAGAGGCCTCAGGAACAAAATGTACCCAATGGTTATCTGCTGCTGTGGAATGCAACAGGTGCAGCTGGGATTGGGCTCATGGGGTTGTTTCTAATTCATGGCCAATCACAGCCCAGCTGGCTCGGACTCTCTGTCTGAGCCACAAGCCTTTGTTATCATTTCTTTCCTTTCTATTCTTAGCCAACCTTCTGATGAAATCCTTTCTTCTATCCTTTTAGTATAGTTTTAATATAATATATATCATAAAATAATCAATCAGCCTTGTGAACCATGGAGTCAGATCCTGGTCTCTGCCCTCACCCTGGGACCCCTGTGAGCACCAGCACACTGAGGGACCCACCTGTGCCCAAGGCAGCCCCTGCCAGGGGCAAGGGGGCCAGGAGAAGGTTCAAGCCGAGCCCAGGAGAGGAACAGCCCTGGGGAATGACCCTGGAAGCTCAGCAGGGAACAGGGAATGCCCCCCGGGACAGCCCCATGTCACTCCAGCCAGCCCAGGGGACAGTGATGCATTTGGAGACTTTCCCCTCGTTTGGTTCCCTCCCAAAGGCGCCTTGGCCATGCAATAGGATTTGGGGGCTCTTAAGGACAATTTTTTCTTTGGCTGCTTCTATGACTAGTGAAAAATGTTATAACATTTTTAAAGAGGAGGCTTTCCAGTAAGCACCTCCAATTTCCTTAAAATGTTTGCCGTGGAACCTTTATCTCGGAGAACAGCTAAACATAAGGACACAGAGACAGAGAGGAGATATTCCTGCATCTATTTGAAGAAATCTCATCCATAAAGAAGCAAATTGCCATGGTAATTATCACTCCCTTCCTTGTAATGGTAGGAATAACCGTGCCTGGGTTATACATATGGACCGCTCTCATCCCATGCGTTCATCCTGCCTGCAAAGAAATGATCTTTTATGGAGCACCAGCCTGAAATGTGTTCTGGCAGGGGGAGCGAGGTGCTCAGAGCTGGAACTGCTCCTGGGGGCTGCAGGGCGCCTGTAGCCACCCCAAACCCAGGAGAGCAGCTCTGTGCTCCAGCCAGGCTGAGCATTGCCAGCTGGGCACAGGCACAGGGGCAGCTGCCCTGGGGCACAGCCACATCCTGCCACATCCTGCCAGATCCTTCCAGGCTCCTCCAAAAGCCCCAGACAGGCAGGGGCTGCACTGAGGGTGCCAGGAGTCACTGAGGGACCAAGGGGTGAGTGGCTCTGCCATGGGCTGGGCTGGAGTGAACAGCTGGTGTAAAACTGAGCCTCAGATCTGCCTCGTTAACCCACGTCTGGCTTTGTATTTAGTTCCTGTGGTCACTGCAAAGAATCCATTCCAAGAGGTCAAGGAGCTGGAGCGCTCCTGTCCCTGGTCCAATTGGGCACTGGGAATAAATCACCAAACTCTGCTGGACAGTGACCAGGGACCTGTTGGGAATGGCAGCTCCCTGCCTGCCCAGCTGGGCTCCAAACCCTGCAGGACAGACACACGGACAGAGTGACCCCACAGGACAGACACACGGACAGAGGGACCCTGCAGGACAGACACACGGACAGGGCAGCCCTGCAGGACAGACACACAGACAGGGCAATCCTGCAGGACAGACACACAGACAGAGTGACCCCGCAGGACAGACACACGGACAGGGCAGCCCCACAGGACAGACACACGGACAGGGCAGCCCTGCAGGACAGACACACAGACAGAGCAATCCTGCAGGACAAACACACGGACAAGGTGACCCCACAGGACAGACACACGGACAGGGCAATCCTGCAGGACAGACACACGGACAAGGTGACCCCACAGGACAGACACACGGACAGAGCAGCCCCACAGGACAGACACACGGACAAGGTGACCCCACAGGACAGACACACGGACAGAACGGCCCCACAGGACAGACACACAGACAGAGCAGCCCTGCAGGACAGACACACGGACAGTGACCCCACAGGACAGACACACGGACAGAACGGCCCCACAGGACAGACACACGGACAAGGTGACCCCACAGGACAGACACACGGACAGAGTGACCCCGCAGGACAGACACACAGACAGAGCAGCCCTGCAGGACAGACACACAGAGTGACCCCATAGGACAGACACACAGAATGACCCCGCAGGACAGACACACGGACAGAGTCCCAGCTGTGGCTGCCCTGCATCCCTGGCGGTGCCCAGGGCCAGGCTGGACGGGGCTTGGAGCAGCCTGGGACAGTGGGAAGGGGCCGTGCCCATAAAATCCAGCAAGCAAACACCAGGAATCCCCTCCAAAGCAATAAATGCCTCTTTTCCAAATCCCCGTCCTTCTCTACTGAGCTAAAGGAGGTGGCCAGGCCAGGCCTTTGCCATGCAGGAATGTTTGAGCTCCCTGCTCCCCTGGCTCTGCCATGGAAATGTTGCACAGGAATCTCCCTCCAAAGCCCTGAGCCCCAGCCCTGTCTGTGCAGAGCCCTTCCTGCCCCTGCACCCCAAATTCAGCTCCTCAGGAGTGTTCTCTGTGATTTGCATCGGGCTGGCTTTGACTCATGGATGTTTCCAGCAGCTGCCCTGTGCAAACCTGGAACTGGAATCTCTCATTAGTCAGATTTCCCTGCCTTCTGCAGGGAGCAGCGACTGCTGCTGTGAAATTGTTTGTGAACAGTGGAAAAGGACGTGGATCTCACTTACGGCACCGAAAACAGGAGGGTTTTCATCACGAGTACAGCACACAGGCACAGGGCTGGAGAGCTGTGCTGCACCTGCAGAGTGTGCTGGGGACTTTTTTGGTCAGCCCTGACTGCTCTCCATGTGCAAGGAGCAGAGAACTTGGAAATATCCCACGCTGAGCACTCATCCTGCCTTTCACTCCCAATACTGGTACGTGTGTGAGGAAAACACTGATTTTTTTAGAAGTTTTTTTCCTCAGATTTTTGGCCTCAAGTTTACATTTTAAAAAAAGTTTTTTAAAAAAAAGCCCCTATTCCTATTAACAAATGCAATTAAACTGCAAGCTAGAATGTTAATTTGGGCTCTTAGTGCTTCCTAATCTGTTTTTTTCCCTCCAAAATCAGCTCCAGGATGAGGCTCTGTCCTTCTGGAGGTGTCTGAGACCCCACAGACGCCACCACCCGTGTCCTTTATCCCCACTCACATCCCTGGGGGTGCCACTCTCGAGGACCAAACAGGGAAATGACCATTAACAAGGTCCCTAATTGCATTTAGGGCGTGGGTTTGGCTGTGCCAGGAGGGAGGCAGCAGAGGAGGTGTCACAGACATCTTTTATGGAAAATCCTTTCCTTGGGATTTTTCCTCCTGAGAAGCTGAGAGGCCTCAGGAACAAAATGTACCCAATGGTTATCTGTGCTGTGGGATGCAACAGGTGCATCTGGGATTGGGCTCATGGGGTTGTCTCTAATTAATGTCCAATCACAGTCAGCTGGCTCGGACAGAGAGCTGAGCCACAAACCTTTGTTATCATTCTTTCTTATTCTATTCTTAGCCAGCCTTCTGATGGAATCCTTTCTTCTATTCTTTTAGTACAGTTTTAATATAATATATATCATAAAATAATGGATCATCCTTCTGAAACGTGGAGTCAGATCCTCGTCTCTCCCCTTATCCTGGGACCCCTGTGAGCACCAGCACAGAGGAGGGGACCCATTCTGTGTGCCCAGCCCTCCTGTCCGTGTCCCCAGGACACACACATCCCATTCCCATCCCATTTCTACCCCATTCCCATCCCATTTCTATCCCATTCCCATCCCATTTCCCGGCTCCTGTGCCCCGGGGCTGCTCTCCCACGTGCTGTGGAGCTGCAGGAGCGGCTCAGAGCCGATGTGCTGTGACAGGTAAAGGGCACCGTGCGGGCTCGGGGCTCCGGCAGCCACAGGGGCCGTGCTGGGATGCGCTGCACCCTCCGTGTGCCGGCACGGAGCAGGAGAATCGCTGCTGCTGGCAGGCGGGGCTCCCTCTGCCCGGTGCCTGCAGAGCCAGGGATGGACACCAGGAACGGGCAGCAGCACACATTGCCTTCAGGGGAATAATGCACTGCAAATAAACCCTCTGTGTGAAATCCAAACACCCCACAGCAGCTAGGGGAAAGCCTAAATCGTGGGGACGTCTTAAAACCCCTTCTGGTTTTGCATTGATCCCGCCTAAATCGTGGGGACATCTTAAAAACCCTTCTGGTTTTGCACTGATCCAGCCTAAATCATGGGGGCATTCTAAAAACCCCTTCTGGTTGCTCTGATCCAGACTAAATCGTGGGGACATCTTAAAAAAAAACTCCTTCAGGTTTTGCACTGATCCAGCCTAAATCATGGGGACATCTTAAAAACCCTTCTGGTTTTGCACTGATCCAGCCTAAATCGTGGGGGCATCTTAAAAAAAAACCCTTCAGGTTTTGCACTGATCCAGCCTAAATCGTGGGGGCACCCTAAAAACCCCCTCTGGTTTTGCTCTGATCCACTCAGGAGGAAAAGTTTACATTTTCATGGAGCACAAGCATGAAAGTTCAGAATGCCTCCAGGCTGTGTGTGTCACAGAGGGGTCTGGGCTGGGAGGGACCATAAAGCTCCTGTGTTCCCAAGCCCTGCCCTGAGCAGGGACAGCTCCCCCAGGGCAGGAGCAGCCCCTCCTGGAGCCCAGGCACCTCCTGGCCATGGGCACCGACAGCTCTGCTCCCTTCTGAGAGAAAAGGCTTCAATGTGTTGCTCTAGAAGTTGCATTTTGGTCCATCCAATGGGCTTTGTACTCAACATAACTCCCAGACAATGCCACTGGGCTCAGCAGGGCTCCTGCAGCCATGCTCCCAGGAAGAAAAATGCTGTAAATAGTGCGTTCCAGGCCGCTATTTCAGGATGCACGAGGTTGGAAGGCACCAAAAAACTATTGCTGCAATAATTCCTGCTTCTCCAGTTCCGTCTGAGAAATCTCAGCGCTCGCTGCCCGGCCTTTGCAAGGCTCGTGTTTGTGTTCCAATTTTTCCCACATATTTGATGACGACTGTTTTCGCCAGCAGAGCGGCCAGACTCCCTCACAGAGCAATTACACAAGGAATTAATTATAGCAGGAGCAGATGAGAGCAGCACCCAAAATAACTCCAGGTCAGATTGATGCTGGGGATCGACTTCATGTAATCAGACTGGGCACCCCCAAAACTGGGCAGCCCCAAAAACTGGGCACCTGTGACTGTGCTCACAGGGGTCTCAGGTTGAGGGAAGAGACGAGGATCTGACTCCATGTTTCACAAGGCTGATTGATTATTTTATGATATATATTTATTAAAACTATACTAAAAGAACAGAAGAAAGGATTTCATAAGGCTGGCTAAGAAAAAGGAAAGAATGATAACAAAGGTTTGTGGCTCAGAGTCCGAGCCAGCTGACTGTGATTGGCCATGAATTAGAAACAACCCCATGAGCCCAATCCCAGATGCACCTGTTGCATCCCACAGCAGCAGATAACCATTGGGTACATTTTGTTCCTGTTGCATCCCACAGCAGCAGATAACCATTGGGTACATTTTGTTCCTGAGGCCTCTCAGCTTCTCAGGAGGAGAAATCCCTAAGGAAAGGATTTTCCATAAAAGATGTCTGTGACACGCACCCCCAAAAAACTGGGCACCCCTTCCAAGGGGAGCCCAGGGCAGGAGCCTCCATTGGGTTTTTCTCCTCCTGCCAGTGAGGAGCTTGCAGGAGCAGAGGAAGTTTTCCAGAGCTGAGGAATTGCATTTTGTCCTGGGGGAAACCTTGCCCACCTTGTAATTACAGCTCAGCAGGTGGACAAAGCCTTTCCCCCCCATGAACTGCAGCCTTTTAACGCAAGGAGCCCTTCCTGCTCCAGCTCTCCTTTTCCCAAACGTCTCCCAAACTGTGGGGTGAATCCCCTGCCATCCCAAAGCTGGGAGATGCTGCCTGGAACAGCCCCAGCGCTGCTCAGGGCTCTGATGGGAATGAAAGCCCAGCCTCACACGCTGGGTTTTACACCAGATCATGGCAACGACAGATGGACACACATTGAATGCACCAGAGGTGACAGATCCGGGCTCCAGGGTGGGTGACACCTCCAGCCTCATCCAAACACCTCAGGGAAGGGAGGGAAGGGCTGAGGGACACAGCAGGAGCTGCAGCCAGGGCAGGGCCACCTGCACGGGAATCCTGCTCATCTGCCAAAAAGCCACGTGGAAATTAAACTAAAAACAGGAAATTCACCTGTTGGAGAGAGGCCAGAGGAGGCTCTGGAGCTGCTGCAGGGCTGGGAGAGCTGGGAATGCTCCCCTGGAGAAGGGAAGGATCCAGGCAGAGCTCAGAGCCCCTGGCAGGGCCTGAAGGGGCTCCAGGAGAGCTGGAGAGGGACTGGGGACAAGGGATGGAGGGACAGGAGCCAGGGAATGGCTCCCAGTGCCAGAGGGCAGGGATGGATGGGACATTGGGAATTGGGAATTCCTGGCTGGGCTGGGATTGCCAGAGCAGCTGCATTTTTTGGAATTTTGTTTGGGGTTTTTGTTTTTGTTTTTGGGGGGGGGGTTTTGTTGTTATTTTTTATTTAGTCTCCTTTAACATTTTGAGTTCACTTGTGCCCAAATCCAGAGGCATTCAGAGCTCAGCTCAGCCCCAAAGCCAAAGCAGCTGGGTTTCATAAACATTTGCTGCCAACACTTAACGTTGATGAGGATTTTCTCCCTCTGCAGCTTCATTTCCCCTAAAAAGTTGATATTTTGCACTGCTCTAACTCAGGAAAATTTAAGGGCTTTTTTGGAAATATTTGGTGGATTTTATTTTTCCCCACACCGCTGTCTGGTGGGAATCTCTAATTTTCCCTTTGGAAATCAGGCACATCTAGGGGCAAGGCAGAGAAATGCCACCTGGTAAACTTAAATACAGATGTGCTCTCCCAACACCCGAAATTAAGCCATTGTTATTTCACCATTCAGGAATCCAATGACTCCTAACCATAATTTAGCTAAGATCAAGTGTAAAATCTGTTTAATAATACCTGCTACATCCTCTATCCTGGAGATTATATCCTGCATTTGCAGGGCATTGACTCCATAATCTAACAGGTCTTTTCCATCTCTGACTTCTATTAGCCTATGAATTATAACAAAAGGACCATTAGGCAAACCATAATTGTGGAAACAGCCTCTGACATGTGAGACTAACTCCTGCCATGGCAGGGAAAACCAAAATTAAAACTCAGACAATTGGAGGGAGAGCATTCCCTTTATCCAAGAGTTAAGTTGCTTGGTTAAAATCAGGAAAGCTCAGTAAGTCACAGAAAAGGCTTTTTTCCCCTCCCTATCTCTCCAGAGAAAAGACTTTGGGCAGCACAGCAGGTGCTGGTCTGTCCCTGCAGGAGGGATGGGACTGGGATTATTTGGGATATTTTCCTTATTTGCTGCCTCTGCCCAGCCCAGCCTTCACCCTGGAGCCATTTCTGCCAAGCAAAGTCACATCTGCCACTGAGCCTCACCTGGGGAAGCAGAGAACAGCCCAGGGGCTGGGGAGGCAGGGGGCTGAGGCATCCATCCTGCAGGGGGCTCAGCCATGCATCCTGCAGGGACAGGGGCTCAGCCATGCATCCTGCAGGGACAGGGGCTCAGCCATGCATCCTGCAGGGACGGGGGCTCAGCCATGCATCCTGCAGGGACAGGGGGCTCAGCCATGCATCCTGCAGGGAGCTCAGCCATGCATCAGGCAGGGGCAGGGGGCTCAGCCATGCATCCTGCAGGGACAGGGGGCTCAGCCATGCATCCTGCAGGGACAGGGGGCTCAGCCATGCATCCTGCAGGGACAGGGGGCTCAGCCATGCATCCTGCAGGGACAGGGGGCTCAGCCATGCATCCTGCAGGGGGCTCAGCCATGCATCCTGCAGGGACAGGGGGCAGCCAGCCTGTGACCGTGGTGTTCACAGGGGTTCTTGGATTGGGGAAGAGATGGGATCTGACTCCATGTTTCACAAAGCTGATTATTTTATGATATATATTCCATTAAAACTATACTAAAAGGATAGAAGAAAGGATTCCATCAGAAGGCTGCCTAAGAATAGAATATCAAAGAAAGAATGATAACAAAGGCTTGTGGCTCAGCTCTCTGTCCGAGCCAGCTGGGCTGTGATTGGCCATGAATTAGAAACAACCCCATGAGCCCAATCCCAGATGCACCTGTTGCATTCCACAGCAGCAGATAACCATTGGGTACATTTTGTTCCTGAGGCCTCTCAGCTTCTCAGGAGGAGAAATCCCAAGGAAAGGATTTTTCATGAAAGTTGTTTGCACCAGGCAGCCCAGCTGCTGGGCAGGGCAGGGCAGGGGGCTCAACCATGCACCCTGCAGCATTCAGGGGGCTCAACCATGCACCCTGCAGCATTCAGGGGGCTCAGCCATGCACCCTGCAGCATTCAGGGGGCTCAGCCGTGCACCCTGCAGGGCTCGGGGGGCTCAGCCGTGCACCCTGCAGGGCTCGGGGGGCTCAGCCGTGCACCCTGCAGCAGCTCTGGCTGCAGCTCACTGCTGCAAAGGTCAGCAGCTCTGCAGACAGCCCCGGGCAGAGGGGATGGCACGGGGGGCACACAGCATGGGGAGCGGTGCAGGAGCCAGCCAGAGCCAGCCCAGCTCCCTGAGGGGCTCCCAGCCTGTCCTGGGCTCTGCCCTGCCCTGGGCAGGAGTTTCCTTCCTCCCCAGCATCATCCTCCCACAGCACTGCCTGCCACAGACCTGGGGGCCATGAGCACTGCCCGAAGGGGCAGGATGCCCATCAGGGGCTGGGGAGCTCCAGCCCTGCTCCCTGGGGCTCCTCCCCCTGAGCCCAGGCCTCGGTGCCCAGCACGGACTGAGCCCCACAGGTGAGGCAGGGACAGCCCATGGGGTCACCTCATCCACCCCAGCAGGGTGGCACTGGCCCTGTGCTGGGAGCAGGGCTTGGAGCACCTGGCATAATTCGGGACCAGCAGAGCACCCAGCACTGGAGCGAGCCATTCCCAACACCTTCCTGACAAAAACCAGCTTTCAGTGCTCCAGGACACTCCTCCAGCTTAATTAAGAAACACTTCTCACATGCCCAACTGCTCCTTTTCCCCACTACTCCTACCAGGACTGTTTATGCAAAATACACTCATCAGAGACAGTTCTGCAGGCTCATCCCCTCTCCCCCTACCTGCACAGAAAGACAGGGACTCATCCCTTACCTGCACATCCCACTGCTGCTGAGGAGCTGCAGGCTGAGCCCAATGCATGTGAGCCCAGCCCAGTGCATGTGCTGCAGCAGGCTCTGCCAGCCACCATGCAGCACTCAGGGCTGCAGCAGGCTCTGCCAGCCATGCAGTGCCCTGCACCATGCAGCACTCAGGGCTGCAGCAGGCTCTGCCCACCATGCCCTGCACCATGCAGCACTCAGGGCTGCAGCAGGCTCTCCCAGCCACCGTGCAGCACTCAGGGCTGCAGCAGGCTCTCTCAGCCATGCCCTGCACCTTGCAGCACTCAGGGCTGCAGCAGGCTCTCCCAGCCGTGCCCTGCACCTTGCACACCCTTGCAGCCCAGCTGCTAGGCGCTCCCAGCCGTGCCAAAGGGGGTGGCAGGGAGGGCTGGTTGTTATTTATGGAGCAGAGGGACATCCAGGAGGGATTGGGAGGACTCTCAAGATCACTTCTGTTTGCAGCTTAAGTGGGGTTTGAGAACAGGTCTTCTCAAGCAAGTAAAATGGGTGTTTTCAGAGAGTAGAATCCTACATTTCTGCTCCGGCACGCTCGGAGCCACATTAACACTTCAGTTTAAAAACCAGCTCTGCAAGGGGGTCAGGACTTGGCAGCAAGTGCTCTCCATGAGCTAGAGGTGGCCACACCTGAATGGCATTTCTCATGACAATCAGATCCTGAGGAACATCCACACAGAGCTGTTGGCCGAGCAGAACCCATGGAAAAGCACTTGGCAAAGTCCCCTCAAGCTCAGCAGGGCAGGGTCACCCTCGCTGCACTCCAGAGCCCCTGGCTTGGGCAGGCAGGCAGGAAAGGATCCTGCAGGGCCAGGAGAGACAGGGGGGCTCACCAGGAGAGTGAACACTGCCCCTGTCCCAGCCCAGGCACAGCAGAGCTGCCCAGCCCTGATCCTGCAGGGCCAGGACAGACAGGGGGGCTCACCAGGAGAGTGAACACTGCCCCTGTCCCAGCCCAGGCACAGCAGAACTGCCCAGGCTGATCCTGCAGGGCCAGGACAGACAGGGGGGCTCACCAGGAGAGTGAACACTGCCCCTGTCCCAGCCCAGGCTCAGCAGAACTGCCCAGCCCTGGTCCTGCAGTCACTGCCTCACCCGAGCACATCCCTGCTCCTCATTGTCAGTGGGGTTGCAAAGGTCTCTCAGGGTCAGAAAAGTGCCCCCTTTTCAGTTCCTTTTTCAGAGAGGATTTGGTGGGACCCTGCCCTGGGATTTCCAGCCTGTTCCCACCTGCATTCCCAGCTCTGGGCTGTAATTCAGCCTGGAGCTCGGGGTGCCATGCCGCGGCATCTCCTGCACCAAAACAGGCAGCTCCTGCTTTACTTCTCCCTTTCCCTAAAGGAAGATCTCCACAGTGTTAATCCCCATTAAATATCATTAATAAGCTTGGGAAGGAGCTGGGGCCGGATGCATAAAGCCAGGATTCCCTGCTGGAAGCACAGAGCCCAGCTCAGACACCTGGGAGTGCTCCCAGGGCCTGTACAGCCTCTGATCCCTGCAGAAAATGAAACTGCTCCAGCTCTCCATGGCACAGGCACTCCTGGGACTACGGTGCCAAAGGTTTCTCTGCAGCCCCTGGTTCCCTGAACCTGCAGCTTTCTGCCCTGAAACGTCTCCAAAGGCAGAGAGCAGGGCTTTGGAATTCATTCTAGCATCACCTCACTAATAGCAGGGACTTCCTCCTGGTAACTTTGTCATTAAATCATATTTTGTTTGCAAATCTATTAAAAATACAACTCTAACCCAGCTGTATTTTATGGAACATGCATTTCTCATTGTGGCCCTGCTGCCCACTTACAGATGAGGAAAGCATTGTGAACACATGAACTGTATTTGTTTGTGTCAGGAAATGCAAGGAAATAAAAATGTAACAATTCTTTTAGTTCTATAAGGTTCATCTTCAGGAATTAGCACAAAGAATCCTTTTTACAGAGGTTTTCAGGAGAAAAGACATCAGCGTGTGACTTGAAATTAATTTGTAATGGGCCCAAGTGTGTTTTATTGTCCTTCTTTGTGCTCTCTGCTACACAGGAGATTATTCATGGCATAAATATCATGAATATATGATTTTGGGGTGCTGTTCTTTGGGACTCTCCATCATTTACATTTTACAAATATTTCTATAAAATGTTGTGATGCTGAGCTGACCAGCCCTGAGTTTCATCAGTTTGTTGATGCCACATACTCACATGCCAATGGCTGCAAAATTCATGACCAGTTACTGAAATCACATCACTCCAAAACCACATCCCTGCTCTTTGGACACATCCAGGGAAATACCCAATTTTACAGAAAACCAGGAAAAAATGTACAATGAGAGTCATTTAATGGCAGCTTTAGGGAAAGGCTGTGCTCTGGAAACAGAAGCCCTGAACCTTCCCTAAGTGCAGGGACAAACCCCAAACACCCTGAGGCAGGAGCAGCCAGCCCTGACCCATGGACCCCACAGGTTCCTGCTCCCACCCCTGTGTTTGCCATCTCTGACACAGCAAGGGAAAACTGCCACAGCTGAGCATCCCAAACGGCTCTGAAAGAATCACCCAGCCACGGGACAAGGGCACAGCTCCTACAGAGAGCACCTGGAGCATGAAGGAACCACAAAACCCCGGAGTGGCCGGGGTTGGGAGGGACCTTCCCCATTCCACCCTCCCAGCCTGGCCTGGGCCCTGGCAGGGATGGGGCAGCAGGGAGGGAGCAGAGGGGAGGCAGGGCAGAGCCAGGCTCAGAGCAATCCTGCAGGAGGGCAGGGCTGCAAAGCCTGGCCAGAGGCACCAAAGCCTGGCCAGAGGAGGTGCCCCCTGCCCTGTGGGGCTCAGGGAGCCACTCTGGGCACAGCCAGGCTCAGAGCAATCCTGCAGGAGGGCAGGGCTGCAGAGGAGGTGCCCCCTGCCCTGTGGGGCTCAGGGAGCCGCTCTGGGCACTGGGGGAGCTCAGGGTGTCTCTGCTCTGCAGGGTGGCAGAGCACAGAGAAGGGTTCTTGCTCCTTGTGTTGTCCCTGTGGCACAGCAATTCTGGCTGGGGTGCTGCAGCTCACCGTGGCATTTGTACGGAACGTTAAAATGAAATCATAATTAAAACTTTGGGGTTTTCTTCGTAGCAAACCAAATTAGCCAAGAAAAATGAGCTCAGTAACGTTGTTTGGTGTTTATTAACACGTGCAAGTCCCTGTGCCTTCAGTAAGGCACACAACAGGCGTGAAAAGCCGGGTTTGCCAGTGCTGTAGAGCAGAGCCATCCTATCAAAGCCATTAACTCAGCCAGAGCATCAGCCCAGCACACACAGAACAACCAGAGCCTGCCAGAGCCACCCCAGTGACCCCACAGCTGGGCAGGGCCCCAGCTCCAGCCCCGAGGGGGTTGCACAGAAAAGCTGAGGGCCCACACACAAAACCTGGCCCAACACCGCTTCTCCTCAGCGGGAACATTCATCTGAATTAAACTCCTCCACCTCAGCAAAGCAGCTCAGCTGTAAATGAGGAGCTGAGGAGGAAAGGCTGAAGTGACCAAAACACCTGAGGTTTGCCATGGGAAATTCTCATCCTAATGGTGGTCCCCAAATTACAGAGGAGGTTTGGTTTCTGACAGAGAATCATAAAGACTTTTATTAAAGTCAGAAATCATGTGGCTAGACAAGAGGCCCGTTCAATGAAAGGTGCTGCCACACTGCTCCAAGAGCAGATTTCCCCGAGTCCCTCGGCCTGGCACCTGCCCCAGGTGCAGCAAAGAGCAGGAGCTGGAGCCAGCCCAAGCCTCCTCCTGGCTCCAGCAGCGCTGCCCTGCCCGAGTCCCACCCCTCCAAACCTGTCCCTGTCCCTGCTGCAGGAGCTCCACAGTGCAGGCATCCCCCAGGACCTGCAGCCCGGACAGGCTGCCCTGGGAGCAGAGCACAAATCACCTTTTTGTCTGAACCAGCCCTCCTGGCCACCCCTGCCGGGACATTGCTGCATTTGGCCCCGATAAAATGCAACAATCCCATCAGAATGCAGTAATGCCACTGTTTTGATAGGCATATACTTTTAAATAAGAAATTTAAAAAAACAAACCCACAAAGCTCCAGTTTCTCTACATTGTGCCACAGCACCAGAGTGGGAAACTCTTCACTGCTCAACCAGGGGAGCAGAGACAGGAGGAAATCGGGAAAGCAGAGAAAGCACACCATATAGGAAATGTCAAATATGTCAAAACATTCATGAATACCAACATCTCCCTCTGCACCATCCCCAGCTGCAGAGGTTACTCAGGGCTAACGTTTCACAAGTGCAGATTATGCAGCACGGGGTTTACTTATACATAAAAAATCAGCTACAGGTGCATCCACGGTGCATTTTGCACGCAGCCAGTCCGGGGATTTCTCCCGCTACAGAAAAGCCAGGAGGGTAAAATCACATAAAACACGAATTTCCCAGCTCGGGCCGCCCCAGAGGATGGTGAGGCAGGGACACGCAGGTGAGGATGGTGAGGCAGGGACACGCAGGTGAGGATGAGGAGGCAGGGACGCGCAGGTGAGGATGAGGAGGCAGGGAGCGAGCGCTGCCGGCTGCGCTCCCAGAGCGGCGCGGCTCCCACCGGGAGCAGGAGCAGCGCACACGGCCCGGCCCGAGGCTCCAGCTGGCATTTCTGCCAGCCCCCTTCGGTGGCACTCGGAGCTCAACACACCCAGGGCATCGCTGCATCGTCCAGAGCCGCCGGAAAACGCGGCCGGGACTGCGGAACACAACAGGCGGGGCGAGCGGCACGCACCTGGCCTGAACCCAGCCCCGGTTCCCTTGTCAGGTTTGGAGATTTCGGCATGTTTGGGAGAATTGTGCCTTGGTGCAGCCCCCTCAGCCGCGCACAGCGGGAGGAGGAAGGTGCCAGCCCTGAGAGGAGCAGGGAGCCTCCCGTGTGCGCGGCAGGGCGGCCTCCAGACAAAGCGAACGCACTCCACCCTTACACCTCGGTGCACCCGAGGAGTAACTCCACGGAAAACAGCGGGAGCAGAACAGAACGCTGGGTTCCGATCAGCCCGGCGGGTTGGTAAGGAGCCACAAAAGCTGGAATTCCGAGGGAACAAACCGGGATGGGTCTGGCTGCTCCTCACACGAGCCCAGCAGAACGAGCAGTAACAAATTCCAGCAGCAGCGCGCGGCTAAAATAATTAAGATAGCTATTGATCTGGAATATTGCGAGCCCGGAGAAGTGAAACCATTTAATAAATCCTCCCATTGATACCACCAGTTAAAAAATCATTCCTCCAGCTCTACATTCTGCCTTGAGCTCCCACTCTGAGCGTTTTTCCCAACGTCTCTGCACAGTGCTCAGCATTCCCCCCTCGCTCTCCTGCCTCGCCGGAGCCTGCGGAAGGCAGGAAAGCAGGGAGCACGGAGGCTGTGCCCCGCTCTGCAGCCCCCAGAGAGGCTGTGCCCCGCTCTGCAGCCCTGCCCCTGCCCGAGCCCACCTCGGTGCCCGTGTCCGGCCGGGCCGCTCGCTCCGGGCTCGGCTCCTCCGCTCCTCCCGCAGCGGGACACGGCCGGGGCAGCTGAACTGCGGGGAAAAGGCGCGGCAGGTGTGAAACGGCCGCCCGGGAAGGATAAATTCTGCTCTGCCCAGGTGCAGAGGGTTAAACCTGTTCGAAAAGTTACTGCAAAGGGCGCTGATTAGAGCGGTGGGAGCAGCTGATTTCTGGGAGGGATTGGGAGCAGCTGGGGGATATTTAGAGGGGGATCGAGTTGTTAAATTCTTTCTATACACGGGTTTTTGTCTTTCTTTTTGCATTTTAAACCCCTTGTAGAGCATAGACATTTACGCTTTCATATTTATTTACACGTATTGAAGGAATGTCTGTATTCTCTCTGTATATTTAGGGTATACCCGTATTCCACGTGCACTGTTTAGGTTAAAGCCACAGCTACTCCAGCCCCGTGCCCGTGGTGATCCCGAGTTCCAGACCCCGCTCGGGATGAGTTGGGCAGCACCCGCATCTGCCCAGCCCCGCTCCTTGTGCCCCCACAGCACGGGCCCGCCACGGCACCGACTTTGATTCCTCCTTACAACTCTTCATTCTCGGGATTTTTCGCCCGGCCGAGCCGCGAAGCCCCTTCCCCGGCAAACCGGGTACCCGGGGCTCGCCCGCACCGGGGGCTGCAGAGCCGCGGATCGCAGACCCCGGCACCCCGGGATGGGCGTGTGGCACCGGCACCGGCACGGGGATGGGGATGCGGCACCGGGACGAGAGTACGGCACCGGGATGGGGATGCGGCACCGGGACGGGGATAGGGATGCGGCTCCGGGACGGGGATGCGGCATCGGGGATGCAGCACCGGGCTGGGATACAGCACCGGGCTGGGATACAGCATACCCCGGGATGCTGCCCGCCTGCTGCGGGAAGAGGCTGCCCGTCAGCCGTGTCCGTGGTGTTTTGGACACCGCGGGACGTGCGGCACAGAGGAGCAAAACCGATCACGGTCGTGGCTCGCTCCCCCTCCCGCGGGTGTTATATTGGCTCCCGAGGCGAGAGGCTGAAGCTCCGTCCCCACCGGCCGAACCAGCAGAGTTCGGGTTCCCCCTCCCTCTGCACGAGCGGGACCCGGTGAGCGCATCCCGGTCCCGGCCCCCGCGGGGCTCCGAGAGCCGCCCCGACCCAAGGCTGGCAGCAGCCCCGGGCTCTGGGACAGCGCTCCCCGGTCCCCGCTGCCCGTCCTGCCCCCCGAGCCCCTCCGCCGCCGCGGCTTTGGCAGTGCAACTCCTCCATGAAAGGTGTTTTGCTGAGGAATTGGCCCCCCGACGAAGGGATGCGCCTGAGCAAACGCCGGCGCGGGACGAGGGAGGCAGGGAGGGATGGCGCAGGATGCGGGTCCTGACGCGGGGTCTGGGTGCGGCGGGACCGAGCGTGCTGAAACGCGGGGAAGGACCAACCTCCGAGCCGCGGCTCTTCCTCCTCTTCCTCCCGCGGAGCCGGCGGCACCGAGCGGGAGCGGCCCCGGCCATCGCCGCTCCGGGATCGCCGCACGGGCAGAGGCTTTTGTCCCCTGGGTGCGGCGGGGGCTGGCGGAGCAGCTTCGCACTTCGGCAGAAAGGAGACGAAATTCGATTCGTTTACATGTTTTATTGTTGTAAACATTAAAATTGTCTTTCTCAAAGAAAGAGTTCTCGGGAGAAAAAATAATAATAATAATAATAATAATTATAATAATAATAATCCGCGTTTCTAACTGTCGTACACCATATTAAAAAAAGGCAGCGACTTTCCCGTGTGCCAAACCGGGGTATACAAAGAAAAATACTACAGAATATGGCAATATTAAAAATATTACTCGAACATAAAATAATATATTAACCGACAATTTTTAGACATAAAAAAACAAATGGAACAAAACAAACCAAGAATTCAAAGTGCTCAGTAATTTCCAGGGAGTTATGTATAGTATAAGCACTCTGGAAACAGTCAAAAGCTGCTGCATGCAAGATCTGTTTAGCTTTAGACAACAAAATAATCAAGATATAAACTTCTTCTTTAATCAACATCAACAGTACATACAACACTTACAAACAAGGGGTGTCGGGCGGTGTTTACAAACACTATGTGTCCCTTTGGGGGGGATTCCGGGGGTAACACTTGTGCCCACCTATTTTACAATTGAGAAAATGTTTGAAGCTTAGATAACTACCAGTCTTTATAAAAGCTACCAGACTACATAGTGTCTGAAATACTATTTATAGAATATAGACATTACTGAAATAGCAAGTGCCTATAACATTGTCACCCTGGAATCGTCATGCTTCCCTGGTATGGACAGATTGGGTTTTCTTTCTTTTTTTTTTTTTAATTCTCCCTTTTTTTTTTTTTGTAATTTTTTTTCCAAACACATTTAGCTTTTATTTTTGATTATTTTTGTTTTTAGAATTATTTTCCACCTTTCATCATAAATAGGCACAGAAGAATTTTTTCTTTTTTTTTTTTTTTTTTTGTAAAAAGCCAAACTGCATCTGATAAATTTACAAGCCTTCGCCTTCATTAATGCCACGCCACCCACGCAAGGGTTGGGCTCTGGGTATTTTACAGCTTTCTTTTGCTGCAGAAAACTTTAGTCTTTAGGAGGGTGAGGCTGGCGGGGCGCCCCGGCGCTGGGTTTGGCACAGCGTTAGCCGGCGCCGCCAGGCAGGCTTGTCTTTGCACCAGGAGTCCTTAATCATAAACTCATTTAGAAGCCGATAATAAAAAGTTTATACCATGGTATTTGTGTAGTCCATGAGCTGCATCCATGATGGCCCAGAGCCAAAATGCCCATCGCGTTCTGCCTGCAGGAGTTGGCAGCACCGGCCGGGTGGGAGCTGGCACCCAGGGGTGCTGCTCTGGGCCCACACCAGCTCCCCTTCAGGCAGGTGGAGCTTCTCCTCGGGTCAGCGGAAGCGTGCGGGAAGAGTCTTAAAAAGGTAAAGTGTCCAGGAAAAGTTTGTCAATTATTGCTGGCGGTGGCACCAAATCTTCCAGTTTCAGGTAGAAAATGCGCTGCAGCCCCTGTGTGCAAAGCGTGCGGAGTTCGGGGAGCTTCCCCAAGAGTTTGGACAAATAGTTGGGGCGATTCAGCCCCCCGTTATTGAAAGTCACGTGGTCTTTGAGACAATTTACAATCTTGTTCTGAAGCTCTTCCACCCTCTTGGGTTCCTTCAGCCCGTGCCTCTCTGCAAAGAGAAGGGAGCGGACGTTACGGGTCTGGCTCGGAGCGGGGCGGGCAGGGGGGCAGGAGGGGGGACACTGACCTGTCACCATGGCCAGGGCAGCGATGCAGGAGAAGGCTGAGATGTCGATGTTCATGTTCTGCAAGTTGGAGGAAAATTCCACGATGGAGTCGATCCACTCCCCAAAGCCGCGGATGCACTGCAACCGGTGCAGGACCACCCCGTTGCAGAAGATCAGCTTCCCCTCCACGGGGTTGGACCTGCAAGGAAGGGGACAACCCCAGAATGAACTGATGGAGAGATGGATGAGAGAGGGAGGAAGATTAGATAGGAAGAGAAAACGGAGGAAAGGAAAGAAAAAGACAAAAGATAAGAGAAAGACAAAAGATAAGAGTAAAGAAAGAGAGAATGAGCAAAAGGAAGAGAGCAAGAAAGACAGAGAGGGAGAGAAAGATAAAATAGAGAAGAGGGAATGAAAGAGAAAAAACAACAAGAGAGAGCAGGAAAGAAATAAAATAATAAGAAAGGAGATGATGGGGGAGAAAATCTAAACAACTAATTACTTGAGGAGCAATAAATGAAGGATTTAAGAGGCACCTAATTACCGAGGAGTTAATAAAAGGCAGAGCAGTGGACCTTGAAAGGCTCTGATTCCCTGCCCGCGCCCCGACCCCCGCTCACCTGTACGCCAGCCGCAGCACGAACAGCTCCAGGAAGGCGGACTCGAAGAGCAGGTCCTGGTCCGTCTTGGGCAGGTCGGTGAAGCCGGGGATTTTTTCCGCCCAGCCTCGGATGATCTCCATGGAGCCGGTCAGGAGATCGTAGAACTGCTGGATGTGCTGGGTGTCGTCACCGCTCAGCTGGTAGTCGGGGTTAGCCTGGAACTGGAAATTCATTTTAAAAAGCACTTAATGAGGTTCTCTAAAGTCTATAACCCGTGAAATTGCTCACCCCGTCCCTGGCCGGGGAGCGGGCTGGGATAACAATTAAAGCTCTCTCTGACCGGTGAGGAAATTAGATGTTCCGGGGGCAATTAATTCGATTAGGAACGGCGCTCCGAGGCCGCCGCTCTCCGTGCGCGGGGGGCCCGGTCCCGGGCGGGGCCGAGCCGAGCCCCCGGTCCCGGTCCCGGTCGGGCAGGGCCGAGCCGAGCCCCCGGCCCCGGTCCCGGGCGGGGCAGGGCCGAGCCCCCGGTCCCGGTCCCGGTCGGGCAGGGCCGAGCCGAGCCCCCGGCCCCGGGCGGGCTCGCGTGTCCCCCCTGAGCGGCCGCGGGGCCGGACCCCCCTCCCCGGGCGGCGGCGGCGGGGTCCCTCCGCGAGCTCGGTGCCGCTTACCCGGGAATAGTCCAGGCTGGTCATAGCCGGGTTGGAGTCGACATGGGCTCTCACCAGCGCACTGATCAGACTCACCGGGGGAGAGGGGGGAGAAGGCTCCTGGGGGCTCTTCGGTTTGGACGGCAAGCGGCCCCGCCGGCCTTTTAGGCTGTCTGTGCGCACCACTGCAAGAGACGGGGGTCAGCCCGGCGCCGGCGCCGCGGGGCGCGCCCGGCACACGGACACACGGACGCACGGACACTCACCCTCCTTGACCATGCCGACGGCCAGGCACTTCTGGAAGCGGCAGTACTGGCAGCGGTTGCGGCGGCGCTTGTCCACCGGGCAGTTCTTGTTGGCCAGACACACGTACTTGGCGTTCTTCTGCACCGTGCGCTGCAGCGGGCGGGCAGCGGCGTCAGCGCCGGCCCGGGGAGCGCCGCCGCCTGCCCGCCCCTGCCCGCAGCTTCCTTTACCGCCTTTCCCCCTTGCTTTTCTTTTTCCTTCCCCCCCTTTATTTTCCTTTCCGTTTTGCCGCTTTGTTTCTTTCCCTTTCCCCTTCGTTTTCCGTTCCCACTTTCATTTTCCCCCCTTTATTTTCTTTTCCTTTTTTTATCTTTACTTCTCCTCTTTTTAACCTTTATATCCCTTCCCCTTTTTCATCTTTATTCTCTTCTCCCTTTTAAGTTTTTCCTTTCTATTATTTCCTTTTTCCCTTTTAAGATTTATTTTATTTTCCCTTCATTTCCTTTCCCTATTTATTTTTATTTCCTTTCCCCCTTTATTTAGTTTCCCTTTTATTTCCTTTTCCTTCCCCCCTCCCTTCCTTTTATTTTTTTTTTTCCCAGGGCATTTAACAGGAGAAAATTGACAGCGTTAACATCCAAGCTAACCTCGCAGCTCCTAGCCGTGTTTTATATGCCAAGAGGAGGGAAAGAGACGCTCGGTAAATACAAATCCGTGGGCATTCATATTATTTACATTCCTTGGAGACCTCCTCTATTTAAAATGATAAGATTATTCAATCAGGATGGTGAAATAAAGAGATCACTTAATTTTACCACAGGGAATTCCGTTCCACACGGTTAGCTCAGACGCACTCCCCTGTCCTAACCCATTTCCATCTGCGGGCCCCGCGGGCTCCCCCGCCGCCCCCCGCACGGCCCCGCACGGCCCCGCTCACCTTGAAGAAGCCCTTGCAGCCCTCGCAGGTGCGCACGCCGTAGTGCTGGCAGGCCGCGTTGTCGCCGCACACGGCGCAGAGCCCCTCGTTGGACGGCGAGCCCCGGGAGGGCGGCGAGGGCACCTGGCTGTCCAGCAGCTGCGGCGCGGGGCCCAGCTGCAGCCCGGGGAAGGCCATGGAGGGCTGCTTGCGGATGCCGCCGGGCACGGCGAAGGGCTGCCCGTCCACGCCGTGGTGCGGCCCCGCCGGCTCGGCGCCCATGGGGACGTGCAGGGGCCCCTCGAAGCGCATCTGGCAGCTGGACACGGGCGTGCCGGGCGGGGACTGCTTGAAGGAGAACAGCGACAGGCGCGACACGGGCGTTTTGCGCTGCTCGATCATGTGCGTGGTGGCCACGTAGTTGGGGTGGAAGTTGTGCAGGGAGCCGGGCTCGTCCCACACGGGGCCGTGCTGCACCTGGAAGCCGGGCGTGGAGGGGGTCGGGGGCGACGAGGGCTTGTAGTAGACGGAGCCCGAGTGGGACATCATCTCCTCGGACTGGGGGGGCAGGTGGCCGTGCTGCTGGTAGCCGTGCATCTGAATGTCTTCCACCTTAATGGAGGACTGCTGTCCGGACAGGGGCATTTGGTACAAGCAGGGGGGCTTCACGTCGTAGCTCGTGTTGTAGTTGTCCATAAAGGTACTGAAGCTGGGGAGAGAAGTGGTGGCGGTGATTTCGGTGTTGGTGAGGTCCATGCTAAACTTGACGAACTCCGGAGTCAGGAAATCGGAGCTGTACTCTCCCGAGGAGTGGTAGCTGTAGCTCTGGGAGGCCGGGCTGGCTCCTTGAGGCGAGGACCCATACTGAGCCTGAACACAGGGCATGGCTGCGAACGAAACAGCGGCAGGTAGGCTCGGCCCGCGCCGCCCCGCGCCGGCCACGGCGGCCGAGCGCCGGGAGCACCGGGAGCGCCGGGAGCGCCGGGAGCGCCGGGAGCGCCGGGAGCGCCGGGAGCACCGGGAGCGCCCTGCCCCGCCGGGGCTGCCGCCGGGGCCGCGGGGACGGAGCGCACCAACCTTCAGCCGGGGGAGAGGCGGGTTCGGGGCAGCCGAGGGCGGACAGCGTCGGAGCGCGGCGGGGAGCGAGGGGTCCGCGGGTTCAGAGCGCGGCGGCGGCTCCAGCCTGCCCGGCGCGACGGCTGCGAGAGACACACGGACCCGCCGGTGAGCGGACCGACACACGGACTGACACACGGAGCGACACACGGCCCCGCCGGTGAGAGGATCGACACACGGACGGACACACGGAGCGACACACAGACCCGCCGGTGAACGGACCGACACACTGACACACGGACCCGCCGGTGAACGGACGGACACACCGACACACGGACCCGCCGATCGGGCAGCAGGGGCGGGGGACTGACACACAAACCCGCTGGTGCGGGGACAGACACACGGAACCGGAGCGGAGAACAGGCACACGGACCCGCCGGTCAGGCAGCCCCGGCGGGGAACTGACACACGGACGCGCCGGTGGAGGGACAGACACACGGAGCCGCCTGAGCGCGGACAGACACACGGAGCCGCCGCGCTCCGCCCGGCTCGGGGGAGCCCCGCCTGCGCAGCCCACGGGAGCGGGAGCGGTGCCGGGCAGGGCCGTCCCGCGCCCCTGGAGGAGCCGGTCGGGCTCGGTTTGGGTTATCTCTCGGTAAGCGGGCAGGCGGCTCCCCGCGGGCGGGCTGTCACCGGCTGCCAGGCTCCCTTCCCCACGCCCTCCGGGAACCGCCGCGCGTCCCTGGGGAGAGCGGGCGAGGCGCGGGGCTCCCGGCGCGGCGGTGCCGGCACCGGAGCGGGGCGCGGGTGACAGCCAGCCCGGGCGGACCCGGCTCGGCGCGGCAGCTCCGCGGGTCACACGCGTCCTCGGGCAGCGCCACCCGTCCCGTCCGGGGACCAACCCGAGCGGGGACCGCCAGCAGCTGGGACGGCACGGCACGGCACGGCACGGCACGGGTCGGGGGCGCCTCGCGCGGGAGGGGGGCGCGGGAGGCGGGCCGGGCCGGGCACTCACCGGGGAGCGGAGCGCGGGGCGCGCATCCAAGAGCGGGCAGCGGCGGGCGGAGCGGCGGCGGCGGCGGCGCGGGCGGCCGGACTGTGCCCGCCCGCAATGTGCCTTTGTTTATGTGGCCGCGGCCGCCGCCGACCAACGTGCGCCGCGAGCCCCCGCGCGTCACCGCGCGTCAGCGCCGCCCGCCAATCCGCGCCGCCCGCGGCCCGCCCCGGACACGCCCCCCCCGCGCGCCAGCGCGCCCTTTTGGTAAGTTTCCGAGCGGTGACGTCACGCGGAGGGACGCGCCCCGGCCACGCGCCGGGGCGGGGGCGTGGCCTCGTTTGCATAGAGGGCGGTGCCGCCCCCGCCCCCCCGCGCGCGTCACCGTGACGCGAACCCCGGAATAGCGCGCGCGACCGCGACCCCGGCCGGGGACAGAGCCGGGAATGGGACAGAACCGGGACAGAACAGGGAATGGGACAGAGCCGGGACAGACCTGGGACAGGGACAGAGCCTGGAATGGGACATAGCAGGGAATGGGACAGAGCCTGGAATGGGACATAGCAGGGAATGGGACAGAGCCGGGACAGGGACAGAGGAGGGCCTGGACAGAGCCAGGCCAAGGCCACAAAAGGAGCCCAATGTGCGCCCGCTTCCACTTCCCACCTGAAATTTAATCTATTTTATTCTATTAGTATTTTGGTTTTATTTCAATATTAACTTTATTTTTAATTTATTTTATTATTTTCTTTCTTTTATATGTTGTATTGATTTTATTTTATTTTGGATTTATTTATTGTATAATTTTTCATTTTAGTTATTTCTGTTTATTCTTTATTTCTTATTTTATTAGTTTTTATTGTATTAGCTTTTATTATTATTATTTATTTCATTGCTTAATTTAATTCATTATTTTCCGGGCTTTATATTTTATTTTATTCGGGTTTTTTGTGTTGTTTACTTTATTAATAAATTTATTAATAAATTTATTAATAATTTTATATGTTAATAAATGATTATTTTTATTTATTTTAGACTTATTCATTTAAATGGCCGATGTTTATTTACTTAAATGCACATCGTTTTTTTAAATTATTATTTTATTTTATTTTGCCTCTCCCCAGAGCCCCCGCGGGTTCCCCCATTCGCAGCCCAGTCCCAGGTGTGTGGATGGGGCGGGCACGGGGCGGGGCGGTGCAGGTGAAGGCGCTGCGTTCATCCAAGGCCAGCCCGCGGTCCCGGCTCCCCGCTGCCCCGGCGGCGCCGGACCCGGCTCGGGAGGGTGACAGGGACACGGCCTCCCCCTGGCTGGGCTCTGCTCTCCAGCCCTGCGTTTCCCACTGCTGCGTTCCGGCCTGGAAAAAAGCAAACAATGGCCTCAGGGGTGAAAGGAACACAGCCCGGGGCCAGAACCAGCTCCCGGCCCGGGATAAATGCCCAGAGCCCAGCCCGGGATAAATCCTCATAGCCCAGTGCAGGATAAACCCCCCAGCTCAGCCCAGGATAAACCCCCCAGCCCAGCCCGGGATAAACCCTCATAGCCCAGTGCAGGATAAATCCCCCAGCTCAGCCCAGGATAAACCCCCCAGCCCAGTGCCGGATAAACCCTCATAGCCCAGTGCCGGATAAACCCTCATAGCCCAGTGCCGGATAAACCCTCATAGCCCAGTGCAGGATAAACCCCCCAGCTCAGCCCAGGATAAACCCCCCAGCCTGGCCCAGGATAAACCCCCCAGCCCAGCCTGGGATAAACCCTCATAGCCCAGTGCAGGATAAATCCCCCAGCTCAGCCCAGGATAAACCCCCCAGCCTGGCCCAGGATAAACCCTCAGCTCAGCCCAGCCCGGGATAAATCCTCATAGCCCAGTGCAGGATAAATCCCCCAGCCCAGCCCAGGATAAATGCCCAGAGCCCAGCCCGGGATAAACCCTCATAGCCCAGTGCAGGATAAATCCCCCAGCTCAGCCCAGGATAAACCCCCTAGCCTGGCCCAGGATAAACCCCCCAGCCCAGCCCGGGATAAATCCTCATAGCCCAGTGCAGGATAAACCCCCCAGCTCAGCCCAGGATAAACCCCCTAGCCTGGCCTGGAATAAAACCCGACAGCCCAGCCCAGCCCAGCCTGGGATAAACCCCCCAGCCCAGGATGAAACTCCATAGCCCAGCCCAGAATAAATCCCCACAGCCCGGCCCGGGATAAATCCCCATAGCCCAGTGCAGGATAAATCCCCCAGCCCAGCCTGGGATAACTCCCCAGCCCAGCCCAGGATAAATCCCCACAACCCAGGATAAACCCACCAAGCCCAGCCCATCCCAGCCCAGCAGCCAGTGCTGGCTCCCACAGCCCTGCCCGGGAACACCGAGATTTCCCAGGAAAGTGAGGAAAACCTTCCCAACGTGCTCCTGCCACTGGAGCCACCCCACAAACACCAGAGAAACCCCACAAACAGCAGGGAAACCCAAACTGCTCCCACTCCGAAACACCGTCCCACACTGTGCTCTCCTGATCCTACAGAGCTCCTGCAGAAGGAACACCCCAGGGCTGAGACACCCCAGGGCTGAGACACCTCAGGACTGCCCAGAGTGGCATTCTTGGGGTCAGTCAGGAACACCCCAAGGCTGAGGCACCTCAGGGCTGCCCAGAATGTTCTGGGGTCAGTCAGGAATACCCCAGGGCTGTCCAGAATGGCATTTCTGGACAGAATATTTGGACAGAATTCTGGACAGAATTCATTTCATGAATACCCCAGGGCTGAGACACCCCAGGGCTGTTTAGAACAGCATTTCCTGGGGTTGTCTCCGTGGGGTTCCCCAAAGGAGGAGCTCAGGCAGCCTCCCTGAGCTGCAGCGCCTCAGAGCCATCGCCGTCAGTCACACCCCGACAGCTGGTCCAGCCCACAGCTCCACACCACAACTTCCAGCCAAGGCCCTCATAGGGCTGAGTGATACATCTAATTACCATATCCTTAGAATAGATGTAATATAAATTTCATTACTCACTTAAAAGTTCTAAAGTTAACAGCATAAACTTGAAGTTGAGTAATTAAGTAATCCTTATATAGACACTTATTAAAGTATTTATACATATTATCTTAAATCTACATCTATCATTTTGCCAATTAAAATTAGGACTTTAATTGCAATTAAGTAATTTAATTGCCAATTGAACAGCAAAATTGCTAAGTGACTAATTTTAATGCCTATTTTAATTACCAATCATGACTGGGGAGGGAGCTAATCAAGCAGTATCAGAGTAATGATGTGAAAAAAAGCGGAGAACAAACATTCCAGACTCCACGCTTTTCAAAAAAGAGCTCCAAATTGAATAAGTGCAAACACAATCGCGGCCGTGTGGGGGAACGCCGGGTTTGGGAGCACTAAGGGCTGTGTTTAATCACAGCCA
Source organism: Agelaius tricolor (assembly GCF_023055355.1). Classification (NCBI taxonomy): domain Eukaryota; kingdom Metazoa; phylum Chordata; class Aves; order Passeriformes; family Icteridae; genus Agelaius; species Agelaius tricolor. Next base: position 35,675,983 of record NW_027269270.1, read on the forward strand.
CCTCGCCGTGCCCCGGGTGCTGCCGCCGGGGGCTCCGTGCGCCCGGCGGGGCTGGGCCGCCCCTCGCAGCTCCTGCGGGAAAGCAGCGCCTGCAGCCCAGCTCGGGGATCCCAGGGCACCCCAGCGCGGGGAGATGGGCACAGGGCAGGCGAGGGGAGCAGGAGCGCCGCTGGGCTGCCCAGGTGGGGGAACAGGCCCATGCACGCTCCTTGAGGTGCAAGCCCACCGGCCTGGCAGGCTCTGGGTGCCGCGGGGGAGCCTCTCCAGCCATGGCTCCTGTGGGGCCAGGCCAGCCCAGCCGGGCCCACAGGCCCCAAGGGGAAGTGCCTCTGGTGGTGCCATTTCCCATAAAAACCCCAAATCCCATAAAAACCCTGAATCCATGGCAGTCTGGGCTGCTATTTCCCATAAAAAACCCAAATCCCATAAAAGCCCCAAACCTATGGCAGCCCAGGCTGCCATTTCCCACAAAAGCCCCAAATCCCATAAAAGCTCCAAAGCCATGTCAGCCCGGGCTGCTATTTCCCATAAAAACCCCCAAATCCCATAAAAGCCCCGAAACCATGTCAGCCCGGGCTGCTATTTCCCATAAAAACCCCCAAATCCCATAAAAGCCCCGAAACCATGTCAGCCCGGGCTGCCATTTCCCATAAAAACCCCAAATCCCATAAAAACCCCTGAATCCATGGCAGCCCTGGCTGCTATTTCCCATAAAAAACCCAAATCCCATAAAAACCCCAAATCCCATAAAAACCCTGAATCCATGGCAGCCCGGGCTGCCATTTCCCATAAAAACCCCAAATCCCATAAAAACCCCTGAATCCATGTCAGTCCTGGCTGTCATTTCCCACAAAAGCCCCAAATCCAATATAAGCCCCAAAGCCATGGCAGCCCGGGCTGCCATTTCCCACAAAAACCCCCAAATCCCACAAAAGCCCCAAATCCCATAAAAGCCCCAAACCCATGTCAGCCCTGACTGCCATTTCCCATAAAAGCCCCCAATCCCATAAAAACCCCCAAACCCATGTCACCCCAGGCTGCGGTGCAGCCGGTGCCCCAGGGAGCACAGTCAGTCCTGTTTGGGGTGAGGCACCCGCGGGGGCTCCCGGGGCTGCTCCTCCCTGGCAGGAGCCGTGCGATGGCATCAGCACCACCGCCGGGAGGCCTCCACCCCTGCAGCCCCCAGGTGCCACTGGGGCGCTGGCCTGGCACTGGGGGAGCACTGGGAGAACTGGGGGGCACTGGCAGCAATGGGGGGCACTGGGGGGCACTGGGAGAACTGGGGGGCACTGGGAGCACTGGGGGGCACTGGGGGGCACTGGGGGGCACTGGGGGGCACTGTGGGAGCACTGGGGGCACTGGGAGAACTGGGGGGTACTGGGGGCACTGGGGGCACTGGGGGCACTGGGAGGGCACTGGGGGGCACTAGGGGGGCACTGGGGGGCACTAGGGGGGCACTGGCAGCACTGGGGGCACTGGGAGCACTGGGGGGCATTGGCAGCACTGGCGGGCACTGGGAGAACTGGGGGGGACACTGGGGGCACTGGGGGGCATTGGGAGCATTGGGGGGCACTGAGGATGCACTGGGAGCACTGGGGGACACTGACAGCACTCAGGGGGCATTGGCAGCACTGGGGGACCCTGGCACCCCTGAGGGGCACTGGCAGCACTGGGGGGTCCTGGCAGCATTTGGGGTGCACTGGCAGCACTGGGGGGTCCTGGCAGCACTGGGGGGCACTGGGAGCACTGGGGTGGCACTGTCAGCACTGGGGGGCACTGGAGGGCACTGGCAGCACTGGGGGGCACTGGCAGCAATGGGTGGCACTGTCAGCACTGGGGGGCCCTGGCAGCAATGGGTGGCACTGTCAGCAATGGGGGGCCCTGGCAGCAATGGGTGGCACTGTCAGCAATGGGGGGCACTGGCATCAATGGGGGGCACTGGCAGCAATGGGGGGCACTGGCATCAATGGGGGGCACTGTCAGCAATGGGGGGCACTGGCAGCAATGGGGGGCACTGGCAGCACTGGGTAGCACTGGGGATGCACTGTCAGCAATGGGGGGCACTGGCAGCAATGGGGGGCACTGTCAGCAATGGGGGGCACTGGCAGCAATGGGGGGCACTGTCAGCAATGGGGGGCACTGTCAGCAATGGGGGGCACTGGCAGCGTGGTGGGCAGCACCGAGGGCAGCACCAGCAGGGCCGGGCAGGGTCAGTGCTGTGCCCCTGGCAGCAGCTCCCTCCAACACCCCCTGGCAGGGCCTGAGGGAGCCCATAAATCAGAGGGGTTTGGGAAAGCTGCAAAGGGCAGCCCCAGAGACAGCAGAACTGTGCTCAGAGCCAAGCAGCAGCCATGGGATTGGGCAGCAGAAAAATTATTTAAACTGTAGAAAAGCAAGGACAAATAGAACAATGGTCTGTGTATTAATGCTTGTCTAGAATAACTCCCCAAGGTGCTGAAAAGTTTATCTAGTGAGATATTAGTGAGTTCTGAGCCTAATAATGGAGTTTTATCTGCTGCCTAAGATATGAGCTGATGACACCTTCCCATTTTCATATCCATGTAATGAGACTGATGCTGAAAAATAAAACATCTCAAGGCACGTTCCCCAGCAGTCCCACCCCGTTTGTGGTTTGTAAATAGGCCCTGGCCAACGATAGGGCTCGGTGGGCATGGCAGGGCTGAGCTTGTGGGGCATCCTCAAGAGGCTCCTGCAGCCCCTGTGCAGCTCCTGCAGCCCCTGTGCAGCTCCTGCAGCCCCAGAGCAGCTCCTGCAGCCCCAGAGCAGCTCCTGCAGCCCCTGTGCAGCTCCTGTAGCACCAGAGCAGCTCCTGCAGCCCCTTTGCAGCTCCTGCAGCCCCTGTGCAGCTCCTGCATCAGGCCCTTCCCTGCACAGACTCCCCTCACTGCTCACACCCTGTCTAACCTGCTGCTTGTCCCAGCAGGCAGTTTTGGCAGGGGAGGGATTTGCTGCCTCTCCAACAGAGCAAAGTTTCAGACCAGGCAGGAGGTGCTGGCACAAAGGGACAGTCGTGTGCCAGGGCCTGGGTGCCCTGCCTGGCCCAGGGGGTGCAGGGGGCAGTGCCAGGCCCCCAGAGCCACCCCTGTCCCCACAGCAGGGACACGGGGACAGCTGTGCTGGTGCCCTCACCCTGATCCAAGGGTGCTGTCACTCCAGTGAGCCCCCCGAGGGAACGAGGGTGGAGTGTCCTTCTGTCCAGCGTCACACGAGGGCTGAAGTCCCCAAACAGAGAAGGAGGCGCGGCCTGGAGCTGGTGTTGCCCCTGGGCAGTGGCAGCCCCAGCCCCAGTGCCAGCCCCAGCCCCAGCCCCAGCCGGGGTTCGGTGTCTCAGGGCAGCAGCAGCAGCAGCTCCCAGCTCCCCTCTGGCCTCGGTGGCAGCTCCAGCCCCGGACACTCGGTCCCAGGGCTCACTCTCGTGTTCCACCAGCCCACCAGGCCCCCAGCAGCTCGGACCCAGCTCTGATGTCCGTGAGGGGCTGGAGGCACACGTGAACCTGGATGTCCTGGTGTGAAGTCAGGGCGCGGGGGTCTCCCTGCCGGGCTGGGCTGTGAACGGGCCATCTCACAAGCACTCCGTTATCCCCCTCAGATATCCCAGAAACTTCAAGGGAGCGTTATTCTGCTCTTCCTCCCGCTCCTGGTGCCCTCCCGAAGCTCAGCCGTGCAGGCGGTGTCCGGTGACACGAGGTGTTTATCGCAGCAGTGCCCATTTCCCCGCAGTCCGTGCCAGTCCCGTGGGAGCCGCGTTGTCCCCGTGTCGCTGCCGGCCACTCGCAGCGCCTGCCAGGGCCCCGAACGCGGGGATGTTCCCGGTGCTCGGTGTCCGGGTCGGGTGCGGCGGGAGCGCTGCGGGCTGGGGCTGAGATCCGCGGGGGGAGAGGCTGAAGGGCCCGTATGGCGCTCGCTGCCGCCCGTCTGCTCCCTGCCCCGCCGCGCCTGCCGCCGCAGCGTCTGCCCGCCCGCAGGCAGCTGTGCCGAGCCGCGCCGAGCCTCGCCTGGCTGCGGGGGCTGAGTGCCGGGACCCCCTGTCCTGTCCTGTCCTGTCCTATCCTATCCTAATCCTATCCTATCCTGTCCTGTCCTGTCCTGTCCTGTCCTATCCTATCCTAATCCTATCCTATCCTGTCCTGGTCTGTCCTGTCCTGTCCTATCCTATCCTAATCCTATCCTATCCTGTCCTGTCCTGTCCTGTCCTGTCCTATCCTATCCTAATCCTATCCTATCCTGTCCTGTCCTGTCCTGTCCTGTCCTGTCCTAATCCTATCCTATCCTAATCCTATCCTATCCTATCCTATCCTATCCTATCCTATCCTATCCTGTCCTGTCCTGTCCTATCCTAATCCTATCCTATCCTATCCTATCCTAATCCTATCCTATCCTATCCTGTCCTGTCCTGTCCTGTCCTATCCTATCCTATCCTATCCTTATCCTATCCTAATCCTATCCTATTCTATCCCCACCCCCATCGTCTCCATCCTCACCCCCATCCCACCCCCATCCCCATCCCGTCCCCGTCCCCGTCCCCATCCCCGTCCCCGTCCCGTCCCCATTCCCATTCCAATCCCCATCCCCGTCCCATCCCATCCCATCCCATCCCATCCCATCCCATCCCATCCCATCCCACCCCATCCCATCCCATCCCATCCCATCCCATCCCATCCCATCCCATCCCATCCCATCCCATCCCATCCCCGCCCGCTGTACCTGCCTCCGCCGCGGGCGCGGAGCGGGGCGGAGCGGCCGGAGCCGGGAGCGGAGCCGGGAGCGGAGCCGGGAGCGGAGCTGGGAGGGGAGCCCGGTGCCGGGGGCCGCCGCGCCCCCTCGCAGCCGCCGCCGCGCGTCAGCGCCCGTCACGGCCCGTCAGCGGCGGCGGGTGACGGCAGCGCCGGGGGAGCGGCCCGGGGCCGGGGGGAGGCTGCCGGCGGGCGGGGGCGGCCCCGGGCTGACCCGCGTCCTCCCGGGCTGACCCGCGTGCTCCCGGGCTGACCCGCTCCTTCCCGGGCTGACCCGCTTCCCTCCGGGCTGACCCGCTCCTTCCCGGGCTGACCCGCTTCCCTCCGGGCTGACCCGCTCCATCCCGGGCTGACCCGCTCCTTCCCGGGCTGACCCGCGTCCTCCCGGGCTGACCCGCTCCCCTCCGGGCTGACCCGCTCCATCCCGGGCTGACCCGCTCCTTCCCGGGCTGACCCGCGTCCTCCCGGGCTGCCCCGCTCCCTCCCGGGCTGCCCCGCTCCCTCCCGGGCTGACCCGCTCCTTCCCGGGCTGCCCCGCTCCTTCCCGGGCTGACCCGCTCCCTCCCGGGCTGACCCGCGTCCTCCCGGGCTGACCCGCTTCCCTCCGGGCTGACCCGCTCCATCCCGGGCTGACCCGCTCCTTCCCGGGCTGACCCGCGTCCTCCCGGGCTGACCCGCTCCCCTCCGGGCTGACCCGCTCCATCCCGGGCTGACCCGCTCCTTCCCGGGCTGACCCGCGTCCTCCCGGGCTGACCCGCTCCCCTCCGGGCTGACCCGCTCCATCCCGGGCTGACCCGCTCCTTCCCGGGCTGACCCGCGTCCTCCCGGGCTGCCCCGCTCCCTCCCGGGCTGCCCCGCTCCCTCCCGGGCTGACCCGCTCCTTCCCGGGCTGCCCCGCTCCTTCCCGGGCTGACCCGCTCCCTCCCGGGCTGACCCGCGTCCTCCCGGGCTGACCCGCTCCCTCCCGGGCTGCCCCGCTCCCTCCCGGGCTGCCCCGCTCCTTCCCGGGCTGACCCGCTCCATCCCGGGCTGACCCGCTCCTTCCCGGGCTGACCCGCTCCATCCCGGGCTGACCCGCTCCCTCCCGGGCTGCCCCGCTCCCTCCCGGGCTGACCCGCTCCTTCCCGGGCTGACCCGCTCCCTCCCGGGCTGCCCCGCTCCCCTCCGGGCTGACCCGCTCCTTCCCGGGCTGCCCCGCTCCCTCCCGGGCTGCCCCGCTCCCTCCCGGGCTGCCCCGCTCCCTCCCGGGCTGACCCGCTCCTTCCCAGGCTGACCCGCTCCCTCCCGGGCTGACCCGCTCCTTCCCAGGCTGACCCGCGTCCTCCCGGGCCGACCTGTTCCCTCCCGGGCTGACCCGCTCCCACCCGGGCTCTTCCTCTGTCCCCTCTGTGCTGTCCCGCTCATCCCGGGCTCTCCCTCTGTCCCCTCTGTCCCTCTGTCCTCTCTGTGCTGTCCCGCTCATCCCGGGCTCTCCCTCTGCCCCCTCCGGGCTCTCCCCTGCCGCTGCTCAGCACTCCCGCATAGCCGAGGACTGGGGAGTGGTCTGTGTTTTGATTTGAGGGGTTTTTTGGTTTTTTTTGTTTTTTTGTTTGTTTGGTTTGGTTTGGGTTTAGTTTGGTTTTTCCCACCCACCACTCACCCCCCGATGTTCCATCACCACTCTGGTTCAGGGAGCATTCCTGCTGCAAGTGTTGGACCGGCTCCAGCCCTGGCTCTGGGGAGCTCAGCCTGGAGCAAAGGAGGCTCAGGGGGCCCCTGTGGCTCTGCACAGCTCCTGCCAGGAGGGCACAGCCGGGGGGTCAGGCTGTGCTCTGGGGAACAGGGACAGGGAACGGCCTCAGGCTGGGCCAGGGCAAGTTCCTTTCAGATATTGCAGAAAATTTCTTCCCTGAAAGCGCTGTCAGCCCTGACACAGCTGCCCGGGGCAGTGGTGGAGTCCCCATCCTTGAATGGATTTAAATTCCCATCCTTGAATGGATTTAAAACCCCCATCCTTGAACGGATTTTAAACCCCCATCCTCGAATGGATTTGAAACCTGTGTGCATGAGGCACGTGGGGACCGGGGTCAGTGGTGACCTCAGCAGTGCTTGGGGACTGGTTGGACTCGATGGTGAAAGCTTTTCCAACCCCAACAATGCCGTGATTCCCTGATTTTGGGATCCCACGGGCCCAGCCCTGCCCAGGGTGCAGCTGCTCCCCTCTGTGACGAGGAGCGCATGGCTGGGTTTGATGTCAGACACGCGTCCCCTGCGTGCAACCGATCCCAGCAAACAGACTATTTAAAGTGCCTGCTGAAGTTTCCTTACATAAAACATCTCCAGACTCGTCCCCCACGCACACACGCTCACACAGGCGTCGTTGGGTTTTTAGCTTGGCAGCGTTCTCCTAACAGGCTTGGCAATGCCGAAAGCAGTAACTACGCTGCAGAGTCTGTTACAGCTCCTCATGCTACGCACTCCTGAACTCCTGCTGGCTGACAGGCTGCCAGCCAGGCTGCAAGAATGGGAAAGCAGCCCCCAAACCATCCCAGGAACAGCACAGCCCCCCTGGCTGCAGGTGGGGCGGGGAAGGATCGGGGACAGGCAGCCCAGCCCCGCAGGGACAGATGACAGAGCTGCCCCATTCCCGCTCCTCCAGCAGATTACAGGGACACAGCTGCACTGTCCCTCTGGAATTCACGTGCGGCTGCCCCTGGGTGCCCTCGAGCCCCGCAGGAGCACCAGGAGGGGGTCCCAGGGCCAGCTCTGCCCACGGTGCTGGGGAGGCGTCCAGGGTCTGCACTGGCCATCGCCCACTGCTGTGGGAATGCTCTCAGGGACTGTCTCTGCCCCAGGCTCTGGAAAACCCCCAAAACACAGAGCTCAACTGATGTATTTGTGCCACAAACAGTCAAAAATAGCATAATTGCCCATTGTTTTCCTGTATTTTGGGAATTACTGACACAAGACACAGAAATCTGGAATAATTAACTGCTTTCGTTAAGTGAAATGTATTTTGTTGTTTTGAGTGAAACCCTTCCTCGGCTTGGGAAGGATTTGCTCAATGTATCTGAGGTCCTTCCCCTCGGCAGCATATTCCCTGGAAGACACTGCCAAGCAGGAAAACCAGCACCCACAGAAGCAGGGAGAAGGAGCAGGTTTGCAGCGAGGTCACACAGGGAGGAGCTGCTGGCCCAGCTCCAGATGGACAAGGCTGTCCAGAGGTCCTTGCACACGCAGAGGGGTCAGTGGCGAGCTCCAAAAGTGGCCCTGGGTCTGCTGGGAGCAGAAGCCAGGGGAGACACTCAACACAAAGCCCAGCATTTTTCCTCCAAGGTGTTTCTCATTGCAGGGGCCTGTGTGAGGTCCTGGGGCTTGGATCAGGAGCCACATCCCCGGTGCCAAAGCCGCCCGTGCAGAGAGGGGATGCTGGGGACACCACGGCAGCTGTCACCCATCCCGCTGTGCAGTGCAGGTGTGACACAGTGCCCGAGGGGTGTCTGCTCCCTCCCAGCCACCCAGGCTGCTCAGTGAGCCGGGCCCCAAACCAGAGGCTGAAGTGCTCCCCATTTTCTGTGGGATTTACGGCTCAAAGGAAACACAGGGGCTGCAGGGAACAGGGAACAGGAGCATCCGGGGGCTGAGGGGAATGGGGAACAGGAGCATCCAGGGACTGAGGGGAATGGGCACAGCCAGGGGCTGAGGGGAATGGGGAACAGGAGCATCCAGGGGCTGAGGGGAACGGGCACACCCTGGAACAGGCACAGCCAGGGGCTGCAGGGAACGGGGAACAGGAGTATCCAAGGGGCTGAGGGGAATGGGGAACAGGGAACGGGCACAGCCAGGGGCTGAGGGAATGGAGAACAGGAGCATCCAGGGGCTGTGGGAACGGGGAACGGGCACAGCCAGGGGCTGAGGGGAATGGGGAACAGGGAATGGGCACAGCCAGGGGCTGAGGGGAATGGGGAACAGGGAATGGGCACAGCCAGGGGCTGAGGAATGGGGAACAGGAGCATCCAGGGGCTGTGGGAACGGGGAACAGGGAACGGGCACAGCCAGGGGCTGCAGGGAACGGGGAACAGGAGCATCCAGGGGCTGAGGGAATGGGGAACAGGAGCATCCAGGGGCTGCGGGAACGGGGAACGGGCACAGCCTGGAACGGGCACAGGGGAACGAAGCCCACGGCCCCACCAGTGAGAGCCTGGCCCGCCCTGCCCCGGGGCTGCAGGGGCCCGTCCTTCCCCTTCGCCCACAGCTTAACAAAGCCATTTTCCAGCGGGGCTGCGAGCCCCGAGGCCTCCCGAAGCGGAGCTATTTTGAGTATTTTCCGCAGCATCTCCGAGCGCTGCTGTGCTCATGACTGGTGGGTGGGAGATGCACGCACGCAGATCCCCGGAGTGTGCCAGCCCAGCCTCCTCCTCCTCCTCCTCCTCCTCCTCCTCCTCCTCCTCCCGGCAGCGGAGCCCGGGCTGAGGCGGCGGCTCAGAGTCCCCAGCAGCCCAGGCTGTCCCGGGCTGTCCCTGCGGGGCTGGGTGGCTGTCCTGGCACCCTGGGTCACACGGTGCCTGTCAGGGGCCGTGTCCCCTGCCCAGGACATGTCCCAGCAAGGGGCTGCTCCAGGGATGGAGGGTTTGCATCCCTCCGTTCCCCCGGACAGGACAGCCTGGTTTGCACAGCACGAGGGTAATTTCTAGAGGAGACCCAGGTGTGTTTTGAATTCATGCTCTGAACCAAGGCCCTGGCAGTGTCCCAGCCAGGTGTGACACTGGGGCTGGAGCAGCCTGGGGCAGTGCAAGGTGTCCCTGCCATGGCAGGGTGGGACACAGTGAGCTGTGAGGTCCCTTCCATCCCAAAACATCCTGCACTCTCGGGTTCTGTGTTGCTGAAATGGCTCCTGAGGTATTAAAAGTCTTTTTCCCAGCCCCGTGACCGAAGAAGTTGAGATTCCTCAGCTCTGCTTTTCAAGTTTGTTTATTTTTCCTTATCTGTTCCATTCTTTCTCTGACCTGCTGAGATCTGTCAGGCAGGTCAGGCTGTGGCACAGTCCCTGCCCTTGGGGTAGTGTTGGCTTTTTATACTAAGAACTACGAAATTATTTACAATAATTTCCAATACCTATCACCTATGTTAGACAGTCTGCCTCTACTCTAAACCAATCCAGAAGTGCCAACATCACAGCAGAAGATGGAGGACAAGAAGAAGAAGAAGAAGAAGAAGGAGAAGGACAGGACACACCCAGATTCCTCCATCTTGCCTCTTGAACACCATTCTACATCCCCAAAATTCTACTTTTTCACCCTGTGACAAATTAACCATCATTCTACCCAAACCCTTGTGGCTTGTGAACCTTCACACAAAGTTGGGGATTGTTTCCATGGGCTAAAATGGAAGGCACAGGTGTTTGTGACTCCATGCCAAGGTCTCTGAGCCCCTGCCAGGGTCTGGAATCACCCAGGGCAGCCAGAGCGATGTCCTGGGCTCTGACACTGCAGCTCTGTGATGCTGAGCCCAGGCTATAAAGCACAAGCTCCTCTGTGCAGAGGCTGCTGGCACCTTCCATCCCTGCTGAAGGTCCTGATGACCAGGGACAGAGTGCGAGAGCCCCGAGCTGCACCCTGAGCCCACCCCGGCCTTGCCCAGGCTGCTGACACCTCCTCCACGGGGCAGGGATGTGGCTCAGCGCTGGGCTTGGCAGCAGTGATGGGTTCATGGCTGGGCTCTGTGTCTGAGAGGGCTTTTGCACCCCAAACCCTCCTGTGGCTCTGAGACAGCCCCCAGAGATGGAGCTCAGCACTGTCTGTTTGTCCTGCCGCCCGAGTGTTTGTCCTGCCGCCCGTGTGACAGTGCTGCCTCCTGCTAAAAGGCTCACGCTGTGCTGCAGGCCCCAGAAAAGAGAGGGAAAACACAGAGAAAAAACAGCTCCTGAGAGTCATGAGTCTGCAAAACTCGCCGTGTCAGCGATGGCTGCTGTCATTAGGGGGAAATGGCAGGGACAACAAACCCATTAATGCAGCTGTTAGTTGGACACAGGACCGTGTGGAGAACGGCGTTTGTAATGACGAGAATAGTTACTAAAATACCATTTTTGCTTTTTAAAATGCCTGACTTCAGTACAGAGTATGGAGGAGTTATGGTTTGAAAAGTTAATTATTTCCAGGAGCCGGGAGGGGGAACCGGGAGAGGGAACCGGGAGGGGGAACCGGGAGGGACCGGGAGGGGTCGGGAAGGTTCGGGAGGAGTCGGGAAGAGGAACTTGGAGGGTTCGGGAGGAGTCGTCCCGGTGCCGCTCCTGCTCCCGGCGGGGCTGAAGGCGGCCGGCAGCCGTGGGAACAGACAGACAGACAGACAGACAGACAGACAGACAGCGTTCGTGTGCGGACTGAGCGCAGCTGGAGCCGGGCAGGTGTGAGCAGAGAACGGCTCCTACGGCAGGGCAGCACGGGCTGCGAGAGCGCTGGGCTCCGGCTGCTGGGACAGGGATTGATTCCTGCAGGGACAGGGATTCCCCCAGGGGCAGTGATTCCTGCTGGGACAGGGATTCCTGCGGGACAGGGATTGATTCCTGCAGGGACAGGGATTGATTCCCGCAGGGACAGGGATTCCCCCAGGGGCAGTGATTCCTGCAGGGCAGTGATTCCTGCTGCAGGGCAGTGATTCCTGCAGGGACAGGGATTCTTGCTGCAGGGCAGTGATTCCTGCAGGGCAGTGATTCCTGCAGGGACAGGGATTCCTGCTGGGACAGGGATTCCCCCAGGGACAGGGATTGATTCCTGCAGGGCAGTGATTCCTGCAGGGACAGGGATTCCTGCAGGGGCAGTGATTCCTGCAGGGACAGGGATTCCCACAGGGACAGTGATTCCTGCAGGGGCAGTGATTCCTGCAGGGCAGTGATTCCTGCTGCAGAGCAGTGATTCCTGCAGGGCAGTGATTCCTGCTGCAGGGCAGTGATTCCTGCTGCAGGGCAGTGATTCCTGCAGGGCAGTGATTCCTGCAGGGCAGTGATTCCTGCAGGGGCAGTGATTCCTGCTGCAGAGCAGTGATTCCTGCAGGGCAGTGATTCCTGCTGCAGGGCAGTGATTCCTGCAGGGGCAGTGATTCCTGCTGGCACAGTGATTCCTGCAGGGCAGTGATTCCTGCAGGGCAGTGATTCCTGCTGGCACAGTGATTCCTGCTGGCACAGTGATTCCTGCTGGGACAGTGATTCCTGCTGCAGGGCAGTGATTCCTGCAGGGACAGGGATTCCTGCTGCAGGGGCAGTGATTCCTGCAGGGCAGTGATTCCTGCTGCAGGGGCAGTGATTCCTGCAGGGGCAGGGATTCCTGCTGCAGGGGCAGTGATTCCTGCAGGGCAGTGATTCCTGCTGCAGGGACAGTGATTCCTGCAGGGCAGTGTTTCCTGCAGGGCAGTGATTCCTGCTGCAGGGAGCAGCGTGTGCAGGTGTAACGCACTGTGCTGCACACTCCGGCTGTGCCTGGAGCTGCTCCCCAGGGAATTCTGCCCCTCTGCCCCTGTGCTCAGGTGAGAGCCCACCTGCAGAGCTGCCCCAGCCCTGGGCTCCCACAGCAGAGGGACCTGGAGCTGCTGCAGGGAGCCCAGAGGAGCCAGGAGCTGCTGCAGGGCTGGAGCCCCTCTGGGGCCAGGCTGGGAGAGCTGGGAATGCTCCCCTGGAGAAGGGAAGGATCCAGGCAGAGCTCAGAGCCCCTGGCAGGGCCTGAAGGGGCTCCAGGAGAGCTGGAGAGGGACTGGGGACAAGGGATGGAGGGACAGGAGCCAGGGAATGGCTCCCAGTGCCAGAGGGCAGGGATGGATGGGACATTGGGAATTGGGAATTCCTGGCTGGGCTGGGATTGCCAGAGCAGCTGGGGCTGCCCCTGGATCCCTGGCAGTGCCCAAGGCCAGGCTGGAGCAGCCTGGGACAGTGGGAGGTGTCCCTGCCATGGGATGGGATGGGATGGGATGGGATGGGATGGGATGGGATGGGATGGGATGGGATGGGATGGGATGGGATGGGATGGGATGAGATGGGATGGCATGGGATCTAAGGTCCCTTCCAGCCCAACCCATTTTGGGATTCCCTGATCCTACAACCACGAGGGTCTCCAAGCTTCAGTTCCTCTTCTCTCCTCTCAGCACTTCTTTGCTGCCAGCCAAGCTCACTGGAATTCAGCACAAGTGTAGGATGGACGCACACCCAGTGGTGCAAAAATGTACACTCACCCTTTCCCAACAATGGAATAATCATGGAGAAACATGCAATTAATCATGCATAGTAAATAATTTAGTCTTTTTTTGCAACACATGAAGCACAGTGAGTAAAAAATCAGTGATTTGAGAAGAGTAGTATTAAATAAAACTATGCAAAATGAAGCTCAGCCTGCGCACTGAATGGAGGAAAAACTGGGTTTTATTCAATTTTAATTAAATGGGATCTGGTTCTTCAATATGGAAAAACTAGATTAAAACTGAGGCAAAAATTGAATCCCATTAATATTACCAGTAAATAAAAATACATTATTTTTTGGTTGAGGGAGCTTTAATAATAAGAGGCATCATAAAGAGAGAAATCAAAACTGGATTGTACATTCACCAGATTGTTCAATACAAAAGCCAACAAAATTAGCCCATATTGATGTGACAAGCAAGAAGAAATATATTAGTTTCCAGCTCACAACATTCGTCTACAAGGTATCATTGGAAAACCGAGTCAATTTTGATATCAGTCAGATCCCGATTAAATGAGGCCACGCTTGCAGCAGCAGCAGCCCCACGGGCCTGGCCCCTCCAGGAGAGGAAAATGGATTTATTGCAGCCCCTGCCCTGCCCTCCAGCAGGGCCTGGTGGGCAGGGCTGCCAGGCTGGGGTGGGCAGTGCAGCCACTGCCACCTCTGGGGCAGGAAAGCCCAGGAAAGGTCTTGTTTTAATATTTGCAGTGAGATTTCATGTTTGAAACGATGCTGTGGGTCAGCCTGGATAGTGAGGGCTGTCTGCTGCCTGTCATGGAAGGTGACGTGTTCCAGGGATAGAAATATGTGTTTCCAAGGCTCTTCCAGGAAAAGAAAAAAAAATGGGTCCAGGAGAGAGATTTCCTAATATCCATACCTTAAAAACGTGATACTAAGCAAACAAACTGAAAACCAAATATTTTTTACCTGAAGTGTTTCTGCTGGCTGGGGACAGAGCAAGAGCTGCAAATGGAGAGTGAGGTTCAGGGAATAAGTCAACATTGAAGGAAATATGATAATAATATGAACAACAATATGAACTATATTAGTAACAATAATAGCAGTAATAATAATAGCATTATTATTATTATTATTATTATTATTATTATTATTACCCTTTATATATATATATATATTATTATTATAACCCTTTTTAAGGGTTAGGGTGAAATATTTTAATCAGGTATTCTCTGAGGCATATTATTATATATTATATTATATATTATATATTATATATTATATATTATATATTATATATTATATATTATATATTATATATTATTATTACCCTTTATATATATATATATTATTATTATAACCCTTTTTAAGGGTTAGGGTGAAATATTTTCATCAGGCATTCTCTGAGGCATATTATTATATATTATATTTTAGTTGTTATTATTATTATTATTATTATTATTATTATTATTATTATTATTATTATTATTATTATTACCATATATATATATATATATATATATAACCCTTTTTAAGGGTTAGGGTGAAATATTTTCATCAGGCATTCTCTGACAAATGGAAAGTGCCCTGTTGAGTGATCTGCCTAACAAGGCTCCACGCAGGTGTCCAGAGCAGCTCGTGCCTTGCTCTGCCGGGAAGGGCAGAGAATTAAAGGGCTGTGAGGAGGCAGGAGCACCCCGCTGCCTGGACAGCCTCCTTGCCAGTGTAACCTGGTAATTGTGCTGGAGCCTGGCCTCCTCCTTTGCCTCAAATCCTGAAATGTTAATTTTCATCTCTGATTAAGCTGCAGACCAGTCGAGGCTCCTTTTATTAAGTCAGGCAGACTCCTACCTGCTTCCCGAGGGCTAAATTTGGCTGGCAAAGCCATTGTAATATTGTGTAATTAATTTGCCAGTCAAATAATTTCTGCAGGGCTCTAATTTACTTATCTGTCTGCAACACTAATGAATCTCCCAGCTCAGTACTTTAATCATGTTTTCTGCCTTTTTATCTCCTTTTTTAACTCCAACTTTCCTAATTGTTTGCTATGGGCTCATCTGTCACCTGTATTTTGGGGCTGTGTTTGTTCTCACAACAAAAGGCAGCCAAGCACGTGGACTCTGTAGCTCTCCTTCATGGCTGGGAGCTGCTGGAAGCCTTCCTTGCTTTATTCTTCAATTCCAACACGCAAGAGAGCTGAGTCAGTAAAAATCAAGATGCAAAGATCCAGGAGAAAAAGCCATTTGTATTTGGAGGAGTCAAGGTAGTAACTTCATTCCAGCTCGTGTAACCTGTGTGCAGAACTTCCTAAAGGTCATTCTGAGCACTCTATTGCCTGATTAGTGCCAGTGGGAAATAGGTTTCAAAAAATAGGGATATGACACCTGAGGACAGCATTGGTGGCCATGGTGGTGGTGGGTTGATGCTTGGATTCCATTATCTGAAAGCTCTTTTTCAACCTTAACAATTCTTTGATACTTTGAAATGTAACATTGGCAAGTTTTTACTTGCTTAACTTTGCAAATCACAAGTCTGTAGTAATTTTTTGTTTTTCTAACAAATTTATGACATAAAATACTGCAGTAAGTGGCACATTCCTGTAGTGTTAAGTACTTCAGTGTGGTTCCAACACACCAACTCTGATGTTTGTCACTACACAGTTTTCCTGGTCTCTAATGGGAATGTTTTGTGAAGGAGAACAGGAATGCTCAATAAAAGATAAATAATCATACAGAATCACAGAATCCCAGGATCAAGGTTGGAAAATCCCTCCAGGATAAGGAGTCCCAGCTGTGCCCATGCCCACCCTGTCCCCAGCCCAGAGCCCTGAGTGCCACCTCCAGAATTCCTGGGACACCTCCAGGGATGGGCACTGCAAACCTCCCTGGGCAGCTGCAATCCCTGAGCCCCCTTTGCATGGGGAAATTCCTGCTGTGCCCACCCTGAGCTGCCCTGGGCCAGCCTGAGGCCGTTCCCTCTGCTCCTGTCCCTGTGCCCTGGGATGATCCCAAATCCCCCCGGCTGTGCCCTCCTGGCAGGAGCTGTGCAGAGCCACAAGGGCCCCCTGATCCCCCTTTTCTCCAGGATAAGAGGCTGGAATTCAGGTTGGAATTCTGCACCCCCTCGTTTGGATACCTCAAACAAATCGATGATATGGCCATGTGATGAAAGAAGAAGAATCTGATGTATTTAAGTATAAATGGCTGGTGCCAGGTGGGCTCAGGTGTTACAGGAGGTGTCAGACACACCTGGGAGCAGAGACCCACAGCTCTGGCATTGCTCCAGGGCTGGATCCACCACATCAATCCTCTCACCTGTTTGTTTTACACCACGGGGCTCTGCTGCTGCACTCTACTGAACGGGAGCGCTGGTTTTCAGAGGGAACTTGGAGTGTGAACATTTAATCCTGGGAACAAGTGCCGTGGTAGGAAGCTGTGCTAGGAGGAAACACAGACTTGTCCATCTGTGTCCTCAGAGCCCTGCTGTGATCCCTGTTCCCATGCAGCCTGGGGACTTGGGAGCAGAGCTCTTGTAGGCTCCACCAGCGTGCACGAGAGTCGCTTGGAAAACAGCGAGTTTATGCTTGGAAAACTCGAGTTTGTGCGTGTGTCTGACGAGAATTGATGAAAAATCAGAAACTTGAGTAGATCAAAGAAAAGCCCATCCCAGGGCCTCCCTGAAAGGCTGAGGTTCCCTCCCGAGGTACCAGGAATGAGTTAATCCCACCAAGGAATGCGGAGGGGCTGCCAGATAACAGAGTGACATTGTTTTTCCCTGATGTCAGCACAGAAACCCAAACACAAAGAGGTGAATGTAGTCCTTGGAGGCAGCTGAATGTGGAGCTTGTGCCGGCATCCAGCCGCATTGAAACAAGATGACAAAGTGTTTCCTGGAAGCAGGGGCTGGCTCCGGCCAGCTGGGCCGGCCACCGAGCTGGGGAGGATCAGGGATGTGCCCTGGTGGTGGGGAGGGGATGTGCCCTGGTGGGGAGCTCAGGGATGTGCCCTGGTGGTGGGGAGCTCAGGGATGTGCCCTGGTGGGGAGGATCAGGGATGTGCCCTGGTGGGGAGCTCAGGGATGTGCCCTGGTGGTGGGGAGCTCAGGGATGTGCCCTGGTGGAGAGGATCAGGGATGTGCCCTGGTGGTGGGGAGCTCAGGGATGTGCCCTGGTGGCAAGGATCAGGGATGTGATTGTGCCCGGAGTAGGACAGGGCCCCATCCTGCTCCCTGCTGTTTATGAACACACAGCTCTGCTAGGCCTGGGGCTTCACCCCATAATTCACATCCATCCATGGGCATTTTATTTTCCTTCTTGGTCACCTTATGGCAGCTTATTTTCTCCTGCAGCATCCTAGTGCTGTATCTTTCCTGAATAATTCACCTTTTCTGTGTTTGGTAGGTGATGAGGTCTAGAGGATAGTTAGACCAGGCTAGAAGAGAAGCCTTGTTTCACTTCAATATAGGCAGCACTTTTATTGCTGCCACAGGGACAGGAATTAAACACTTGCTGATAGGCTCTGGATGTGGAGCTGCTCTTCTCAGCAGGCAGAATGTGCTCTGCCTTCATCCACTTCCCAGAGGGGAAGCTCCACAACTTAGTGACTGTCCATCACAGCTGACAAATCCATAACACCATAGTAATGTCTGTACTATTCATTTTTGGCTATTCCAAACTCTACAGGAAAGTAAACAAAAGGAGAAAAAACTGAAGAGAAAGATTTAAATTGCTTTGTGTTTTTATTGCAAGGTTGGTATTAGCACCCATGGCTCAGCCTGGTGAGGAGCCACGGCCACTCTGCACATTAGGTTACACACAAACCAGAGTTTGTAACCAGATCCAGTAACTCCCAGAAAGCAGCTTCTTAAAATCTGGCTGGAAGAAAGTCAAGCCATAAGCACTGTTTTCTGACAGGATGGAAAAACCTGAGTGGCCAAGGTTATGGATGTCAAAATGGGAATGGCTGGGTGAGAAGGGCCCTGAGGGATTGGTATTGCTGCTTGTGGGAGAATAAATTGAATTAATTTATTTAATAAATTAAATATAGTATCCAGTATTCCTCCCTGTGAGGGAGGTGAGGTCCTGGTACAGAGCAGCTGGGGCTGCCCCTGGATCCCTGGCAGTGCCCAAGGCCAGGCTGGACCCTGGGGCTGGGAGCACCTGGTACAGGGGGAGGTGTCCCTGCCATGGCAGGGTGGATGGGATGGCATTTAGGGTTTCAAACCCTCTACACACGAATGGGATGGGATTTAGGGTTTCATACCCACCCAGGCTGTGAGCTGTGGGGTGGCTGGGCTGCACACACGAATGGGATGGGATTTAGGGTTTCAATGCCCCCAGGCTGTGAGCTGTGGGGTGGCTGGGCTGCACACCCGAATGGGATGGGATTTAGGGTTTCAAACCCTCCAGGCTGTGAGCTGTGGGGTGGCTGGGCTGCACTGAGGGCACGCAGCACTGCCATGGAAATGGCGTTTGGGTTCTGACACCGGCGGCACCGCGCAGCTCCGGTAAAGGCAATAGACGACGCTGGTTCTGCTGGGTCTCCGCACGGGAACAACGTGTTTGGGTTCCTCTCCGTCAGCACCAGGGCTCCAGACCCGCCGGGTCCTGTCCCCGCTAGGGCATCAGCACCGCGGGCTGCCCCAGGCCCGGGGCTCTGCCTGCGGCTCCCCGCACACGGACGGGCCGCTGCCACCCCCGGGGCTCCGAGTCCTGGTCCCGGGGCTCCGTGCCCGTGTCCCGGGGCTCCACGGCTGTGTCCCACTCCGTGCCCGTGTCCCGGTGTCGCCGGGGGGGCTCCGTTGCCGTGTCCCGGTGCGGGCGGAGCGCGGTGCCGGCAGAGGGAGTTGTGTGGGGACAGAGCGAGACAGGACCGGCGCCAGCACAGGCCGCAGCCCGCCCTCCATTTGGGGGCGCCCGGCGAAAGGCCCTCACAGCCGGGGATGTAGCTCAGTGGTAGAGCGCGCGCTTCGCATGTGTGAGGTCCCGGGTTCAATCCCCGGCATCTCCAGGCGTTCTTTTTTTTCTTTATTTTATTTATTTTTTTTTCCCGTCTCCCCGCGCGGCCGCTGGTTCCGCCGGGCCACGCTAGCCCCGCGCCTCCGGCCCGGCCCGGCCCGGTGCTGCTTCCTCCCGCCCGGGAGCCCTGCGGGGAAAATCAAAGCGCGGCGTCACAAAACGCGGCGGCTTCTCCGCCGGCAAAAAGAGAAACTGCATTGGCCGGGAATCGAACCCGGGCCTCCCGCGTGGCAGGCGAGAATTCTACCACTGAACCACCAATGCGCGCTGTTACAGTATTTCCCGCCCCTGCCTGAAGGAGCTCACCAACAGCACCGATGGCATCGACGGCACCGCGCCTACCTGCCTCACTCTGTCCCCCAGCCCCACACAGCACTTTCCAGCCATCATTTCCAGGGCAAAAAAAGTTTTTAAAAAGTCAGCACTAGCCATTCTACATTGTTCCTCTAAAGGATTAAAAAAAACCCTGCAAAAGTGTATAATGCACCCACCATACACGCCACAGAGTCTGGCCTGGCTGTTGGTTTTGGTCTTGTTCATCTCTCACAGATGCAAGATGTCACTAATGATTATTTCTGTAACAATTTTAAAAACTTTTTTTTCCTCTGCATATTCTTGGAAAACTTATTTTGTTTCTAAGCATTCTGTTTGTATCAGGGATAAACTAATATTATCCCTTGAATAAGCAAGGAGTGATTTAATGGAAGAACTTCAGGAAATTACAGGTGAAGGTTTCCAAGATTCTTTACCCCTAGCTCTATGGTTGGAGTCGATCTTAAAGGTCTTCTTCAACCTAAATAGTGCTGTGATCGTTCTTTACATTTAAAAGCTTTCAGATCAAGTCACAAAAGTGTATTTTTGTTCCTTTTCCACCCTGGAAGGACTTTGCCAGGGGAGGCCAGCAGTTAAGGGCTCAGAGGCTCAGCTGACCCACAAAGGAGTCATCAGAGTATGCCCACAATGGTCTCTGTGACTTGCCAGGTGATGACATTTCAGCACACTGTGCTGTGTGTGGTGATGTCAGCAGTGAGTCCCAGATTGTGCTGTGACATGGCCATGCTGTGTCCCAAAATAAACTATCAATTTGCCTTGGACACGCTCCCACAAACAGCCACACGTGAGCCAGAGTCCAAGGAAAAGCTGCAACAAGTGCTTCACATCAAGGGAACGTGGAGATTTACGTAAAAAAGTGCTGGAGAACAGGGCCTGGACAGGAGGAACAGCTACAACCACCCACCTCGCACAGGTCAGAAGCAGGTGTTTTCTGGCTCAACCTTCTGGCCATGTTCCAGTGTCCTGTGCTTGGATGTGCATGGACACCACAAGGTAACAACCCAGCACAGCTCCCTTTCCTTCTCAGCTTCGGCTGCCAGAAGACAACATAATAAAAACTGTAAGTAATAATTATCATTTAGGCTGTGGCTAACGGTTGGATTAGTCAGCCTAGCAAAACTGTTTTCTCAGACAAGCCCGGGACCAAAACCCCACAAGCACTCAGGCAAAAGATTTTCATATTGGGAAGCCCTAATTCCCTGTTTTACTGTGTCTGTAAACTGAAAAACTGTTTTCTCAGACCAGCGCAGGACCAAAACCCCTCCAAGCATTCAGGTAAAAGATATTCACATTGAGAAGCCCTAACTCCCTGTTTTACAGTGTCTGGGAGTCAGCCACACAGAGGCCTCCCCTCCTGTTCTCCACCTCCTCTCACTGCCGGTGAGCCGGGGCTCTGCCAGGCAGGGACACCTGGCACCATCTGTGCCCAGCAGCTGGGACCAGCAGCGTGCCTCGGAGAGGGGCACGGAGCCAAAGAACCGTGGGCTGGCTGAGCCTGGAGAAGCCCTGGGAGATCACCGGGTCCAAGGGGTCACTCGGCGCTGGCAGGGCACCTCTGATCCCTGTCCCCAGGTGTCCCTCTGCTCTGGGGGGCAGGCAGAGCAGAATGTGCTGTCTGTGCCACAGTTTGGAGAATTATTGCACAGAGGGTCCCACAGTGACAGACTGGGCACTGCCTGTTCCCAGAGCAGAAATGGCAGCTGTCCTTGCACTCATGGTTAGCAACTCACAGAACAGTTTCCCATGTCCCTTGGACTGCTGTGCAAATGCTCAGAACATCTGGGAGTGTTGGCTGAGGTCCTGCAGGGAATTCTGTCACCAGGAGGAGTTTGGGACTCCCAGGCCTCCCTGGGGCCCAATGTCACCCCAGAACATGCCCTGGGAACCCGTTCCCAAGCTGAGTGAGCCAGGCTCACACTTGGCTTCCCTCAGAACTGACTGGGAGTAGGAGGGTGCTGAACGGGGCAGAAATCGACACCTGCAATATGAGAAATGGTGCTCCAGAGCCTCAGAACTGCAGAAAATCTCACAGGGTCAGTTCAGCTGAGTAGGAATCAGAACCCTACTCCAACAGAACAAGTTCTAAGGGGTTCCTTGCCTTAGTTGTTACAATGGCTGGGAGAGTATTCCCTGCCAAGCTGCAGTGCAGAGGGATCTGTTCTGTGTGCCCCAATGGACACAGCACTGTGGCAGCAAGCCCAGAGCAGGTCACGGAGTTGCTGAGGGGACTGGAGCTCCCTGTGAGCTTGAGAAAGCTGGGCCTGTTCAGCCTGGAGGGGAGCAGCCTCTGGGGACACCCCAACCCCTAACCCTAAACCCTACACCCTGAGGGACACCTAAACCCCTAACCCTAAAACCTGAGGGACACCTCACAGTCCTTTGCAGTGTCTGAAGGGGTGTACAGCAGAGCCAGAGAGGGACCCTTCACCAGGAGCTGCAGGGAGAGGGCAACGGGGAATGGCTTCACACTGACAGAGGGGAAATTTAGGTTGGATATGTGGAATAAATCCTTCCCTGGCTCAGGTTCCCACAGAAGCTGTGGCTGTCCCCGGATCCCTGGCAGTGCCCAAGGCCAGGCTGGACACTGGGGCTGGAGCAGCCTGGGACAGTGGGAGGTGTCCCTGCTTCTGGCTGAGGCCTGACAGGGCAGAGCCCAGGAGCTTCAGGTGTTCCTGCTGTGCCCCTCTGAGGAGGATGCTGCAGCTCAGGGCCACCCGCAGCCTCTCTCCCCAAGTTCAGCTGGTGCACTGTGACAGGAACAAGGCTGGGTTCATAGGCAGTGGTAAATCCGCTCAAATCAAGCCTAAAAGTGCAGGTGGGGCTTTCCTGGGGTGTGGCAGTGGGTATTGTTGCTTCCCTCCTGCCTGCTGGCTTGGACACGTGCTCCCCTGTCTCGTGGAGGGACTGTGCAGTCATCCCATATAAAATGGGCGTTGCACTGATCTTTGTCCTGGCACATGAAAATGGGAAGTGTGATGGCACAGCTGTACCTGTGCCGCTGGCTCTGGTCCACCTCCTCATGTGGAGCTGTATTAAACCATGTACCACCTGAAGGAGCAGCTGAGGGAGCTGGGAAGGGGCTCAGCCTGGAGAAACGGGGGATCAGGGAGGACCCTGTGGCTCTGCACAGCTCCTGCCAGGAGGGGACAGCCAGGGGATTTGGGATCATCCCAGGGAACAGGGAGAGGAGCAGAGGGAATGGCCTCAGGCTGGGCCAGAGCAGGCTCAAGGTAGACATCAGGTTGAAAATTTTTAGAAATCCAGGAAGAATTTTTCACAAAAGTGTGGTCAGGCCTTGGCAGGGCTGCCCAGGGAGGTTTGGAGTGCCCATCCCTGGAGGTGTCCCAGGAATTCCACAATGTGGAACTCAGGGCTCTGTGCTGGGGACAAGGCAGGCATAGGGCACAGCTGGGATTTGGTGGTCTTGGAGGCTTTTTCCAACCTTAGGGATTCTGTGATTCTCTAAATGGAGATCTTAGAAATAAAGCCCAATGAGTAAATCAGAGCACCATGAAGCACAGCAAACCTCTGTGTAAGAACCAGCTGGTGTTTCACTAACTCACACACCAGGCAAGCCCAGTCAAGACTTCCAAAGCACTGAAGATAACAAGAGGCCTTGCAAAATGGCTTCTCAAAGCCTCTCCATAAAGGTTTCCCAAGTGTGTTCTTATCTCCTCTTCCGGAGTGCAGAGAAATTGCTCCATCCCCGGCGAGTTCTCCGCTGAGTGGAGCACACGCACATCAACTCGATTTTAACAGGTCACGGAATAAGCCGGGCATTTAAAAATATCCACCTACCCAAAAGGACAAATGAATCCGTGCTGTGGAGCCCTCAGCAAAGATGGTTGGAACAAAACAAACAAAACAATCCTGGTAATCTTTTAGGGGAGACTTATAATGTAGAACAACTTGTCAGTGCGGGTTAAAGTTTTAAGGCCTAGCAATTTTGACAGCGTCCCTTTGAGCACAGCGAGCGCACGGGGACGAGCAGGACAGCAAAAGGTCACTTGGTCACACATATCTGCTGCCTCTCTGAAGTTTAGCTCAAGACCCACCAGGCACGTCCCAATTAATTATTTAAATCTGCAGGGAGAAATATTTCAGTAGATGAAAAAGCATAATCTGAAATTCTGGGGAAGGTACAGGATGGCTGGCATGGTGCTGAGGGAAAATGGGGCGAGATATCCCTGCCACAGGACACAGAGGAGCCACTCCCATCCAGGAATGCTGATTGCTCCAGATACCAGCCTCTCAGGGATTTTCCAATATCCTTTCTTTTTCAATGGAATCGTTCTGGATCACAAAAGGTCACTGAAACCAAATTGACAATGATACATGTGGTTATTTAAAATAACTCTTCCCGGCACAATTATTGATGATGTTGCTGGCAATCTGTAAGTTCCTTATAAATGCATGGACACCCTGAAACTGTTCATCCCAGATCCTGCCTAAAGTGTCCCAAAGGAAAGCCATCAGGCAGGCAATGCTGGGGAAATGGGCACTGGAAACAAACAGGAGACTCAAATCCTGGATTTATTCATTACAGGATACCAGCCTGGGAATTTTAAAAAGTCACTGTATGTGTCTTTGAACAGGTTTTCTAAGCTTTTCCTAATCAATTCAATGGAGAAAATACCTGGATAAACAGCAGACATGTACAGTCCCAGGGCTGGTTTTCATCTGTCATTGTCTGAGAGAAAAAAATAATACAGCACAAATTCTGAAGAGCCTTTTGCCTTGCTTTTGCTGAATACAGTTTCTCACTCCAGCACATGTACAGAAAATAAATTTAATAGGTTTTTCTTTTCATATTTCCTGCCACAACAAAGCTCCTTAAACGTTTAAAGAGAAAATAACTACTCTTGACTAGTCCAAGCAGTCTTGCTTTCTAAAAGATACTGTCCTCCTTCTTTTCTTTACCAACGAATTCACATTGTCCATCAGACCTAGCTGGGCCATTTGCCCCAGAAAAACACGGATGCTCCACATCCCTTCCTTCCATTCCCTCCTGTGCTGCCATTGCAGGGAGAGGCCAATTAATTACGGTGTTTGTTCTGCCACCAAGAACGTGACCCGTGACCTTATTCTTTTAAAGCTGCAATTCTTGCACTTGTTTCTGTGGCTCAGCCCTGGTGCGGGATCTCGATGGGACAGCCAACAATCAGACATAATTACAGTGATAACACACCGTAACAGGAAAACCAGCCCCTCTCTCTCCCTCAGAGCACTGGATTTATCTGCTGCAGGGCAGGGGAACACCTGAGCAGCAGCAGCAGCAGCAGCAGCAGCAGCAGCAGCAGCAGCACATCCTGCTGGGCGGTGAGCTGAGCACGGGGAAAGCCATGGGCTGCACCTGCAGTGACACCCGACACCCCCGGGCCGAGACGGGAATGATTGCAATGCCTCACCACAGCCACCACCGGGCACTTGCATTTTCCATCGGCAGGACCTACCCTGGATCCTGCTGGAAAAATCCCAGCAGAGAAATTCTGCATCTGTTTCTGTCCCTTTGTCTCAGCTCTCCTGCAACTGTCACCACCCTTGCTCCTCACAAAGACATTTTCCTCAAGACAGATTAGCAGAAAACATATTTGTGAACGTATGAACAGATTTTCTTCTTATGATACATAACTTTGGCATGCAGTCAGGAAACGATGATGATCTTTTTCCCCATCTTCCCTTGCTAATGAAGAGAAACTGCCTCTGGGGTTGAGGACAAAAGGTGAACTCTCCCTGCACACAATTTACACCTGCTGAGCACATGATTTCGGGCATCTGAAATTCCTGTCTTGGCAGGTGTCCCGGGGACCAAGCCACACGCACGGAGACTTACTCTGGAGGTAATATTTTCATCCAGGCATTAAATAAAAAACAGACTTGAGAGGGATGAAATTTGCAATACTTTCAGGCATCTCATTTTTTTACTTAACCTTGTAAAATTCTTTCACTCTTCAAACTTATGAAGCCCAATGTTAAACAATCGGTAACGAAGATAAAAAGACTGTAGTAGTTGAACAGAAGCCTACAGTAGGGGAGGGAGCAGCCCATCCCTGTTTATTGGTAGCTGCACTGTGAAGGTGAGGAGAACCTTCCCTAGAAAGTGAGATTGCTTGCGATCTTTATGAAGTTTTCACTTTCCCTTTATGAGGAGAGTAGTACAATGCTCTCATTTTCTTCCCCCTTCAAGATTTTGCAGGTAGGAAAAAGCTGATGAGACACAGCAGTACTGGGGTGCACAAAATGATCACTTGGAAACTGGCCATAGATACATTTTGCACTCAAAAACTGCCCTGTATCAATCAAAATTTGTCATACATGAACACTGACAGTGCAGCTACATGTGGGTAGACAACCACTTTGAGGGGTGGGAAGAAAGGGGATTCTCCTAGCTCTAACAACTATTTGTTAGAGATGGATGAAACAACATCTAGTGCCATCTTGGAACACATATATGGGGTAGGCATATACATCCAGAATTTGTGTGTTGGGTCATGATGAAATGATTTGCCAGAAAAAGCATATTAATCCTTTTTTTTTTTAAATTTTATTTTATTTGTATCCCAATTATTCTTCCTTTGTGCTCCAAACACCACACACCTTAAAACCATATCCTTAGAAAACAATGAATCATTGTCTGGTCTTTTCCCTTTTATTTTCAATTCTTTCTCTTCAGTTGACAGCTTCTAAGCCAGAGTATCTTCTAATTCCAGCTGCCACTCAAGATCTTAGCTCCTTTTAAGAGCACTAATGTTCCTGGGATAAACACTGCTCTCCCATCACCCATCCCCAGTGACTGAATATCACTGACTTTGCAGAACTCACGAAACCCAATCCTTGCAGTTGTTTACTGACTGGAAATGACACCCAGACAGCTGAAGACCACGATCATCTGCGCGGGCGGCGGAGCCGAGCCCCACGCGTGGGCCGCAGGCCTCCGGTACCGCCTCCGGTACCGCCACGGGCGCGGTCCCGGGGAGGGGCCGCCATGGGCGGCGACCCCCATCACGCAAGGCCGGGGATGAGGAGGCCGCAGCGGGCCCCTCCCCGCGGGCCCAGGCCGCAGCGGCGGCGCTCCCGCGGCCTTGGCGGGGCAGCCGCGGCCCCGGGCGGGGAGCAGGGCGGGGAGGCGCCGGCGGTGTTCGAGGCGGAGCTCGGGGGAGCCCGGCTGGCTGCTGCAGGCGGAGGGCGGGCAGGGAGAGAGCCGCCCTCGCTGATCTCCTCCCGCGGCCGGCGAGCAGCCCGCAGAGGGACGCGGGCTCCCGGCGCTCCGCAGTAAGTGCCTCTCGGGTCCGGCTCAGCGGGGTCCGAGCCGCGGCGGGCGGGATGAGGGAGCGGGGCTGGCCCGGACGCGCGGGTGGAGCGCCTTGAACACCGCAGTGCTTTTATTATGAACGCGTATCAAACGCATCCTGCCTGCCTGCCCTCCACATGCTGCCCTGCTGGACACTGGGGCTGGGAGCACCTGGGACAGGGGAAGGTGTCCCTGCCATGGCAGGGTGGGACCGGAGCATCTTTAAGGTCTCTCCGCACCCGAACCATTCTGGGATTTTATCATTCCCTGTGGAAGGCTCAAGAACAGCACGGGTGGATGGGATGTTGGGAAGAAATCCTTCCTGTGAGGGTGGGCAGGCCCTGGCACAGGGTGCCCAGAGCAGCTGGGGCTGCCCCTGGATCCCTGGCAGTGCCCAAGGCCAGGCTGGACACTGGGGCTGGGAGCACCTGGGACAGGGGAAGGTGTCCCTGCCATGGCAGGGGTGGCACTGGATGGGCTTTAAAGGTCCCTTCCAACCCACACCATTCAATGACTGTATGATCTTATACAGCAGCTTTCACTACCAAGTGCTCTCAGCCTTCTCCCCCTGTTTTATTTAAGCTTTTGGACGGGAAAAAAAAAAAACCAAAAACCAAAACCAAAACCAAAAAAAAAAAAAAAAAAAACAAAAAAAAAAAAACAAAAAAAACCAAAAAAAAACAAAAAAAAAAAAACCAAAAAAAAAAAAAAAAAGGAGAGTGTGGCAGTTTTACAGAAGTGGTGCTGAGCCCCTGGCAGCTGTCCTGTGTGTGGGTCATCCCTAAGAATGTCCCACAACAAGAGGTCCAGCCTTAGTGTCTCCCTATCAGGACAGCTGCTGTGTGCCTGTAGGTATCCATATATAATAAATAAGGAGGTTGCAGAGCTCATTAACTATATTTTTTTTTCTTGGCTGGAGCTGACAGAAATAATATCTCCCATTATAAAAAAGCCCCAAAATTCTTGGTAAGAAATAGCACAGCTGTAATTACACTGAACTTTGTAAAATGAAAGTAACTTATTACTTCCGCTGAACGTACTCGTGGGACCATTGCTTGGTGTCCTAAACTTCTCTGAGTTTTTACCTCTTTTAAGCAGTCAGTGAATGTTTGTAAGCCTGATTCTATAGGAAAAGATGTAAATGTGTGTGTGGAGAGCTTGGGCTCCAAAGCAGCCACATTTACTTCCTCCTTGATGTACTCTGGTGAACAGGTAGTACAGGTGTGCTGAGAGCAGCTCCTTTCACCTGCTGGGAAGCAGGGGCTCTCCTCCAAAGGATTTGCATTTTCTTCTCTTCCCTGCTCCTTTCCTTCTTTTCTTTTCCTTGCTTATTCTTGGTTACAGTTCTTCAGGAATTTTCAGTGATGGGCAGTGACTGATTAGCCAGTAAATACTTGGTCTGATAGTTCAGGATCTGTCTGTGTTAATATGTAAAGCAAAGTCCAGTATTGCCCCTTCAATAGCAATAGCCAGAATATTATTCATTTTAACATTAGGCATTAGGAGCTTACTTAGTCTAAAGTTGGATGGAAGTTTTGGGTAGACACAAGTGTGCATAAAAAATGATTCGCACCCCTTGTATCTAATTGGTAGCCTTATTTTGGTTGTGCATGTATATGGATTTACACTTTGTTTTGCTTAATTATGTGTGTGCACAGGAGCACAGTAATAATAACAAGGTTGTGAGCTGGACCTTGCTGCATAATGTAGTATTTTCTCTAGAGATCCATTTCTACCTGCTGGCTGTCCCCGACAGGAATTGAGGAAGCTGGCAGGATGTGGTCAGTGCAGAGGCCATTCATGCAGAGCAGTTTTCCAAAGGACAGCTCCTGCAGGTTCCTTGCTGCTGCCTGCTTTGTCTCCACACGAGTCTCTGCAGGCTTTAGCAAACATTTGAAAGAAATGTGGGTTTTCTGCTGTCAGTCTGCAGTTGTGACTTTCACCTTCCACTTGTAGCTGATGGTTTCAAAACAGGGCTTGGCATTTGCAAGTAGCTCAGTTAGGCAACATCTTCCTTGTGCTGGTGCTTGTTTGTGTGCTGGCAAATGGGGCCTGGGGAGTTATTTTGCCTTTTTATGGGCTGGAGGTGGCACTCAGGGCTCTGGGCTGGGGACAGGGTGGGCATGGGCACAGCTGGGACTCCATGATCCTGGAGGGATTTCCCAGCTTCAGTATTTCTGGGGATTCTGTGCAATAAAAATTAAAGGGTGGGAAAAGAAAGCTGAAGTAAGTGGGACAGAAGTAGATCACCCTTTAAGGAAGGAAGGATTCCTGCACTTCCACTGCTCTGTGGGTGCTTGTGGGTCACTGGAGCCACTTGGGGTAAACACTGCAGAGCACAGAGACCACAGAGCTGTTTGCAGCAGCTGTTGGGCTCTAGGGCTCCACTAATTAGCTCTAATGTAGATGCAGCCTATTTCTTCCAAAAAGCTTCACTTTAGGAAATAGCTTTTGTTACGTAAGGAACAGACGGTTTGTAATCAGAGCTCTTCCACAACATCACAGTATTGATTTTGGAAACATTCCATATCACTAAAAGGGTCTCTCTGGGCCAGGTTCCCGAGCCAGCGTGTAGCTCTGTCTCCAGGGGTTTCCAGGTGAACTCACCCCGAATCACAGCCAGATCCTGTGGATGGAGTCCAAAGTCTTGGACTGGGTTGTTTTTATTTGCTTTGCAAAGCTTCTCAAATGAAGCGTTGGTTCTGATTTCAGAGTGATTCTGAACACAGGCCCCTCCTCCAGGATTAGATTTGCATGTGCTATCAGGTCTCAGTCTGTATCCCAGGATATAAAATTAGGCTACTTCCTTGCCACGCCTAAGTGTTCACCTAGTTAGCAGCTATTTTTTGAGCAGGTTCCTGATTGTGTGTGCAGGTATATGTCCAGTCTTGTAAAAAGCGAAACACCTTGTTTTCTAACCCCTGCTCCTTGAGTCTTTGGCCAGGGAGTGGAAGGAAGAGCATGGGTAAGGTGCCAGCATTGGGAGCAAGTTGAACTGGCAGACTGTCTGTTCCAATATCCGCATTAAAAATGAGGGGAATGAAGGTTATATAAAAAAAGGGAAACAGCTATAAATTAACTGTATCTGACAAGTGCGTTTCTTTCTAGTGGCAGTAATTGGCTCACAGTCATTGTATTGTGTGCCTGGTTGATGGCTGATATTAACCCCCACCAGCAGTGAAAGCAAGAGTGACTATCTGAGAAGTTTAAGCTAAAACAATATTGGCACAAGAACACAAAAGTGTGGAAAACATCCTGCACACATTAGTCAGTGGTCAGGCTGGGGACCAGGCTTCCCATGGGACAGGAGGGAATTGAAATACTTTCATCTAGAACTTGATAAATACATTGTGATGTGTGTATGCTGGGAAAGCTCAAAGTACCTGTTGAGATTGGAGTTTCTTTGTATTCCTGTTAGTCCTTAGATACAGTTCTTGGGATTACAGCCATCCCTGTCTGCAGTGTTGCCTCGTTGCCAGAGACATGCTACTGTCTGTGGCAAGACTATTGCTATTGAAATTCCAAGAGGGATTTACACAGAGGACTTTTCCCCTTATCATCTGTAAGTGGGAGGGTAATGAAGCAGCAGAAAAAGAAGTGGTTAGGCTAAAATCGAAACACTCGACACTAGACATTCGAAAGAGGAGCTAAAACGGTTTGTTCCTTGTGGGACAGAGTTCACAGCAGTGGTTCCATCCTCTAAAGCAGGGTGGGAATATCTTGGTGTCTGGGTGCAGAAGGCAGATGAAGCAGTTGGAAGCAGTAGGACCAAGAGGAGGAATGAGGATAGGATACCTATTTTCTGCTCTGTTTCTCCTTTATTTTTGTGCCTGACAAGTGCCACAGCCACTTTTGGGCATGGGAGCCGAGCTGGTTGCCTGTGCTGGAGCGTGGGAAGGACTTTCCCCATATGGTGAAGTGCTGCTTGGCTTCCACTTATGGCACGGGGGGGTTGGGGGTTTAAATCCTGCATGCAGGATGTTCCATGGCTGTGGGGTGACTCTGTGAGCTGGGTGGATATCGCAGGTTGTGCTCCTGTGCTTGGCTGGAGAGGTGGTCTTGGATAATGACTTTAATTGCAGTGCCTGCCTTGTGTTTGAGAGCCCAGAGTGACCGGGGAGGTTCCAGGGCAGGCTCTGGAGAGTGGACGTGTCCGTGCTGTGTCAGCCCTGGTGGGACCCTCTGGAGCCCTTCCTTGGGGTGTGTTGGGTTGTTCCCACCAGAGATCTGCCCTGCAGGGGAAGCATCTCCAGCTTGGCTTGGGTTAAGCTTTAATCAGTTCCTTTCCAGCTACTTCAGTTGCTCTGGCCTGACATCCCATGTAACATTAACCACTCCCGGCCTCTCAAAGGCACACGAGAGACAGCTTGCTAGATGACCTGCTTAACAGGGTGCTAATTGGGCTCTTTTCTGGTTACATCCCCTTTTCTGGTTAGTTGGCCGCTTCCTGCATTGACACACCCTGAAACTGCGGGTAACAGACCAGTAGGGCTTTAAAGGCTGAAAGTGCCCCAGTCAGAGCTTAACCCTGGCCTTGCTGCTGGGCCACCGTGGCCACCTTATGAATAGTCCTTCGAGAGGGATGAGAGCTGGGTTGCAGGCAGCTGAGGGTGGGACTGCAGCTCTTTGGAGGGGCAGGACTCAGCTCAGCCCAGAGGGACATCAGTCTGCGCCTCTCATCGTCCCAAACTCACCTGAGGAGCTTTGGGAAGGAAGGAATTAGACAATGCTCCTGCGCCAATGGCAGGTTATGCAAACCATAGTGGAGATGATTATAAGTTTTCTATTTTTAAGCCTTGCATGGAGTGACTCACTTTATTAGACGTGTTCATTTGCAATGGAATGCGAAGCGCCCGGATTCCATGGTAATGGCCTCGTAAGGCACACGGGTATCCAACATAACAGATTGGGTTTCTCCTCCCGGGGTGTCTCAGAGCCTGTCTGATGGCAGCGCGGGGCGGCTCACGCTGCTGCGGTGCAGCTCTGCAGCCTCCATCCATCTGTGCCTCTGCTTCTGCTGCAGTACCCATCCTGCTCCATCCTCCTGGCCCCGGGGCTGAGCTCCCTGCCATTCCCCTTCCCTCATTCCTTTCATTCTTTCCCCAGGCCTTGGCCATGAGCTGCTCGTATCCAGCCTGTACCTGGCGGTTGTGGCGCTCCCCTTTCAGCCGCCTGCTGCCTCGGGTGGGAGTGGGTTGCACAAGTCCCAAGAACATCCAGGCAATGGTCTGGCAGCTGGCTGGGCCGGGCATTACGGGAAGGAGGAAGGCAAGTCCCTCCCAGGAGCTGTGCCAGCCTGCTGAGGGCTGCAGGTGACAGAGGTCTGCCGTGTGGGATGTGCTGTGCAGAGGCATCTGCTGAGGATGGCTGTTGAAATCTCTTCTTTGAAACCCAGGCTGTGAGTGGTGCCTTGTAGGGCTTTTTTGGGGTTGAAGCAGTGTCAGGAGTGCGTTGACTGCTGAAGTGGAGCCCTTGCCTTTGACACAGCAGGTCCAGGGTCTGATACCTGGGGAGGGTCACCTGGGGACCTCACCAAGGCAGGAGCTGGTCACCAGCCTGGGTCTGGAGTGGGAGACTCCTCTGGAAGTGGCTATTCCATGTTGCTGTAGTCCAAGTGAGTGTGACTGATGGTTAAGGAATGCACCAAGGACTTCCTACTGTGACTAGGGTTTGTATTAACTTTTGGAAATTGAAAGCAGGAACTTGTGCTGATAAATCTTTTGTGTAGTTTCCATTTTCTGTAGACTGCTCTCCCCGCCCCTTTGTGTCCTTTCAAGTTTAAAGCCTGTTTCTTCTTATCATGAATCCTTTAATAGCAGTTTGAGCTCACGTCCCTCTGAATCTTCACCAGTGCTCAGCTGTTCCTGGGAACTGTTCCCTGGGGATATTGAACTCCTTGGACAGATCACTCTATGCAGTAGCTACTCCCTGTGACGTGCTCCTGGCTCTTCCCACGCCAGCCAAGGGCTCCTGCTCCTGCCACAGCTTGTTCTAGAGCCTGTCAGGGACCTCAGCCCACCCTCCAGGTGAGGCCATGGGTCCAAAGGTGCCATTTATGGCTTCTATTGAAATCAAGGGTAAGGCTTAACATGCAGATTTAGTGTGTCAGATGGCACTGACAGCACTGAAACACTCTGAGCCAATTTTAAAGGTGATTCAGAATATTTGCGTGATGGAAAGATGACATTTCTGACTGTAGCGCTTCTCATGCTGGTTGCTATTATAATTTTCATTAAAGTAAAATCCCATTTCTGTCACAAGCTATTGATCTCAGCTTGGAAGAGAGGCAGGTTTCAGTACCTGCTCCCAGCAGAGGAGGGGTTTGTGAGCGTGGGCTCTTCCCTGGTGCAGCCTGTGGGGACCACACGGGCTGCATTCCTTCCCCTTTCATCTGCACTGGGGTGGATCCTGCCCAAAGCTGGCAGCAGCCTTCCTCAGCCATGTGGGACAGAGCTGGGGCAAAAACCCAGTGTCTGACCAGAGCCTCTCCTTTGCCTGTGGCTTGTGGCCACCAGGCAGCGTTCAGGTCATCTTCCTTTCCAGAGGAGACCTTGTGAGCCACTTGCTGCCTGCAGAGCCGTTCCTTTGGGAACAGCCAGAGCTGAGCCGTGCCCTGGCAGAGCCTGGAGCAGCCTGGTGCCAGCAGTGCCCGGGCCCTGCCCACCTGCAGTGCCCTGAGCTCACCCAGCCTCATCCAAACACATCCTCAGGAATGAGGCTCGTGTTTGCCGGGATGCAATTGAGCTGTTCCAGGTGTAAAAGCGCCGTCTGGCTGGAATGCCTGTCTGCCTTTGTGCTAGAGTGGCTTATGCTAAGCCCTATTTTCCTTTCTCTCCTGGATAAGCTCCTCTTAGGGATGGTGAGCAAGATTGATGTGGCAATTTGAGCAGCCGGTCTGCTGGGAGAGTTCCTTCTCCTTCAGGGAGAATTGCCTGTAATCGGCTCCCGGCTCTGAGGAGAGCTAATGCAACACGCCCCGGGGCCAGGCAAGGAGTGGGGAGCCCTGAGGCCAGAAATCCTCTTGCAGAGGGCCATCGAGTGCCTTTCTGGGTGTTAGAGATGCTACCTGCAGGATGAAAGTGGGAAAGCTGTGCGCTGTGGCATGTCTAATGTCCCTTCAGCTGGAACAGCTGGACCTGGCTGGGCTCAGGTGACAATCACTGAGCCTCTCAGTCAGTGGTTAGTGTACCTTGTGCAAATCCCATGGAAAGGAATGCTGTAGCTGGCTGGTGTGTCCCTGGTGTCCCAAATGAAGTCCCAGGAGAGGTCCAAGCCAGGGGATGAGAAGCAGGGCTGAGGGGTGTCTGTGCCTGCAGGAACCCTGGTTCTGAGCAGGGATTGTGCTTCAGCCTCACCCTTCCTCCTGAGCTCATACAGCATGGAAAGGGCATGCTTCCCTTTGTCCTCCTGCAAGCCAGCATCTCTGCAGATGTGTGACATGGCTCCCTGGAAGATGCTGATTTGTTCCTTTTCAGCTCCCTGCATTGTTGTGTTCTGGCACAGGCGCTTGGAGGGCTCCAGGCTCTCAGAGACGCTCCTTTGCTGCTGCACGAGGGCTGTGGAGGTACTCCAGTACTGCCACCAGCCTTCCTTGGGCAGCAGAGCTGTCATTCCTGCCTCCTGGCAGCCTCGGGCACAGCTGAGTGTCCTGCAGTGCTGCCTGGGGTGTGCAGTGCTCCTGTCACCATCTGTGTGCGTGGCTGCAGGCAGTGGGAGTGACACCTGAGCTCCTTCAGTGTGGGGATGGCCACGGGAATGTCCCAGCTGCTCTTCAGCTCCTGTGCTCTCCTGGATGTTCCAGCTGCTCTTCAGCTCCTGTGCTCTCCTGGATGTTCCAGCTGCTCTTCAGCTCCTCTGCTCTCCTCCTGTGCTCTCCTGGATGTTCCAGCTGCTCTTCAGCTCCTGTGCTCTCCTGGATGTTCCTGCTGCTCTTCCAATTCCTGTGCTCTCCTGCATTCCACCTTGTGATCCAACTTAGTGACTGTCCATAGTCTTCCTCTCTGTTTTTATGGAGTGTTTAAGGTGTTGTTGTGTGTTATGGAGTGCTGTAGTGTTTAAGGCCAGACCTCCACAGTAAATTCCCTCCCAGGAGCTTTCTTTGCTGGGGTTTGTCTGTCTCTTTTCTCTTTCACTCCCTGTCATGGCTCAAAGGAAAGATGAAGCTGATCTTTTTTTTGCAGCCATAGTGAGAAGTAAATGGAAAATGTGATATGGGAAAGGCAGTCATGGTGGGAGTCTCCAAGAGCATAAATGTCCCTCTTTGGAAAAACTTGTGGGAAGCTGCAAGTCTTGGCCTTCCGTACACGATCCCTTACACAGTTTGTACACTCAGCAGCTCTGCATCAAATGCCTGCCCCAGAAATTGTGTGGGGAATTTCCCCCATGCTCAGTGTGCTGCAGGCAAAGTGCTCAGGGAATGAGGTCAAGCTTTGGCTTGGGAGGGACTTCAGAACTGCTCTCATTCCGTGGGCAGGGACACCTTCCACTGTCCCAGGGGAAGGTGGGGCTTTACATAGCCCCAGTGTCCAACCTGGACTGGGGCACTGCCAGGGATCCAGGGGCAGCCCCAGCTGCTCTGGGCACCTGTGCCACCCTCCCAACCAGGAATTCCTTCCTTTGAGGCATTCCAGCCTGGGAACATGTTTCCATGTCTGCCATGGGGAGCTGGCTCCCTGCTGCTGGCCCAGGGCCGCTCCCCATGCCTGGTGAGAGCGCTGGTGCTGCGGTGCTGGTGCAGGGCTGCACACACGGTCTGCCCCTGCTTTGAGCCTTGGTGGTGCTGAATCAGTGTCTGGGGACTGCTGGGGAGTGTGGCCAGGCCAGGGTGTCCCGGGGAGCCCTGGTGCTGGTCCCCAGGTGGGAGGGATGCTGTCCCTGGCGTGCTCCGGGAGCACGGGGCGGGCTGGGCCTGTTTAACATTCCGCTCAGCCCCGTGCGCATTTGTCATTCAGGATCCGAACACTGGGTCTATTAAGAACTTGCCTGACCCACATAGGGCTGGTCTCAAGCCCTCTGAGCTGGGTGCAGAGTGCCACTCGGTGCCGTCCCTGTGCGCTGCTGCTCGCTGCGGGCCCCGCTCCTGCTGCACCCGGGTAGGACGGGCTGGGCTGGGGCAGCTCCTGCCCGCACGGCAGCAGGGCTGCAGCAGGGTGTGAGTGATGGGACGGGCAGGCAGCTGCAGGAGGTGGCGAGGAGCCCAGCCGGTCCCTGTGCTGCTGGGGTGAGGGTTGGTGGCACTGTCACTGCAGACAGGCTGTTCCTGCTCTGTCCTTCCGTGGCATTGGCAGTGCCTGTCACGCTCAGGGTCACTGTGGGGTGTGTCTGTCTGCTCTGATCTCAATCCTCTTTCATCCTGCAGCTTTCTCAGCAGACACCAGAGCGCTCCGGCTTGCCTCTGTCTAGACTTTGTTTAGAAGTTACTAATATTGCAGTGAAAATCTCTAATTAAGATATTGCTACCCTAAATTTCAACTTGTCACAACATTGTTATTAGTTTCTTCAAGTGGTTTCTTCTGTGTGTACCAGATCCTGACATGGTAAAACTGCCAATTAATTTTTATCTTCTTTTCTTCCAGTAAAAAATGGCATTTCAGAAGGCAGTGAAAGGAACTGCTCTCATTGGAGGAGGTGCCATAGCAACAGTTTTTGGCCTCTCTCAATTTTCTCAGCATAGAAACAAACACGTAAGTATTAATTATGATTTTTGATAAAATAGGGAACTTAAAATCTGTCACAGCATATGTCAGGCTTGTACAAATAGTTTTAAAAAATGACCTTTGGCTGCCACTGGGGGCTTTACATAGTTGGAGGAGGAGTGGGAAGACCTGCTGAAGTAAAGTGCTGTCTGCACAGTGTTTTCAAGCTGAGAGGCTGGAATTGAAACCACCAGCACTACCTGTGAACATCCCAGGCTCAGCACAGAGCTGGTGCGAGCTCCTGCTGGCTTCCTCGGGCTGGGGACAGGATGTGTGCCAAGGCAGGGGTAGGGCAGGCTCCTGCTGCCTCTGGTGGGTACAGCCCAGCCCTGGGTCCCTGCAGGGCTGTGCCCCAGCTGAGGGGGCATGGACAGGGTCAGCTCCCCCAGCAGGGCAGGCTGGTGCTGCAGCCCTGCCTCAGCAAAGCAGCACATCCCATGTCAGTCTGTGCACTGCATCTTGCTGCTGGAGAAAACAGATTTCCCTGGATATCCGCTCCTCCCAGCAGGGCTGGAGGGGCTGTGCTCTTGAGCTCCCTTATTCACCATTGCACCATGGACTTGCTAATTCCTCTGAGACTCCCAGTCCAACCATTCCCCCAACACTGCCAAGGCCACCATGACCCCCCGTCCACAATGGTCTTTAAATCCCATTTCTGGCTGTTTCTATGGGGAGGAGGAGGAGCAGCTGGGAATGAGATGAGTCATGTCTGGGGAGCCAAGCTGGAAGTGGATAAGGCAGGATTCTTATGGCTTCAGATACTGTTGCAGAAAATAAACCCCAGCATTTCAAGTGAGCCCCCATCGGGCTGCCTGCCTTGCTCCAAGCTGGTAATGTTCTCTCCAGAGTCTCTGTCCCAGGGTTTTACAGCCTGGCTTCATTACTGTCAGAAATGGCACCTTTTAGGACTGCTAAATAAGAGGAGTTGGGAGGGAAAAGTCACCTGCAGAGCTCACTTGTTGCATCTTGTCTGCAGTACTCCAGAATTCAGGGAGTTCCTCTTTTTCTGGGGATGGATGGCTGCTCTGAACTTCCAGAGACAGATTAAACCCCAGAGTTTTACAGAGCATGCCCATGGAGTCAAAATCACAGAACCACCTGTGCTTTTATCCCAACTAATTTTTCTGTCCACACACATCTGCTGGCATTTTGAGTCACATTTATGCAACTGGAATTGAATCACTGAATCCCAGAACAGCAGGGATTGGAAGGAGCCTTAAAGCTCCTGTCATTCTAGCCCGGCCCCATCCCTGGAGGTGTCTCAGGCCAGGCTGGACAGGGCTTGGAGCACCCTGGACAGTGAGAGGTGTCCCTGCCCATGGCAGGGGTGGCACTGGATGAGCTTTAAGGTCCCTTCCCACCCAAAACACTCTGGAATTCTGTGATTTGGCCTCAGACACTCAGACACCTGCACGGCCCAGGTGGCACAGTGAGCCTTTGCTGGCTGCTCCACCAGCACT
Organism: Agelaius tricolor; assembly: GCF_023055355.1. Lineage (NCBI taxonomy): Eukaryota > Metazoa > Chordata > Aves > Passeriformes > Icteridae > Agelaius > Agelaius tricolor. The sequence goes on from NW_027269270.1 coordinate 35,713,691, forward strand.
TCCAGCACTGATGGGGACACAGAGTTGGACACAGATGCTCCTGCTTCCTGGCTGCATTGCTGCATTCTGGTTTTGGGCCTTGATTTAATGCATCAGCCTCCACAGGCTGGTGCCAGGTGTGAGATGGGTGTTCTTGGCCATGCCAAGTTCAGCTGGAGACCACTGCTGGCTTTTCCTTGCCCTCTCCCCTCATGACCACTGAGGGGAAAGGCAGTGCTTTGGTTTGGGGTTGCAGGATTCTGCTGTCCTTTCCCAGCCCTGCTCTTCCTGGTGTGTGAGCACACTGTTGGTCAGTAGGAATGGCTCAGCAAGGTGAATCCAGCAGTGTGATAATATGATAATGCATCAGGGCCTGCTTTGGGGAGTTCTAATTACTGTATTTTTTTGTTTAAATGAGTAAGGATGATGAATTTGACTCTGCAGCCTACCTGGAGATTTACAGTAGCAAATTAACGAGAGCACTGGATTATGGATTACTAGATCACTTTATAACTTGATGATTAAATTCAAACTGCCAAACTAAATTCCTCTCACTAAGAGCGTAATCAAAACCATTCAGGGAACTCTTGCCTGAGAAATTGTAGATATAAACAGCAATTGCTTATTTCAGTAAACACACTTGTTCACTGCCAAACTAATCATGTTACTGCAGATGGAATCCCTGTGTGCAGCTTTTCTTCACTCCCCCATTTAATTGACAGCAAGATGCATCATATCTATATCAATTCCTGGTACTAATCACTCTGCTTATATTCCAGGGCTAATCTCCACACTCTGGCTATACCAGGGGCTGGATGCTGGGACTCTGCTCTGGGCTCTGCTAGGAGCCATTTGTTGTAAATAATGGGTTTAAAAGCAAACCTAGACATGGAGTCAAACCCACCTGATGCCAGTATTTCTTGAACTCCAAATCTCTTTTTTCTGGTGTTATTTTCCTGAAGTTGGGTAGCATGATTGGAAGTTTCTCAGGAAATGTACTGCACAGTAAATTTGGAGGGAATTTTCCCTCTCCAGAGCTCGTGGAAGTCGATCACGTGTCGCTGAGCTTGATCAGCCAAAACACGTGCAAGATAGGGTGTTCTTAGTGTTCCCAATTTCCTGCTTGTCACTGCTGTCTGGCAGTGCCAGGGTGGCCTTTAAGGTCCTTTCCAACCCAAACCCTCCTGGGATTCTATTATGTGCTTTTACTGCACTTTGGGGATATAAAAGTTTCATGGCAGTGCTGGAGCCGACAGGGCCGGCGAGAGAGCAGGGCAAGAGGCAGGAGGACCTGGGGATGGGCACAGTTCTGTGGCCAGGAGAGTAACGTGGCAGCTGAGTTTGTTTGAAGCTCCCAATCTTTCCAGCAGCCTCCCCCCAGCCCCAGCAGTGCCTCAGCAGCTGCAGGCCGTGTCTGGGGGCTCTGTGTGAGGGCTGCTGTGCCTGTGAGCCCCGGGCAAGGAGCACAGTTTGCTGCCTCTGCAGCTGGGCACAGCTGGGCACTGCAGCCTCCGGGTGCCCTGCGTGGGCTGGGGGACAGAGCTGATCCTGCAGGGATCATTACACTTGGGAAAAGATGGGATTTCTTACAACTCTAATTTGTTCTTTCTTGTCCCCAGTCCCTCTCCAGCTCTCCTGGAGCCCCTTCGGGCCCTGGAGGGGGCTCTGAGCTCTGCCTGGAGCCTTCCCTTCTCCAGGGGAACATTCCCAGCTCTGCCAGCCTGGCCCCAGAGCAGAGGGGCTGCAGCCCTGCAGCAGCTCCAGGACCTCATTAGATCCTCAGCATGAAATGGAGGACTCTGTCTCCAGCCCCACCTTCCCCAGGGATTGCATTGTACCACACAGGCAGTGACAGTGGCTGCTGCTGTCCTGAGGGATTTTCATCAGCTCCTTTAGTCAGCATTATAGTCAGTATCATCCCTGATTGCAGGGTGAACCTGCCCATTCATTATCTTTGGAATATGCACTTCTTTGAGTCATGGCTACTAGTTTTTAGATTTTATTTTCAGCTCTATAGCAGAGAGAGGGACACAGAACTAATGCATTTAAATCATGATACTGCTGAGGAATGAGCAAATAATTTTGAACAAAAATATTTAGGCTGCATGCACCATATAATCTGAACTGAGGCTTTTTGTGCTTGGCTGGAAAGGAGTTTCTGTGGTTTGTCACTTGAATTTTTATTAGTCTGCTCTTTCCTGTCTGGGAGATCTGGGCAGAAGCTATTCTGCATAGTTAAGTCTGCCATTTGGCCTGGAGACTGCGCCTAAATTAGGTCTTAAATTAGGGTTAAATGGGTTTTTCTGGTGTTCAAAGTGTTTATAATTTTCAAGAAAGTCTGGAAACGTTTAGAATTCAGTTTAAGTTGATGTTAACAGCAGAGAGCCTTCAGAGACTGCTCAAACCCTTCCCACTTGAGCCATGGTCCCTGGTAGGTGGCTGAGCCTCAGCCCTTCTCTCCACAGTCACTGCACACAGCAGCGTTGGCTCTGGGAATAGCAGCCCAAAGAGATCCCCAGGGCCCTTCCAGGAAAATGGGAACTTGTCTGGAAACTGCCACCTTGTTAAGCTTTGTCACTTTAAAGTTGTATTTTAGCGTGCTGTAGGACATAAACTGCATTGTTTAGAAGTTTCTCAAAAAGGAGGTGAAATTAGAGTTTCTTTGGTGCTTCAGGGCACTGTGTTTGACAATCCCATCACTCCTGAACCTCATTAAACTTGAGCTTGGATTAATGCCTCTGCATGAGATGTGAAATGTACACTCAGCTCTGGTGAATGTTTTGGTGGAGAGTCCAGAGCCCAGCCATGTGTCTGTTTATTAAAATGCTTCCTTTGTAGTGTTTATTAAAATAATAACAGTATCCTGTAACATTTGAGAGTTCCTAGAAGTAATGAATGCAGGTAGTAACACTTGAGCGCAGTGTTACATTGGGGTGGGCAAGGTGAGGTAAAGGTGTGGTTTCCCTTCGTGGATTTAGTACTGTTTGCTCCTCAGTGTTTAATAGGACACGATTGTGAAAAGCGGGGGCAGTGGCTGGGAATAAGCGAGTTTTGCTGTGTGGTTGTAGGAAAGCCTGTGCCTTGGGGGTGTCTGTGCCCATGGGTGTGGGTGTGTGTGTGTGTGCAGAGCACAGCCGGGGCCTCACGGGCTGTGTTCACCTTGCAGGGTGCCTTGGTGCAGGTGCAGGCCGCAGAAGCCGTGCCAGCGAGGAAGGAGCACCTCCCCACGAGAGAGCAGCAGCTGGTGGCCCTGCAGAGCGGCGGCGAGTTCGACGTGCTCGTCATCGGCGGGGGCGCCACGGGCTGCGGCTGTGCCCTGGATGCGGCCACCCGAGGTGAGGGGCTGGCTTCACCTGCACGCTCCTCTGGGGCTGCAGCAGACTCTCCGAGGGGCTTTTCTGAAGCACTCAGAGGTACAGGGCTGGTTATGCTGGCTGGGAAAGCTCTGCTCTCAGAAGGACCCTGAGGAAGGTCACGTAGCTATGATATTTTCTGAAGAATCCTTTCTTTAGGATTTTTTGTCCTGAGAAGCTGAGAGGCCTCAGGAACAAAATGTACCCAATGGTTATCTGCAGCTGTGGGATGCAACAGGTGCATCTGGGATTGGGCTCATGTGGTTGTTTCTAATTCATGGCCAGTCACAGCCCAGCTGGCTCAGACTCTCTGTCCGAGACAGAAGCTTTGTTATCATTCTTTCCTATTCTATTCTTAGCCAGCCTTCTGATGAAATCCTTTCTTCCATCCTTTTAGTATAGTTTTAATATAACATATATCATAAAATAATCAATCAGCCTTGTGAACCATGGAGTCAGATCCTCGTCTCTCCCCTCACCCTGGGACCCCTGGGAACACCAGCACAAGGTCATAGAGCACAGTCTCCCCACCTCTGGGGACCTGGCCAGAGCAGGGAGCCCTGAAGTTCTCAGGCTCTCTAACCTGGTCCTGTACCTCAGAAACAGAGGCAAAACCCCAGGAGAGCCTTTCAGTTTGAGCTGGGAAACGCTCATCCAGCAGGTGTGGTAATAGGAAATGGATGAAGCAGTAGGGACTGAGCACAGGGAGATAAGTCCAAACTCCAGCCTGGTTGTTATATTTAATAACATGGGACAAAGATCTTCTCACTTCTGCCTCTGCTGTGCTTTGGCAGAAAATGCAGTTGTAAAGCAGACAGAAATTATTACAGTTAATCTCTGTTTATCCTTTTCTTGGGTGTACTGGTTATATCAGTAGGTTTCTGAGGTGTGAAATATTCACAGGCATTTGGTTAATGAGTTGTGTCTCGTTGCTGTTCATTCATGGAACTTGCTCTTTTATCCTGTTTGCTTCGCTTAACAACAAATTTTGCTTTTCGTGTGTTTGATAAATCTTCACCAAATTATTTCTGATTGTGTCCATTAATCTTCAGTCACATTCGACAAAAATAAATTGCTCTGATCTTTCTAAGTTACCAGTAATAATTAGATTTTTTTAAGCACATAAAAGTTTTGGGACAGCAGTAGATGTTAAAATCTCAGTGTTTGTACTGCTGAGGGCCCTCGAGTGCTGTGTCCAGTTCTGGGTCCCTCATGACAAAAGGACTTGGAGGGGCTGGAGCTGGACTCAGTGGTCCTGGAGGCCTTTTCCAGCCCCAGGGATTCAGTGGTTGAGGCTGATCAGGCTGTTGCCTGTGTTTGTCAGAATTCCAGGCGGGCACCTCTGAGGCAAACTCCAAGTAAGCAGAGCTGCCAGTTGTCTCCCTCTCTGGAATGCCACTTAAATGGTTGCTGAAGAGGTTTAGAGCTCCCTGCTGCAAAGGGTTAAAAGCGTCCATGGAGCCCCTCTGTTCCTGCCATGCATCCAAGCTGTCATTTCCCTGGGGAGCGTGCCCCCGTAATGTGCAGTAATGCCTTTCCATTGTGAAATACCCAGCTTTTAATGTGCTGCTGTTTAAGTTCTGCTTTGACTTTTCCCTCAGGAAGAAGGCTAAAATTTTTCATTACAATATAGACAGTGCACTACACTTTGAATACAAATTTATCCATGTACAGAGTAATTTTTCTTGTGATTGTCTCTACCCTAGAGAAGTGTCTTTAATGAATTACATACAAATTGTGTAATTTAAGAAGTTAATTTGGTTTTCTGGTAACACAGGACTAAAAACAGCCCTTCTAGAAAGAGATGATTTCTCATCGGGGACCAGCAGCAGGAGCACTAAATTGATCCATGGTGGGGTGAGGTACCTCCAGAAGGCCATCATGAAGTTGGATTTCGAGCAGGTAATTTTTTGTGCTGGTTGTTCAGCAAGAATTGCTGGTAGACACTTCACTGTCCCAGTCAGAGCTGAGTGTCCTTTTGAGCTTTTCAGTGCTGGATTCCAGGGTTGTGTTCCACAGCCACTGTGCATGGGAAGTGTCTTCTCTGAGGGAGCTTTGATGGGCAGTGTCACTGCTAGGCCTTGCAGGCTGTGGGTTTTGGGAAAGGCAGGCAGAGACAGGGCTGATCTCAGAACAAAAAGAGCTTGAAATAAAATAAAATTAAAAGAGACAGGCAGTGTCATGAACTGGGGGGAGGAGTGGCTGTCCTGTTCTGGAATGGGGAGAGAAAAGATGGTAAATGAGTGATTTAGTTTGGAATGGGGGAAGAATATCGTAAATGAGCGACTTATTTTGGAATAAGGGAATAAAAGATGGTAAATGAGTGATTTATTTTGGCATGGGGAAAGAAAATATGGTAAATGAGTGAGAGTTTATAAATGCTTTTGTGCATTCTTGTGTGGGTGGAAGCCTGATATTCCTGTTTTGAGGAATCACATTGTCTTTCCATTGGAGCCTCTCAAAGTATGTTTTAGTGGTTGAAATGCTGCTGCAGGAATGGTGACTTTTCAGGGGAAATATCCAAACCCTGCAGTTATCCACACAGAGAAACCCCCCTTTTCTGCCAAAGAACAACTGGACATTGACTGGTTTGGAGAAGAACCCTTCTGCATTTGCAGCTTGGAGTTCAGATGGGACTGAGCTGTGGGAAGTGGCGTGGAGCTGTGCTGTGTTATCAGTCCTGTGCCTCCTGCCCCTTCTTAGGGCAACGTGGCTTGTTGAGTTTATGTTCAAATGAAAAATTATGCAGTTGTGCTGCCAAAACACCAAGATGAAACTACCAAAGCTTTATTTTACTGGGGATCCTTTCCCTTAACCTTTGCGTTTCTCAGCAGATTGCAGCGAGAAAGCCCAGTGACAATGGTGGGAGGTGTTGATATTTGGATAAAGTCTGTTATTGAGTGTTTGCCCTAGTGCCAGGGCTGGCTGCTGTGGCACCAACCCTGGCTGGTGTTTTGCAGTGCAGGATGGTGAGGGAGGGCTGGAGGAGGGTGGGTGCTGTGGCACTGACCCTGGCTGGTGTTTGGCAGTGCAGGATGGTGAGGGAGGGCTGGAGGAGGGTGGCACTGACCCTGGCTGCTGTTTGGCAGTGCAGGATGGTGAGGGAGGGCTGGAGGAGGGTGGCACTGACCCTGGCTGCTGTTTGGCAGTGCGGGATGGTGAGGGAGGGCTGGAGGAGGGTGGCACTGACCCTGGCTGGTGTTTTGCAGTACAGGATGGTGAGGGAGGCTCTGATGGAGGGTGGGTGCTGTGGCACTGACCCTGGCTGGTGTTTGCAGTGCAGGATGGTGAGGGAGGGCTGGAGGAGGGTGGCACTGACCCTGGCTGCTGTTTGGCAGTGCAGGATGGTGAGGGAGGCTCTGGAGGAGGGTGGATGCTGTGGCACTGACCCTGGCTGGTGTTTGGCAGTGCAGGATGGTGAAGGAGGCTCTGGAGGAGGGTGGCACTGACCCTGGCTGGTGTTTTGCAGTGCAGGATGGTGAAGGAGGCTCTGGAGGAGGGTGGGTGCTGTGGCACTGACCCTGGCTGGTGTTTTGCAGTACAGGATGGTGAAGGAGGCTCTGGAGGAGCGTGCACACCTGCTGCAGAGCGCGCCCCACCTCTCAGGTGCGCTGCCCATCATGCTCCCCATCTACAAGTAAGCTCTGCTGTGCCTTCTCTCCTTTACCTTGGCTTCTCACAAGCAAACCCTGGCCTGGGAGGGGTTTCTTAAAGCTGTCCTGGGGGAAGTTGCTGGGCTACAGAAGCACAAAGTTCTCGTGTGCCCAGCAGTCACTGCTTTGGGGGACACGTCCTGGAGTGCAGCCCTTCCAGCACCCCAGCAGGGACAGCTGCAAAGAGCTCTCATTGCCAGGATGTATTTGCTGTTCTCTCAGTGCACCCTTGTCCCCCCCAGTGTTCCCAGCACAGTGCTGTTCAGTCCCTGTGGGCACAGGGCAGTTGGGTGTGCACAGAACAGATTCCTCCTCCTCTGAGGAAGGCACTCAGTGCTTTGGGTTGGGTTTTCAGCCTGTAAGAGCAGTTACTCACTGGAACAGGCTGCTTAGAGCTGGGAGGTTTTGCTGAAGGAACTTAATTTTATTAAGATCATTCCTGTTTTTATTATTCCTGTCCTAGTCTGAGGGGCTTGTAAGAGCTGGAGCTTGAGTAGGTCAGTGGCTGCCTGCATATATTGTGGTCCTGTTTGTGCAGGAGACCTTAGACCATGCCTTGGGGGAATCCTCTCAGCTTGCACACCCAGCTCCAGTATCTCACACAGAGGCACAACAGCCCCGTTTAGATCCTGATTTTAGAGCAAATAAATCCTTGAACATGCTTGACTCACTGCAGGGAGTAGCTCAGTTGAAAACAGTGGCAAACAGCAGCTAAGTCTGGAGTATTTACATTGTCTTGTTACCATGAGCTTGTAATGCTGAACAAGGTGGAACTGCTGTAAGAACATTCTGTGTTGCTCACGGTGTTCTGAATTGCAGTACCAGAGTGTGCACGCACTTGTAAACGCTTCATTTGTATCTTTTCTCACTTGCCGGTGCTGTTTCCCCCAGGTGGTGGCAGCTGCCCTACTACTGGATCGGGATCAAGCTCTATGACCTGGTGGCAGGCAGCCAGTGCCTGAAGAGCAGCTATGTCCTGACCAAGACGCGGGCCCTGGAGCTGTTCCCCATGCTGCGCAGGGACAAGCTGGTGGGAGCCATTGTCTACTACGACGGTGCGTGGCCTCTCTGCCTGCTGGGGGCTCCTGGGCTTTGCCTTTGGGCTTCAGACACAAGTGGGGGCCTGGAGGCTGTACCCTGGCTCTCTGCAGCTTGCCTCTTAATCGTCAGTTTGGGAGATAAGTCGTGTTTTAACAGCAGCAACTTCCTAGATGTGGGAGAAAATGCAATGGCTTTTCTTGGGTGTAGAACAGTGTGAAAGCGTTCTGGTGGAGATGTGGTTTCTGACCTTTTGGCAGCAGAAGGTCTTCACACAAGGTGGATTATAAAGGGAGTTCTTTTCCCTTTGTAGAACTGCATTTAGAGCAATTCATCTGCTCATCAAAGGGGCTCTGGACTGGGAAGAGCTCTGGAAACACACTGGACTCCAGTGGGGCTTGTGAGGCTTCTGGCTAAAGCTTGTGTTGTTAATTGCAGGTGTCTCAGTCAGAGCCCAGCAACATGGAAATCAATTAAAATTTCATATATATGTGTGGGAATATGTATGTGCAGATTCTTGTTTGAGAGGAGGGTCGGATTTAAAGGATGGACTTGGTGTTTAGTTGATTTTGCTACTGATAGAGGCTGCATTTTATCTTATTTTTAAGGTCTGGGGGAAATGAGAACAAAATATGCAAATGTAGCAAAATTTGTTGTGGGATTATGTGGCAGTTTTTTACCCAGTACCAGGACCTGCCATACACAGCACACAGAGAGGGAATTCAGGTTTATATTTTCCATATCCTGAGCTGTTCCTTAGCTTGTTTTAAGGGATCCCAGGAGCCTGCCAGAAGAACGAAGTGGTTCTCTTAACTGTAATTACACTTCTCATAAGAGCACTATAGCTTGAAATCTATTTATAATCTAGTGAAGTTTTTTCTGATTAAATAAATAATTTGGCTGGATCGTGGCTATTTACTACTCCAGCATTCCAAAGATACATCTTTCAGGGTAGCCTTAAAATTGGTCTTCACATTTCTTACATGAATAATTGTTTTAAACGGTGCTGTAAATGTAAAGATTCAGCATCGAGATGCCAGGTGGGCTTTGATGGCAAACACAGGCAGGGCAGGGCTCCAAGTGACTGAGAGGTGTCTCTGGAGGTTTAGTGCCATCCCAACAGAGGGAAACAAACCCACACTCAGTATTGGGAAGGAAGAGTAAAATAGAAAAAAAGGGAGAAGAAATCTGTCTTGCTTTATTTTGCTTTCTCTCTAAGATACAGCTTAGTTATCCTCAATTTTAGGCTAATTGTAAAGAAATGCTGTTTTGAATTAAAATTTAAAAAGCTCTCCAGGCTTGTACCTGCTCTCACCCTGCACCAAACCTCAGTTTCCCTGAAGAGTAGGATGGGTTTGAAGGACTCAGGGATGACATTTGTGAGTGGCTGATGCACATGTGAGTGTTCTGAGGCTGCACCCAGTGCAGAATGAGGGCTGTCCAGCTGGAGCGTTAATTCAGTTGGGAACAGGCCATGTTTCAGCTCACTCCTGCCTGTGTCAGTCTGCTCTGGGGTGGCCCCTGGGGCAGGTGGGCTCCCGTGGGGCTGGGGCACATGGGCTGCTTTGTCCTGATCAATTAACCTGTGCTCTGGCCACGGGAAATGGGCTTTAAGTCACAGCATTTCAGCAAGCTCCCTTTAGGTCTTGTAAATTATTGTACTTGAATTTTAATGATGTGCTGTCACACCCTAAATCCAGAGGGATGGAGCACAAAGGGAGAGGGAATGGAACTGAAAGTAGAGGAGAGGGTGATGAAATTAAACTTGTTTTAGTCCTTTCAGAAGGATTAGTCATAAAACAGAGTATTAAATAATGGCAAAGCAAAATACAAGTCTTAAAGCAGGTGATATCTTTCTCTTCTCTGTCCATCCCTCCTCTCTCCCCCAAAGGATGAATTGATAAATTGGCCTTTTAAGGATGTCTTAACTGTAAGTGCAGTTAAATGCAGTTTTACCCTATTTCCTCACTCTCCTTTACTCCTTGTCCCTGTAATTGTTGCAAACAGAGCCGTTAGTGGTGACAGCTGTGGATCCCCAGCAGCGAGGGGAAGAGGCGTGTGCAGGTTGATTTGGGTGTGCTGCAGCCCTGCCAGGGGTGCCTGTGTTCGTGTGGGCCCTGTGGGGCCGCTGGCACCTCCAGCCATCCATAATTCATGGGGACGCTGCGTTCCCAACCGCGCCGGGGTCGTCTTCATTACATCCTCTACATTGTTTATACAGGCACAAAGAAATGGTACATCATAAACGTTGGAAGTACCAGCAAGAGCAAATCACAGCCTTGTCCAGAGGCTATTCTTGCTCTGCCTGAGCATCGGGAAGCCAAAGCATATGTTGGATGTTAGCCGGGGTGTACACAATGTGTCCTATTTATTCAAGGTTTGCTTTGAAGCCACAACTTACAAGTTTGTTTCTTAGGGGGACATGTCAGACTGCATTTAGCATTTGTTGGTATTAGGATACTCCTGAATAGCAAAAAGGCAACATTTTGGGGGGAGAAGGCGGCTGCTATCTGAGCAGGGATCTGTCAGATCCACTTAGGGGCTGCGGGAGAACTGGAGAGGAGGCGCAGGGAGAGGCTGGGCTGAGCTCAGGATCTCGGGCAGGATTGTTCCAAAGCACTCTAAATGGAAGAATTAATCTCCATTTAAATTATATAGAGTTCATTATGGTAAGAACTAGGAAAACCATTAAAGCAGGGATCCAGCTGGCCAGAGTGTGTCAATGTAAAGTGTTCAGCAATTCCAAGTGGCACGGTTCTCTTCATGATACATTATTTTTCTGTCTCTAGGTGCTTGCAGGCTTCTTTAATATATTTTGCCTTGCAAGAGCCCTTAGGTGTGTAAGGAAAATCTGTGTTCTGGAATCAATCCTGAATTTTAGATTCTAGGGCTCTGCTGACAGTGCTTTCTGAATTTGCTGTTATTTCCTGGAAGAAGAAATTAAAATATGCTGTGTCTGGGACTCTCTTGCCACATGGAGGTATGGGATTGTTTGATGTCTTGTTCTACAAATCTCCAGTATGTTTACTGGGATGCAAGTAGTCAGTTTTTGCTTCTTGCATTCTCAGTAGTTTTGCATGCATTCTCTGCTGAAACATTTTAATATGGAGGTTATTTAAAAGTAGAAAAAGCCTTGGCAGAGGATTTCGCTTTCCCTGTTTACAGCAAACCCCCTGAGAAATCCTTCCCAGGCACACGTGCACACACAGACACACACACAAAAATCAATGCAAAAGAGTAGGGCATTCATTAAGCTGTCAAAAATGGAATAAATGCTTTTTTTTATTTGGGCTCTTGTAGCTATTTTTCCTAGGATTTGAGTGTGTCCTGAATTATGAAATGTTATAGCTTTATAATTCATGTTTGACAAATGGATATTTGGAGATGTTGAGCTGTAATAGGGGTATTACAGACAACTCTGTGGCTGTTTTCCTTCCCTGGATATAAAAACTCTGACAGTTTGTCACTGAACAGACTTTCCATAGGTGAATTTAAACACGCAGCTGCTCGTATTTCCTGGTGTTTCCAGCCTGAGGCTGGATGGGAGAGAGAGAAGCCTTGCAGGCACGCCAGTCATGGTGTAGCTGGGATTCACTCGGTGTGTCCATAGCCTGTTGTGTGCCAGGGCATTCTGCATCTCAGAGCTACCCCTGAAATTCTGTGGGGTCTGGAGCTGGGAAGGGGCTGAGAGCCCAGCACAGAGCTCTGGAGCACAGACAGGCAGCCCCAGCTCCCAGGGGTGCAGGGAGCCCAGTACAGAGCTCTGGAGCACAGACAGGAAGGACCAGCTCCCAGGGGTGCAGAGCCCAGCACAGAGCTCTGGACCATTCTGGAGCTGGCACGGACAGGCAGCCCCAGCTCTCAGGGGTGCAGGGAGCCCAGCACAGAGCTCTGGAGCACAGACAGGAAGGACCAGCTCCCAGGGGTGCAGAGCCCAGCACAGAGCTCTGGACCGTGCTGGAGCTGGAGCTGGCACGGACAGGCAGCCCCAGCTCCCAGAGCTGCCCAGCTCCCTCCGGCACACGCCGTGCCTCGCCGCTCCGGTCCTGCCGCGCTTTCCCCGCCAGGGCCCTTTTATCATTTTCAGAAGGGATAAAATCAATGGCCTGCACCAGCTGCATGTTTAACCCAGTTTTGCCTCTGTCGGAGGTGCGGGCGCAGCCGCGTGGCTGCAGGAGGAGCCCTTTGCTCCCGACAGAAGGGCGCTGCCTGCCCGCTGCCCCAGGCGCCTTCCCAAAAGCACCGGATGATAACTGCGTCTCCTGCTGTACCTGTAACAATTTAATCGTGTGAGTCAGCCCAGTCAAGCATCCCCAGCTCATGACTGGGAGACATGAAATTCATTGTCATTATTGTCCCTGTCATTTTGGATCATTATATCCTGCTGCAGAATTTTCCTCACTCCAGTGCTTTCTTACCTCCAGGAAGCAGGGATTATGGCTGAGGTTGGGGTGGGGGCAGGACTGTGAGCTACATTTACCTCAGGGGAGCCACAGATTAAATTGGCTTTGCTTTCTGACTTGCCGGATTCATCTGTTTGTACGCTCTGGGTTTAAGGTTGGAAATGATGAATATTCTGGTGAATTCAGGGCCTCTCTCTTTTCTTTTTTTAATGCTTGTATAAGCAAAGGATGGGGTTTGTGTCCCTTAAGAAGTGAACGGGGAATAATTCTTCAGATCGTGTTACCAAAAAGATTTAAGATTATTCCTGAACAAGACGCCGTTACTTGTTCATCGTGGCACAAACATCTGCGTGGTCCCCGGTGTGTCGTGGCTTTCAGGGCAAGGGATGGAGCTCTGCTGTGAGCCAGGGGCTGTTTGTGGGAGCTGCAGTGGGGTGCCAGGTGCGCTGCTCCCCGTGGGACGCGTCCTTGGGAGGGGCAGTGGGCGATGGGATCCCTGCCCACCTCACTGGTCCCAGGGAACAAGGGACAGGAGCAGAGGAACCGGCCTCATGCTGCCCAGGAGAGCATCAGAATAATGTTAGAAATAACTTCTCACTGCAGGAGTGGTCAGGCATTGTAGTAAGTTGTCTGTGGAGGTGGTGGAGTCCCCATCCCTGGCAGCGTGCAGGAGCCATCTGGATGTGGCCCTTGGGCCATGGTTGTGGGGAGATTATGGCAGTGCTGGGTGGTCTGGAAGGTGTGTTCCAGCCTCGCTGCTGTGGGCTCTGTGATGTGTGGGAGCAGGGCTGCTCTCTGCACTGTGGCAGGGCACTGGGTCCCTCCAGGCACTCCCTCCCTCTCCCTCTGGCCACTGTGGTTCCCAGGTGGGCTGTCCTGCACGGCACAGCAGCAGCTGGCTCAGCTCAGCGCACGGTGGCTGACGCAGCCATCACAGCTTTGTTGGGAGCTAGAAACCAGCGCAGCCTGGCCCCAGTGGGAGCTCGCCCTGACGGGATTTTCCCCTGGGAGCCGTTGGTGGCAGTGGGGACACAGCGAGCTGTGGTGACATCACGGTGCCTGCCTGGCGCGGTGGCACGGCCGCGGCGGCCCCGCCGTGACAGGCGCTCACGGTGACATTTTAGCGCTGTTTCCATAAACTGACAGTGACAATGTTTAGTTTCATTTTAACACGGTGCTTTTCCTGCCACTGACACGGCAGTCACAGTGTAGTGACAAGTTGAAGGCTGATACAAAAGAAGTGGGAAACAACATAATTATAAAGCAGTCACACAGAGCCAGAATTCCAAATTTTGTCTGTCACGGGATGTGGTGGATATTGTGGCTTATTTTTGCTTTCTGGGATCTTAGTTTCAGTAGGAGTTTTAGCTCCTGTGCTGTAACTTGGCAGCAGACGCGATCAGACAGACATTTGAAGGATATTGGGATTTCTTCTGTGAAAACATTTGATAGGTTTTCTGCCTCTTGCTTGCCTCTTGCTTTGTTTGTAACTGCAGAATTTGGAATAAATCATAGTAGAACAGGGGCATTGGCTTTAAACAGACAGAGGGCAGGGGTAGGTGGGAGATCAGGGAGAAATCCTTCCCTGTGAGGGAGTTGATGCCCTGGCACAGGTGCCCAGGGAAGCTGTGGCTGCCCCTGGAAGTGCCCAAGCCAGGTTGGCTGGGATAGTGGAAATGGTCCCTGGTAGGGGAGGTGGAATGGGATGAGCTTTAAGGTCCCTTCCAACCCAAATCATTCTGTGATTCCGAGAATAAGGAGGTTTAGCTCTTGTGATCTGAGCTGGTCCTAAATGGAGGAGGACAGAAATGAAGGTGACTACTACTGGGATATTTAAAGTGGATGTGTTAAATCTGAGTTTGAATCTGTTGGGATCAGTTTACCTATAAGAAGGCTGGAGGCTTCCCCTGCCATGAAAGCTCACACTTTGGGCAGGTGTTAAAGAGCTGAAATGTGGGGTGTGGTTATTTCCAGTGCATGTTCAGTTGTCCACCATCCTTCCCACCTGCCTGGGCCTCACCTCAGCAGCACGGGTGCCAGGGCACAGCAGGGCTGGGCTCTGTGTGCCCTGCAGGAGCTGCAGGCACAGCCAGGAGTGCTGTCACCGTGCTGCTGGGGGGACGGAGCTGATGGAGCCGAGTCAGAACGCGTCCCCTGGGGCAGGACAGGAGCAAGGACATGAGTGCTGCACAGCCTAGAAAGTCTGGGAGTTGGCAGCAAATTCCACTTCAGCTTCTTGTGATTCTGAGAGCTGCAGAGTTCAGGTCTGAGGGCATTGTTCTGACTTGTGACTCATGAGTCAAAGGGGACATTCCCCCTGAGCTTACTCTGCTTGTTTGGGGAGGAGAACTCACTGAGCTCTCACTCAGAGAAGTCTGGAACGATTTTGAGTCACTCCAGCTGATTCATCGTGCCTAACTGGGATCTAACCCTTTCCATATGCACAACAGCTCTGGGCTCCTGCTTAATGCTTGTAATAAAACTGCTTGTGCAATTAAGCACTTCCTTAAAATTACAGGAGAGGGACAGTCTTGGTGACTTAGTGCAGTTGTATATATCTAATGCACATGTATAATTGTGTCATCACTCACCAGCCTTCAGTGTGGTGAGCTTGGGGTAAGGTTTGTGGGTACACAGTGAGAAAACCTTGAACAGGAAAGGATTTGGTTTCCTGTGTTGCTTTGTTGTGTGCCTGCAGTTACCTGGTGCAGGGCTGCAGTAAGGAACACACCTGTAGGCAGGTGAGCTTTAAGGTCCCTCTCATGCCCAGCCTGGCTGGGGCTCTGTTAAAATCAGTGTGATGGGGTAGTTGTCAGAGTGACACAGGACAGAACATACCAGAACTGCCAGAGTGCCTCATTCACACTCTGGTTTTCACACAACGCTCCTGAACCAGTCCCAAGCAAATCTCTTTGGTCTGTGGGCTTTGTTACCACTCCCTGCTGGCTGGGGCTCAGCTCTGATAAAAATAAAATTGAATGTACACTGTGTGCACTCTGGGGGAGGATCCTGTGAGTGCCAACGGAAACATTGTCTGTTCGGATGTGGAGAAATACAGCATTTGCTACTAAGGAGTGAAAATAGAATTCTCCCAAATTACACAAAAATAAGAAATTATAAACCAAATGGCATCACTGTTGGGCTTAACGTGGTGTGGGAGAGACTTACTCAAACTGTCTTTGCACACTAAATGTCCTCAGCAATGTGGCTTCCAGGGGTTTCTTAGAGGATTCAGTGCTAATTTGGTGAAAGCACTTAGGCCAGTGTTTTGGGAAAAGCTGGGTTGAGTGCCCTTAGTAAAAATGAAAGTATCTCTTCATTGTCACCATGTTACAGCAGGTGAAAACAGCAAAGAAGGGAGGGATGGTTCTTCCAGTTTTCCTGGTCATTTTCAAGAGGCACTACGCGAGGAGCTGCAGAGAGCTCAGCGTTTCCTCAGCTGGCTCAGGGAGGCTTCTCCTGGTGTGCTGAGCTGTGGCTGCCTTCTGTTGGGATGCAGCAGGTGAGAACTGGCACCATGCAAGCTCAAACCCAACCCTGGAGCAGCAGCATCCTCTCCAGGCAGGGCACTGGTGAACATCCCTTCTTGGGGAATGCCACAGTTGCCTTTTCACTGGGTTGCCTACACTTAGGAGATTTAGGGGATCTTCAGAGGCATACTCACCTGTGGAGAAGGATGCCGAATTAATTTGGCTTAGCCACTCTGTTTTTGGAAAATAACTTTTTGGCTGAAGTATTTGAATATTCTGATTCTCTGTTCAAGTGCAGGATTTTAATGTCACTATCTAGGGAGAATACACACATGCCAGTTGGCAAGACTTTAAAAAAAAAAAAAGGCAAAACCCAGCTGTTCCTGAGTATGGAACCACTATCCTGTGACCCCATCTCTCCTAAACTGCACTGTTGTTCTCCACAGATGATAAATTCCCAAGGTGGGAAGTCAGTCTTTACTCCTTTCAAACCCAGACCTCTGCAGATCTCTGCTGTTCATGTTGTGAAATACTCAAGCACTCCACACTGTAGGTCACATCAATCTGAAGCCAGTGTGTTTTTCTAGCCGTTTAGTTAATCAGGAACTGGTTATTTCCCAGTCCTCTGCCTGCAAATGCATTCCATGGGCACTCAGTTGCTTTTGGACAGCTGAGGAGTGAGTAATAGCATGGGGGTTCTTGTGTCAGAATAATGATGAGGAGAAAATGGATGAGAGGTTCAGAGAAAGGAGGAAAATGTTGTTTTGAGCACAGTGGTCCAAATCCTGGCATGTGCTGAGAGTGTCCTGAGCTCACTCTGACTTTAGGAGCATTGGGAGGCTCAACAAAACACTGAGCAGCCTTTGGATTTGGGGCTTGCTAAACCATTGTTACTTGGAAGTTTGGTTTTATAGAAGCTACCCATTTCCACATTATTTATTCTGCTGATTGGCTCCTCCGGATTGCTTTTGCTCTGGACAAATAAGTGACAAATCTGGGAAGAGGCAAACTCGCCAAATTTAAACAGTCAGGGCTCCATAGACCAGAGCTAATATTGGCTGAAGTGGGGTCGTGCTGAATGTGATGAATCCCCACACCAGGGCACCACAGGAGGGGGGCTTTGTGTCGGTGCCACCTGGGGCACTGCTGGCAGGAGCAGACTGGGGGCCTGAACGCCCCTGGCCCCAGGGTCCTGCTGCAAGGGGGAGCAGATCCCCTGGTGCTGAGGGCATGGCAGGGTTGGGGTCTGGGGGCCCTGCCTGAGGGGGGCTGCTGCGTGACACGTGACAGCTGAGTCCTGCGGCGCCATGGGTCAGGCTGGCCCGGTTCAGCCCCAGGGAAAGGGGCATGTCTGCAGAGCAATGAGCTCCTGAGAGCCCCTGGCCCCAGGGTCCTGCTGCAAGGGGGGAGCAGATCCCCTGGTGCTGAGGGCATGGCAGGGTTGGGGTCTGGGGGCCCTGCCTGAGGGGGGCTGCTGTGTGACACGTGACAGCTGAGCCCTGCGGCACCATGGGTCAGGCTGGCCCGGTTCAGCCCCAGGGAAAGGGGCATGTCTGCAGAGCAATGAGCTCCTGAGAGCCCCTGGCCACAGGCTAGGGGAGCATTTCCTCGATTACAGAATCACTGAAGCATTTATGTTGGAAAAGCCCTCCGAGAGCATCGAGTCCAAGCTGTGACCTCACCTCATCAACCAGCCCAGAGCACCGAGTGCCACATCCAGTCCTTCCTTGAGCACTGGCTTCCTCTGGAATCCCTGTTGTTATGTGGAAGAGCCGCTGTATCGCAGCTTGTCGCTGTCCTTTGTCCCTTTTTCTCCCAGTGCTCCCTCTGCACACGAGCTGTACTTTCTCTCGACCCTGCTGAAACTGGGCAGCTTTGAGGTGAGCCTCATAAGGTCATTTATCCCTCCCTGCCACGGCGGCAGCAGCAGGGCCCGTGCGTTTACTGAAAGCTTTGCCTGCCAGCTCTGACCGATGGTTGTTCCCTCTCGTGCATCTCGTGTGATGGAGCATCCCCAACTTTTCCTGACATCTTGCTCAGTTGTTTTGCTGTTCTTCCGTTGTTGCAGCTGATTTTGGGCATTGTTTGCTGAGTGGAATTGGAGTTACTGTTTGTTTCTTCATCGGTGCTTTATCATGCTGCCGTTTCTGCACACTTTGTGTAACTTTTTTTCTCATAGCTGAAGACGGATGGCACTGCACAGCTTGGACTGGGTTGGAATGAGGGGTTTGGGGAGGGGAGGTGGTGCTTGCGAGGCCGTTGATCCCATCTTTATAACTTTGCCCTTTTAGCTGGGAACAGATGATTTGCACGGCGGTTGGAGATTTGCGCAGGCAGAATCCGAAGGACCAAACTTTACATAAACCATTTATACTAAATGCTGGGAATGCTGGCAACATAAATCACCTACAGTATCTATTACAAATTTATCACTTTATCAGTATGGTCCGTGATAGGAGTGGTCCAAGCAGGTGGGGAAGTGAACCTCAGGAAGTTTAGCCTGCTCAGAAATTAATTATTCAGGACACACAGAGCCTGGCCCCTTCAATGTATAGTAATTCTTTCCAGCCAGCATCCAGGCCTCCAATTCAGTGCAATAATAAATAGGAAAAGTCTCAGGTGAAGCCAGTATTTCAGAGTAATTAATCATCTTCCCCTCACAGTCCCTCCACCTCTCTCTTGGTTTTCTTTAACGAGGGAATTTCAGTAATAAATCTTTAATGATATGTGTTAAGAATCCTTCATTAATTCTTGTCCACTTATTTCTCTTTTTTGGTTGCTTTTATGTTATATGTTGGGAAGTTCAAAGGCATATACAAAAAAAAAAAAAAACCCAGTTAAATTTGGCCAAGTCTCTAAAAGGATGTTTAGGATGTCAAATGTCATGTGTTCACTTGGTAATCGGACTTGTTGGTTAATACCAGTTGTATTGTCAAAATCCTGGGTGTGAGTACCGAGTTAGGGCAGGATGATACAGGAAAGGTTTGTGTGCTGGCAGGGGTGGTTTGTGTGCTGCTCAGTGCAGCGCTGCAGACCCTCAGCGAGAGGCTCGGTGTGTGTGGGGCAGGCAGAGCCCGTGTGGGGCAGGCTCAGCCCGTGTGGGGCTTGCATGGGGCAGGCACGGCCCGTGTGGAGCAGGCACAGCCCGTGTGGGGCAGGCAGAGCCCGTGTTGGGCAGGCAGAGCCCGGTGGGGCAGGCACAGCCCGTGTGGGGCAGGCACAGCCCGTGTGGGGCAGGCAGAGCCCGGTGGGGCAGGCCCAGCCCGCGGGGCGCGCTGGACGCGGCGGTGCCCGCCCGGCCCGGCCCGGGCCGCGGGGCGCGCAGAGCCCGGGAGCGAGCGGCCGTGAGCGGTACGCGATGTGACAGGGACAGCTGTGACAGATCCGTGCTGACACGCTGCCGCGGCGCCGGCCGTGCTGCGGGTGACGGCTGTCCTTCCCTGCAGGACAGCACAACGACGCGCGCATGAACCTGGCCATCGCCCTGACCGCCGCCCGCTACGGCGCTGCCACCGCCAATTACACCGAGGTGCGGCACCTGCTCAAGAGCTCGGACACGGGCCGCGTCTGCGGCGTGCGCTGCAGGGACGTGCTCACCGGTCAGTCTGGGGTTTGGGGTCTATGGGGCATGTATGGGGTTTGGGGGGTGTATGGGGTTTGGGGGGTGTGTGTGTGGGGTCTGTAAGTTGTGCTGCAGGGACGTGCTCACAGGTCAGTCTGGGGTTTGGGGTCTATGGGGCGTGTATGGGGTTTGGGGGGTGTATGGGGTTTGGGGGGTGTGTGTGTGTGTGGGGTCTGTAAGTTGTGCTGCAGGGACGTGCTCACAGGTCAGTCTGGGGTTTGGTGTCTGTGGGTTGTGTATGGGGTTTGGGGGATGTGTGTGGGGTCTGCAAGTTGTGCTGCAGGGACGTGCTCACCGGTCAGTGTGGGGTGTATGAGGTCTATGGGGTGTGTATGGGGTTTGGGGGGTGTGTGTGGGGTCTGCAGGGTGCACTGCAGTGATGTGTTCACCAGTGAGTCTGGGGTGTATGGGGTGTGTATAGGGTTTGGGGTGTCTGCAGGATCTGTGGGTTGCGCTGCAGGGATGTGCTCACAGGTGATTGTGGGGTCTGTGGAATCCCATTGCAGGGACATACTCACAGGTGAGTGGGGTCTATGGGGTGTGCGGGATGCACTGCAGGGATGTACTCACAGGTATTGGGGTCTGTGGAGTCCCACTGCAGGGATGTGCTCACAGGTGAGTGGGGTGTGCAGGGTCCCACTGCAGGGATGTGCTCACAGGTGAGTGGGGTCTGTGGAGTCCCACTGCAGGGATGTGCTCACAGGTGAGTGGGGTGTGCAGGGTCCCACTGCGGGGATGTGCTCACAGGTGAGTGGGGTGTGCAGGGTCCCACTGCAGGGATGTGCTCACAGGTGAGTGGGGTGTGTGGGGTGCACTGCAGGGGACAGGAACACTCTGGGATAACACAAGAGGGAGGAGCGGGGCCACTGCTGTCTGCAAACAGCTCTGAACCAGCACAGGAGCATCTTTCTGGGCCGTGCCATTAGTGTCACTCAGCTTCCACTTCCGTCACATTTCTCACTCAAACCCCAGTGTTTTGGCAGGTCAGACTGAGCCTGGCATCCCAGACCTTCTGTCAAGCAAAGATGACATTGTAAAAGGCTCCATGCTGTACAGTAGTAATCCCATTTACCGAGTCTGTGGGCTGAGACTGAAATCTCTCTTCTTGAGAGGCAGATTTCAGCTGAGCAACTTCCACCCTGCCTGCCTCTCTTCTGCCCTTACAGATAAGCTGGGATTCCACTCTAAAACATTTCTCTCAAATCTGGTGTTGAATGAACATTTAGTTAATTTTTAGAACCCGTCCCAGCTGTTGTGTTCAGACACACAGGGTACACTTTACAGTAGGTTGAGTTCATAGAGAGATGAATAACAAAGAGCATCAGTGAGCAGGAAACAAATGGTGTCTGTGATTGATACTGTTTTCTTTCACAGGGAAGGAGTTCGATGTCAGAGCCAAGTGTGTTATCAATGCCACGGGACCTTTCACAGACTCAGTCCGCAAAATGGATGATCAGGAGGTGCCCAACATCTGTCAGCCCAGTGCAGGCGTGCATATCGTGATGCCTGGTTATTACAGGTGAGGCCCGGGGAGCTGCTGCCCGTGTGACACCATTTGTAATCTCTGCTGCTGCTGAATAAATCAGCTGGGAGAGGCGCACCGCTGGCTCTGCGGCAGCTCGCAGCGCACAGTTGGACTCTGATCTTTGTTTGTGTTTTCCAAAGAGGATCCTGGCGCTGTGCCGGTGAGGAGAACAATTTCATCTCTTCAGAGCGCACTGAAGCCACGTAGTTTTTAGTTAGAGCTGCCCAGGGCAGGACTCCCGCTGAAGCAGAAGGCGTTTAGGCAGCGCATCCCCAGGTGTGAAAGCACCTGTTTCACTGATGCCTTTCAGCTGAGTGTGCTGCTGCTTGGTCACCCCCTCAGGGAAACAAGGAGCATGGAAAACCTTCCAGAGATGTTGCACCTTTGTACAGAATCTCTTGTCCTGTTAAATCATGGAGTCACAGAGTGGTCTGGGTTGGAAGGCACTTTAAAGATCATCTTGTTCCACTGCCTGCCTTCACATATGAAACTCCCTGTGCAGTGACTCTGCTGGGATGTGGCTGTGCTCAGAGAAAACAGAAGTGCAGAAGCACAGAATAAGTGAGAGGATGGGCAGTGTAATCAGTAATAATAATTACTATCACAGGTAATAAAAGTAGCTCAGAGGAGGACAACCACATTTGCTGTGGCCCCAAGCCCACGTGCCCACCCCTGGGGTTTTGGTGGCCAGGACGTGCCCTCTGTGTTCCAGGAGAGGTTCCCGTGGCACTCTGCTCCCTGCAGTCTCCTGCTCCTCTCCCTGTTTGCTGTGCAAAGCCAAATCCCCTTCTCCCGAGCCAGTCTTGTCAGTCGGAACTCAAATATTGCCTTTGCTTCCTGAAGTCATTAGCATCCTAATGGAAATTCCCCTTTATGGACTTAGCCCAGTTGTGTTGATACAATGCCCTTGCAGTAATGCCTTCCACAGCCCCTCTCAGAATGGGAATTCAGCCTTCCAGTGCACCAGGGGGTGCTTCTGCCAGAGCTGTCCCAACAGGACACCACCAGACACTGGAAAATTGAGGCATTTTTGGCCTGGTGTAAAATCACCCCTGCATTCTCTTCTGGGTTTTTTTTTTTTTTTCATTTTTGTATCTTTCTCCATGAAAAATGGTAAAATGACCTGATAGCTGCTTTAAAGTACTAAAAATGTGGAGAAATGGGCTGTAATCCCAGTTTCCTCATATGGCTGGAGAAGGATGTGTGTGATTAGTTTTATGGCCCTACACAAAAACATGGAAAGCTTTAGAACCTGGACTCACTTGGTAAATTCAAAGTAGAAGAGGGCTGGATACACTTGAGAGCTCTGATTTATTTATTCTGTAATAACCCAATACTTTTAATTGGAAATGTGGAGAATTCTTGTTCTCCATGTTCCCCGGTGTATGTCAGCATGTGGGCATTACTTTCCTTGGAAAATAGTATCTGCCCACACACTGCCTCCACAGCACAGCTGATAAGATAACACTGCACTGAATTTCCTTGGAGTGGGATAGCTGAAAGCAGGGAACTGTCTGCTAAACAGAAAACACTCGTGGGATTTAATCTTGGTTCTACCAGGCCTTCCTTCTCGTGGTGCCAAGGAGCACCGCTCAGCACAGCAAGGTTGGCATTTCACCGTGTCCACGTGTGCCCTGGCAATGTGTTACCGGATTTTGGCCCACAGTCACACAAATGATTTTTTTTTTTAACATCTAGAGGGTTTTAGTTATAAATATAGTCAAGATTTTGTAAAACTAATGTTAACCTAATGCGTTCACTCCCCATGGGTTTCTTACTCATTGAAGTCCTTCATTAGTAGTCCCAGAATTCCTCCCCTCATTAATTAGGCTTCCTGCCTGCAAAATGTCTGTGAAGGCAAGGCTTTTTCCTCTCCCTTCTGACCAATTTCAGATGTTTCTGCCTTTCTGGAATTTTCCTCTTTGCTCTGCATTCCACATTCCAGGTAAACTTGCTTGTTGCACCTCCTTTCTTCTCTATGGAAAGTCACTTTTTATTGCTCTTTAACTGCATTTGTGGTGCTTTGGTCAGATGCTTCTTCAGCTGGAGATCTTCCATGGATCCAAGACCTTCCATGGATCTCCCAGACCTTTTGCCTCTACATTTCTCTTTAAAGGCATTGCTTTGTGCTTCATGCTGGAATTTCCAATCCTCAATTTGCCTATTTTAGCCATCTTTAAAGAGAAATCTCACCACGGCTACATGGCTCTTACCTCCTTCTCCCATCCATGGTGGAATCATAGGAATTCCTGCCTCATAAAATCGTGTTGTTTCAGAATTATTCCTGGTGTGCAGCAGCATGACTCCTGAGGCCTCAGGAAGGCCAGTATTTGGGTGTTAAGATGCTTCTTTCTGATGCAAAACACCTTATTTTGCATTTGTTTGGGTGGTTCTTTAGTTATTTAAATAAGCTGGAACAAGCATGGCAAAGGGCATGGAGAGAGAGCTTCCCAGGATAGCTGGTATCAGTGATTCAGTAAATAATTGGCATATGAAAAACTGTTCAGCCTTTCTCAGCACTTGCTGTGCAATCTAAAACACTTCAGTCCAGAGGTGCTGTGGGGAAACTTAGTTGGAAGTCTTTGCTTGTTTATCTTCCTTGTTTTTAGCAGTTTTTATGAAATCACATTAAAAAATTTCATACTTTGAAGAAAATGTCTATAAAGTTTCTGAATTCTGATACTGTATATTAAACCTCTGATTTCCTCTGTCTCTAAATCAACAGCTTTTTCATTTTAAAAAGTAATCATTTGTCGGAGGTGATTTACCTTTCCCAAACCTGTGTTGACTTCCCCTATTAGATTGTACCTCTGCCACCGTATGCCTAAGCTGTCTATAAATATCAGCTAAAATGGGTCTAATATACATGCTAGCTATGAAATTCTCAGCCTCTCTCCCAGCCTTGCCAGATATTGCCAACCTCCCTTCAGTAATCACTTCAGACTTCCTAAAAAAGCAATATTCAGCTTGAATAGGTAAATCCCACCCAAGCAGGTCTTTGCCTGCCTTAGGATTCGAGTCCACTGAATAATTCCCCTCTGAAGTCCATAACTGCCACCTAAATCTGCCTCTTGTGCCCTCCTTCCATGTGCTCCCAGTATCTCAGGAGCAGGGGCACAGCCTGAAGAGCCCTGACCTGACTGCACATGTTTGTAAAGGGAGTTGCAGCACCTTCAATGAAAGTCAGCATCAGTCCTTGAAGGAAAAATGATCGAAAAAAGGGACAGTTCAATGTTTTCCTACATAAAAGCTGTTTACTTTGAAGTGTTTATAATAAAAGCCTTTTGTTTTCTGAAATACAAGCAGAGCTTTTTAATAAGCCATGAGGAGGTAGTGGGTTTGTACCTGTGGATATCTTTCTTACATTACACCAGAAAAACCTGATACATGAATTAAAATCTATCCAAAGCACTACGGTCTTTCATCCTTGTACTGAATCATTCTGTTGTAGCACTGGCAGAAGTAATGAAAAATGCCTGAGTAGCATCCACCGAGTGTCGCTTTTGCCTTTTTCCCTCAAAGCACAGTTCCCCATTCAGGAACAGAGCTGGAAGCACTCAGAGCACGTTCCTTGGTCCAAGTCCCTCGGGAGTCTGTGGGTGTTCCTTCCTGCTCAAGTGGCAGGTGGTGACAAACTCAGGCTTAGTGTCACGGCAAGGATATTCCTTAAATGTCTTCATTTCTCTTCTTTATTCTCCTTTTCCTCTCAGTCACCACCCCTCACCCCTCCTGCTCCACCTTTATTGTGGAGGCAGATCGGAGGAATCACTGTGATTTTATGGCATAAAAACATCCACGGGCCTTGTTTCACTAACCTCCTGGGACATCTGTTTAAAGCCATGTCTTGGCCACCTATGAATCCATTATTTGTTGATTTATTAACCCCTTTCCCTGGAAGCAGATGCTGTGTCACAGTCCTTGTCTGGGCCCTGGGGGTGCAGGGACAGCCCCCAGGTGCCCCCCCCGTTCTGGTGTGAGCCAGGCCCCTCCTCTCTTCCAGCCCTGACAACATGGGGCTGCTGGACCCCGACACCAGCGATGGCAGAGTGATCTTCTTCCTGCCCTGGGAGAAGATGACCATCGCAGGGACCACGGACAGCCCCACGGACGTCACCGCCCACCCCATCCCCACCGAGGAGGACATCAACTTCATCCTGAGCGAAGTGCGCAACTACCTGGGCCCCGATGTGGAAGGTAACCCGGGGAAGCCTTGCTGGGAAGGGCTGGGGGCATTCCAGCCTGGGGGCATCCCAGCCTGGGGGCCATCCCAGCCTGGGGGCATTCCAGCCTGGGGCCATTCCAGCCTGGGGGCCACCCTAGCCTGGGGGCATTCCAGCCTGGGGGCCATCCTGGCCTGGGGACATCCCAGCCTGGGGGCCATCCCAGCCTGGGGGCCACTCCAGCCTGGGGGCCATTCCAGCCTGGGGGCCATCCCAGCCTGGGGGCCATCCCAGCCTGGGGGCCATCCCAGCCTGGGGGCCATCCCAGCCTGGGGACATCCCAGCCTGGGGCCATTCCAGCCTGGGGACATCCCAGCCTGGGGGCCATTCCAGCCTGGGGGCCATTCCAGCCTGGGGGCCATCCCAGCCTGGGGACATCCCAGCCTGGGGGCCATCCCAGCCTGGGGACATCCCAGCCTGGGGCCATTCCAGCCTGGGGACATCCCAGCCTGGGGGCCATTCCAGCCTGGGGGCCACTCCAGCCTGGGGACATCCCAGCCTGGGGGCCATCCCAGCCTGGGGACATCCCAGCCTGGGGCCATTCCAACCTGGGGACATCCCAGCCTGGGGGCCATTCCAGCCTGGGGGCCATCCCAGCCTGGGGGCCACTCCAGCCTGGGGGCCATCCTGGCCTGGGGGCCATTCCAGCCTGGGGGACAATGTGCTGCTGCCTGAAGCTGTGGCTCTTGGGATCTGGCTCTCCCAAACTGGTGGGCTGAGGTGTCAGCATTTGCTGCTGCTGCTGCTCCAGAGCATCCAGTCCACCACCAGCCAGCACCACCACTAACACATCTCCCCAAGTGCCACATCCACTTGCTTTTTGGGCACCTCCAGGGAGGGTGACTCCACCACTGCCCTGGGCAGCCATCTTCCCTCCAGACTGAGGGTTTGGTTTATTTAGATTATTCTGTACTGCTGCGTTTCTGCTGCAGCATTGAAATAAGTCTGAAAAGCACTCAGGCAGGATCATTGTAACATACTTAGGTTTAGGAAAACCTGCTGTCTGAGATGGGAAATGATCGATTCCTTATTTCCTGAAGTGGAGAATTGATGTCTGCATGTTGGATGAAGTTCTGAAAGTGTCCAGGGAAGCTCCTGTTGGATGTCTGGAGCAGCAGTTTGTGTTGGAAGCTCAGGAGACCAGGGATGGAGATGGGAATGTGAATAGGACAGAGATTAGTTAGGAGATTGGGAAGAAATTCTCCCCTGTGGGGATGGGCAGGCCCTGGCACAGGGTGTCCAGAGCAGCTGTGGCTGCCCCTGGATCCCTGGCAGTGTCCCAGGCCAGGCTGCACAGGGCTTGGAGCAGCCTGGGACAGTGGAAAATGTCCCTGCCATGGCAGGGGTGGGATGGGATGGGCTGTAAGGCCAGGCCATTCCCTGGTTTCCCACGTGTTTTCCAGCAGCACATTCGGAAGTGTTCAGTCGCTCTGGCTCAGCCCAGCTGGGCCTGTGCTGGTTTTCCTGTGCAATTACTGTTTATAGATGGCAGGAGCTGAAATAACAACGGCACTGCCCATATCACCCCTCGACAGCCCTGCCTCTGCTGCCAGAGCCAGTGCCAGGGTTATCAACTTCCACAGGCTTGGACACCTTCCAGCTGCTTAATTACAGCGTCACGCGTGCTGCTTTCTGTAGTTTCATTAGTTTATAAACCTAATACAGGGTCTTGTGTCTGTGATTAACACTTCATTTTGGCAGGTTGAACACGCTGGCAGAGCACATTGATTTCGGAAATCTATTCCGTGTTCTTTGGGGGATGTTTTTTACACCCTTTTAGTGATTTTTCAATTATCGGTCATTTGAAAGTTGTATTAAAACATGTTCCAAAGACTTCAGTATAAAGCAAATTGGTAACTGCACTTAGGGTGAAGGCTGGGGAAAAAGGCTTGTCAAGAGGAAATCTTGGAATAATAACCTTCAATCTAGAGGAAAAGCTTGAAAGATCTGAAAGGAAATGTTATACTCATGTAACAAACTTTATTTTGGTTTATAAAATACAATGTAAGGACTGTTCAGATTCATTGGGAAGAATTTTCATGGAAAAGGGGGGGTCAGGCTGCAGCTGCCCAGGCAGGTTTGGAGTCCCCAAGTCCCCATCCCTGGAGCTGTCCAGGGAACATCTGGATGTGGCACTCAGTGCTCTGGGCTGGTGACAAGGTGGGCGTTGGTACCAGCTGGACTCGATGGGCTGGGAGAGCTTTTCCAACATCAGTGGTTCTGGGATTCCATAGCCCAGCTTCTCCCCTGGCTCTGGGGGCTCTCCCCAGCTCTGGGGGTTGCTCAGGGTCAAGCAGAGTGTGGAGCAGCCCTTGGCAGTGCCCAGTGGGAGCTGGGCATGGCTGGGCTCGGGCTGGCCGTGCCTCAGTGTGGCTCTGCACAGTGAGAAGAGGAGATGTGCTGGCAGCCTGGAGTGGCATCCGGCCCCTGGTGACCAACCCCGACTCCAAGGACACCCAGTCCCTGTCCCGGAACCACGTTGTGACCATCAGCGACAGCGGCCTCATCACCATTGCAGGTACTGGGGGTTCCTTGAATACAGCTCTGCTGGGCTTCCCCAGGATATTGCATGCAAAAATCCTCTTCTGTGGGAATCTTCTGCTCCTGCAACCAAACTGCTCTGTCCGTGGCAGCGGGTGTGGCTTGGAGCAAGGCTGGCAGCAGTCATGTGGTCTATGGAATACAGAGATACGTCTGTAGGGTGTAAGAGCTTGTACTGCTGCTGCTTTCCCCAAATGACGAGGTGAGCCCTGTTCCCCCAGGTGGGAAGTGGACGACCTACCGTGCCATGGCACGGGACACCATCGACGCGGCCGTGCGCGAGCACAACCTGGAGGCGGGCTCCTGCCAAACCATGGGGCTGCAGCTGGAGGGGGCCGTGGACTGGAGCCCCACGCTCTACATCAGGCTGGTCCAGGATTATGGACTGGAAAGTGAGGTGAGTCCTGCCTTCTTGCCTTGGAGAGCTTTGGTCTTCCCCTAAATGAAACACCAACACAACTTGGGCAGAGGTCTGGTAGATCCGACCAGAGCTGGGGCAGAGATAGTTCTAACAGAAATAAAGTTAGTAATGGTTCATCATCTTCCCCTCTTTCCTTCCTCCTAATCTTGACTGTTTCCTGCTAAAAACTCTCTGACTTGTGGGGTCTGTGGTCCCTGGAGCCCCCCAAGCCGTGCAGCAGTGTGATCTCTGTGTGGCAGGAGAGCTGGGCTGTCAGGCCTGGTGGCACAGACACAGCAGGGCAGTGCTGGTCCAGCCTCCCACAGCACTGAGCTTCCTCCCACACTGTCACACTCCAGCACCCTTGGCAGCCTGTTTGTTGTTGGGGATGAGGGAATGGTCAAGGAAAATGTGTCTTTCATGTGCTTTCAAAGCATGCTGGATTTGTTTTCATCTCCACAGGTGGCTCAGCACCTGGCTTCCACCTACGGGGACAAGGCTTTTGAGGTGGCCAAAATAGCCCAGGTGACAGGGAAGAGGTGGCCTATTGTTGGGAAACGTCTGGTGTCTGAATTTCCGTACATCGAAGCTGAGGTATGTGGAAAAACTGTGTCACCTTCTGGGATTCTGTCCTTGGGACGAGCAGGTCGGTGGCTCTGAAACATCTCCTTGAGCCTTTTCTTTTGGGGAGGCCAAGATATTTTCTGTGCCTGTACCTGGAGCACACTTTGTGTATCGATTTATACACATAATAATATATTTATGCACAACTAAATATTTATATACCACCCATTTTGTACTTCATGTACAAACATTGGATCCCAGGTGGGTTCTGTAAAGTGTCCCGAGGAGAAGGGGCTCTCCCAGCCTGTTGTGGGGCTCTGGGGTGCCATCCCTGCTGTCCCTTGTCCCCAGGTGGGTTCTGTAAAGCGTCCCAAGGAGAAGGGGCTCTCCCACTCATGTCTAGGGCTCTGGGGTGCCATCCCTGCTGTCCCTTGTCCCCAGGTGGGTTCTGTAAAGCGTCCCAAGGAGAAGGGGCTCTCCCACTCATGTCTGGGGCTCTGGGGTGCCATCCCTGCTGTCCCTTGTCCCCAGGTGGTGTACGGGGTGAAGGAGTACGCGCGCACCGCCGTGGACATCATCTCGCGCCGCACCCGCCTGGCCTTCCTCAACGTGCAGGCTGCCGACGAGGCCCTGCCCCGCATCGTGGACATCATGGCCAAGGAGCTCAACTGGAGTGAGCAGAAGAAGAAGGTACAAAGGGCCCTTTTCAGCTCCAGCTGCTTTGTTTTGCTTGAGGAGTTTCTGTGTTAAGGATCCCAGTTGGTTGAATAGAGAGCTACAAGTGATGTTTTATTCCCGGCAGAATGAGTCACTTGATGCATTTCATTCTAAAGGCTTTATCAAATGGCTGTGGGATGGGTTGGGATTGGCCAGGGGCTGGGGGGGAAGGGGAAGATCTGTATCCTGTTGCTCCCCAGCCTTAGAAATGAAAGCAGGCTTGGCATTGCTGTCCTATTCCTGTCAGTTATTTTGCTTTACTGACACTTTTCAACAGATCTGCCTCAGCAAAGGAAGCTCCTGTAACCATAAAGAACCTGCCTGGTGTTGAGCTCCCTGATTTTTTTTCTGATTTTGGACAGCTGAGTCCAAATCATCACACTAAAGATCACACTAAATCATCATCACACTAAGATATCAAATGGGAGAAAAATGACAAGTTGTAGGCCTAGCCTAAAAAGGCCATTTCTTTCTGAAAGGGGCAGACAGACTGTGTGTGACTGAAGGTGTGGATGCACCTGAAAGCATTTACACAGGAATTGGAAGTCTTTACTAGCATAGATACCTTTTGCAAAAAGCACCTAAGTTTAACTTTTTGATACTTCTCAGCTGCCATCTGCTTAATTTTGGGACCTTGGAAAAGTATTGGTTATGTGAAAGAACCTAATAGTAAAGTATAAAAAATAAGTACCTGCGTAAGAACTTGCTATTGCTCAGATACTCGGGTTTTGTGTTTTCATTGTAGGAGGAGCTTGAAACCGCTAAAACATTCCTGTACTATGAAATGGGCTACAAAGTGAAAACAGATCAATTAACAGACAGCTCTGAGATCAGCCTGGTGCCTTCAGATATCGAGAGGTGAGTGGGGCAGGAGGGCTGCCCGTGCTGCTGTGCCCTGCAGCCCGTGGGGCCCTGACGCGCAGCCCCTCCCTCGCAGGTACAAGAAGCGGTTCCGCATGTTTGACAAGGACAAGAAGGGCTTCATCACCATCCTGGACGTGCAGCGTGTGCTGCAGGTGAGCTGCCCCTGCTCCTGACTCCCTCTGGGGGGAGCTTGGTGAGGGGTGGGGCCCAGGCTGCTGAGCCCCCTGTCCTGTGCTCGTTCCGTGCAGAGCATCAGCGTGCAGATGGATGAGAACACCCTCCACGAGATCCTCAACGAGGTGGATCTCAACAAGAACGGGCAGGTGGAGCTCAACGAGTTCCTGCAGGTACGTGCTTCCTTTGGTTCCACGAAGGGCTGCTTTCTGAGCAGCAAAGACACACTTAGGGAGCTTTCCCCTTGCCTAGGGCTGGGTTGGAGACCAAGGGAGCATTCCTGTGCTGGTGGTGGCGGTACAAGGGGCACACAGAGCATCCTCAAGCAGCTTGGAAATTCAGGATTTTTTTTCCCCAGTCAGACTCAAAAAACGGGTCCAATTACAAAGTATGCCCCAGTCCAGACCTGAATTTAGCATTTTAAGCCCAGAAATGCTGTTTAAATGTATTTAAAAGGATACAGGTGTCCATTGGAAGGTGCATGGCACAGGTGTACACACTGACATTATCCACAGCTGTTAAGGGTTGTTACAAAAATAAGTAAACTAAGAAACTGAATAATAAACAACTAAATAACCAAATATTTGTAATGATAAATAGTAATATAACCATAATGATAATAAACTAAATAACTAAATAATAAACTGAATATTATAAAGAATGAGCTTGTAGTTAGAGCCCATCCCAGGCCCTATAACCCATTTTAATTCCTGGATTGGCTAAATTGTCGCAGTTTCTCTGAAAAAAATGACATGCATCTGCTTTTTGGGGGGCTTTCAAGCAAACCCAAGGGTGCTCCCTTTGCATATGCAGTTTGTCAGCTGGCTTGGTGTTTGAGGATCCCTTTTTGGGGATCCTCAGAGCCTGCCGTGTCTCCCCTGCCCAGTGGCAATGATGAATGCCAAACAGGAGAGAAATTAATGCTGGGGATTTTGGTCAATGTCAGCCCTTTCTTCACTGTGTCAAGTTAAACAAACAAGATCAAGGCAAAGGAAATGGTAATTGTCTCTCTGGAGATGAGCTGGGGATAAGAGCAGCATTGTTGAATCTAAATGCAGAAAATTTTCACAGGTTGTGTCCAGCATTAGCAAAAAGGAGTATTTATTTGCCTAAAATGCAGCAATTGAGCTGAGGAGCTGTAGTGAAATTGGGGGAAGGGGAAAAGCCAAACCAAACAAGCCAGGGGGGAAGGAGAACCAATGGCTTTGGGAGTTTATGCTGCTCTGTTCAAATGGGAGAGAATAGCCCAGCTGGGTTCTGGCTGCTGGAAAGGGACACCCTGGTACCTCCACTGCAAGCCATTCACTGGGGCAGCCCAGCCCTTCCTGCAGGGCTGAGCTAGCTGCAGTTTGCTTGGGTTGGGTACATTGGTTGGGGAGCTGAAACAACCAGTAATTGTTGTTCTGGGGGATTTGGAGGCGTTCTGGGGTGTTTTTGCTAGGCTGACCAGGCTCAGCAGGGGTTGCCAGCCCTGCATCATCCCATACAATGCAAAGGCTTAGGAGTATTTCAGGGTTGTTTGTGCAAACCTGTGTCCCTCTGTGGCTCCTGCGCATCTCCCAGAGCAGCAGTGATGGGGATGCCTTGTGCAGGCTGCCCTGGAGCAGGGGCTGGGCAGAGTCCCAGAATAAAGCAGGGATTCATTCCAAGCATCTCCTCCATGGATCCACCTTGGGCAGCACCAGAGCCCAGCCAGGGCTGCACCCAAGATGAACCAAAATGGCCCCAAAATGCACCAGCGCTCCTGGGCTCTCTCCCTGGGATCAGTTCTGCTCCATTTGCATCTTGCAGTTCATTGTCCCATCCCAGCTTTAGCCCCTGCAGTCCCACCCTGCTTGTTTTTCTCTCTCCAGCCCACGGGGTTTGTGCTCTTGGGCTGAGATTTGGGTCATTTGTCCTTGGTGCCCAGCTGGAGCAGGAATTGTTTTGTGTCCCTGCTCTGTGCAGAGAGCTCAGCACCACTGAATGTGAAGCTCAGAGCTGCACACCAAAGCAGCACAGAGCCTGAAACATGGAAAAGCCAAACCTGAGGCATCAATGGCACTGCAGGGCTGAGCCCTCTCCTGTGCCTTGCACTGCTCCAGGGAAGCACTGAGTGCTAAGCACGAAGGTGCCACTGAAATGAACTGGGGTTGCCATGGAAGGAGCAAAATACATTAAATGTTTGTTTAATTTTTTAATGGATCTGTTAAGTCAGTGCCCAATACTTGAGTGTTTGCTTTCTGAAAACTTTCAAGTAATTGCATTTCAGCGCAGAACTTGTGCAAGCCCTGGGCAAATATTTGTGGAGGTTTGTGTTGGAAAATAGAGCAGGTTGTGCCTGGGGGCTGCTGGCCTGCAAGTGGGAGCAGAGCAGGGCCAGGCTGGGCCCCCTGCACAGTGCAGAGGGGCCCCAGAGGGCTGGCAGAGAGAGGTCCTGGCAGCCCCTGGTGCTCAGTGCCCATGCAGTGATGGGTGCTCCAGGAGGGACAGGAGCCTTGGAACTGCTGGTGGCATGTAAAGGCAACCACCCCCTGTTGCATCAGGAGGAATCATGGAATGCCAGGCTGGTTTGAGTGGGAAGGCACCTTAAGGCCCATCCCATCCCTCTCAAGCACGTTGCCCCGGGCTCTGGCAGGCTGGTGCCCAGGAGGGTGACTGGGCAGGAGGCAGTGCCTCTGCTGCTGGGAGATCCCTGCCTGTGCACAGGCCTGGCCTCCTCCCTGTGCCTCTGGAATTGCAAGGGAGGTCAGGGCAAGGCCACACCATGTTTGCACAGGTCCAGCTGCAGGTGTAATGAGCAGCTTTTCCTAGGAGGGGAAGGAATCTGGGGGATTCCTGCAGAATTTGCAGGAAGAAGAAATTGCGGAAGAAATTGCATTTGGCAAGTGCCAATTGCTTCCCCAGTGCTCTCTGCAGAGCTGGCTGCAGGTAATTTCAGCTCTAATGCTGGCTTTATCCATGGGATAAAAAAGAATTAACTGAAATCTTAGCACTAGTGTGCTTGCAGTGGGAGAGAGCAGAGTCCAGCTTCCAGGACTTAGAGGCAAATTAGTTTTAAAAGTCTATAAAGGAATTTGGATTTGAAAGAATTGTGGGAGTCAAGTACAGTGTCTCTCCAGAGAAAGGCATGTGGGTGGAAAGGGCAGGTCTGGGATCAGTGATGGATCAGGAGTCATGAAATCCCTGCATGATGTGGGTTGGGAGGGACCTCAAAGCTCATCTTCAAGCCAGGGCCAGGGACACCTTCCACTAGATCAGGTTGTTCCAGCCTGGCCTGGGGCACTTCAGGGATCCAGGGGCAGCCACAGCTTCTCTGGGCACCCTGTGCCAGGGCCTGCCCATCCTCATGGGGAACAATTTCTTCCTAAATGCAAAAAAATCCTGAATCTTCCATGAGCCGCATGTTTCAGATATTACAAATAACCAGAGAAAGCCTGTGCAGCTGCTGGGCTTTCCCACATTCTGAATGTCATGGAGGAACCCCAGCAATGATGGTTGTCCGCCCTGTTTCCAGGTGGATCCTGTTTGGTCCTTGCCCTCCTCCTGCCCCGCAGGCCTGTCCAAAGCAGTCCCTGATAGCCCTGGGGGTGTGGGTGAGCCTGGGGCCAGGCTCTGGGGCCGTGGCTGGGGTTTGCAGTTTGGGAATGCAGCTGTGTGTGTGTGTGTGTGTGTGTGTGTGTGTGTGTGTGTGTGTGTGTGTGTGTGTGTGTGTGCTGGCTGCGGTGCCAGCCCCTCAGTGACCCTGTCCCATGTCCCCAGCTGATGAGTGCCATCCAGAAGGGCCGAGTGTCAGGCAGCAGGCTGGCTGTGCTGATGAAGAGTGCTGAGGAGAACCTGCGGCGCCAGGCCATCCCCGTGGACCGCAGCGGAGGCGGGCTCTGAGCTCCTGGGCCCCGGGGCAGCTCTCCCAAATGACTCCGGTGCGTTTGTCCTCCTCCTTCATGATCTCCTTACTGCCCCGAGACGTGCCTGGCTGGGGAGTGCTGGCAGCAGCTCGGCAGTGCAGGCTGCAGGGCTTTGGGGCACACTCAGCACCTCCTGCCCTGGCCATTAACGTTTGCATTGCCTTCACCTTCAGAGCACGCCGTGCTCAGGGTGAATCCTGCCTCAGAGTGAATCCTGCCCCAGCCATTAATGTTTGCAGCACCCTCACCTTCAGAGCACACCGTGCTCAGGGTGAATCCTGCCCCGGCCATTCACCTTTGCAGCACCCTCACCTTCAGAGCACACCGTGCTCAGGGTGAATCCTGTCTCAGAGTGAATCCATTAATGCCCCAGCCATTAACGTTTGCAGCACCTTCACCTTCAGAGCACACCATGCTCAGGGTGAATCCTGCCCCGGCCATTCACCTTTGCAGCACCCTCACCTTCAGAGCACACCATGCTCAGGGTGAATCCTGCCCCGGCCATTCACCTTTGCAGCACCTTCACCTTCAGAGCACACCATGCTCAGAGTGAATCCTGCCTCAGAGTGACTCCATTAATGCCCCAGCCATTAACGTTTGCAGCACCCTCACCTTCAGAGCACAGCGTGCTCAGGGTGAATCCTGCCTCAGAGTGAATCCTGCCCTGGCCATTCACTTTGCAGCACCCTCACCTTCAGAGCACACCATGCTCAGAATCCTGCCCTTAAACGCTCTGAGTTCTCTGAGCTGCTTCTGCCTCTTCACCAAGGAGCCAGAGAGGGAAAGCTGTGTTCTGGAGTGGGGATACCATTCCAAAGGAGCAAACCCAGCACCTCTGGGGG
Source organism: Agelaius tricolor (assembly GCF_023055355.1). NCBI lineage: Eukaryota > Metazoa > Chordata > Aves > Passeriformes > Icteridae > Agelaius > Agelaius tricolor. The sequence continues at coordinate 35,748,943 of NW_027269270.1, forward strand.
TGGGGGTGGTGGAGGCCTGCCCTGAGCCTGCTGTGGGTGGTAGGTTTGCCCTGTTATGCCAGCGGCCAGCACTTGGCCACTCAGAAATTGCAGCTGAAAAACAAGACACCTGGATTAATCACCCGAGGTAATAATGTAGCTGAAAGCTGGGCACAGCTTCCCTTCTCCACTGTTAACACAAATAAACTGCCTCTAATAAATGGCATTGTCTGCAGGTGGTGCTTTGTGCAGTGAAATAAAGGCAAAAGGTGTTTTATGCTAAAAAGAGCTTCAAGTCTGGGGCAAACCCTGATGCTCTATAGGATGGGGCAGGTTTTGGTAGCACAACATTCTTAAATGTTAATTTAAAAATGGTCAAATGCTCACGGCGAAAAAAACAAAGTGTGTGTTTTGCATCCTACTAACTTTTCTAGAAAAAAAAGGCTGTTTTTCAGCAGGCTACATGAAAAACCAAAGCATGGAGCCCTCACTGGAGCTGTTTCCAGCACTGCTGTACCTGCCTGTTGTTCTCCTGCTGCTGGGCTGGGCTGAGATCAGCTGGGAGATTGCTGCCTGATGTAGAGCAAGGCAGGGAAGCCTGGTTTGCTGCTGGATTTGGCATCTGCTGTATTCCCTGAGTAGAGCAATTTCCACCTCAAACCAAGCTTCACTTCCCAGGGGTCAGAATTTCTGCTGAAGTAAAATTTGATGTATTTAACTGGTATCACCACGTCCACTGATGGAAAATAGCATCCATCAGGGGTGCCCAACAGGGCAGGAGTGAACAGCAAGGATTCCTTGGATATTTTAACAGGGAAAATGGCTCCAGGCACAAATGGAGGTGCTGGGGACTGGTGGGATGTAGCACAGTGAGTGCAGATGCTATCTTTGGCTGCAGAAGCAGAGCCCGTAAAAAACATGAAACATTTGGGTGTTGAAAAACAGTAGATACAAAAAAAAAGGGTAAGACTGACCTAAAATGAGTTCCTAAAATGGTTCAGATGGTTTTTGCATGTTCAGTTTGTTTTTTGATGCAGATGTTGTTCAGGTTCTGGCTTTGTGCTTCGAGCAGGGGCTGAGGAAGGGGGAGTTGGCACATCTGGCACCACAAGGACATTTCAGTGAACAAAGGGGTTTGTTCTTGTGGCCCTGTAGGCTTTTCCTTTGAGCTGTGTTCCAGAGTGTTCAGGTGAAGGATGGGATGCTTGTGTCCCAAACGCACAGTGACATATCTCACACGTCCTGCAGGATGGAGGGAGATGAATGTGTAACACACAGGCATTCTGGCTCCGTGGGCAAGGGAAGGGGCTCAGGATTCTGCTGTTAACAAAAATGTAAGGGGAAAGAAAACAAACTAAAAGTCATGAGACCTTTTCCAGGCCACGTGAAGAAAAAACTATTTCCCATGTTGAGCAGGTTTTTTGTAAAGAAAAAATATTTTCACTATTGAACAGTTTTTGTACAGTTTAAAGAGAAATTTCCACTCCTCTCTAACTGGCATTGTTAAAATAATAACCTGAACTTGCCTGGAAAGCAGGATTTCTGTGTTGCACCCAAAGTACGCTCTTTGTTCCCTTGTTCTGCTGTCTTGCATCTGGGATGTGGCTGCGGGTTCTCCTGGCTGTGCGTGTCCCTGGACATGGATTTCTCCGTGTCCCAGGCACTTGTGTCACCTCCTGCTCCCCTGCAGTGACAGGGACAACTGCACGTGTCCCCACAGTCCCTGGCCAGCTCTCATGTGTCCGTGTGTCCCCTCGCTGTGCCTGCAGGAATGCTGGCTTTGCTCTCTGGGCCCTTTGGTGTGCATGCACTGTGGGAACAGTTGTAAGATGTCACTGCCTTGCCGTGATGGGAAAGCAGGAGTGGGATGGTGTGTGTGAAGGGAGGATTTCTGAGTTTTCTGTGGGTATTTTGTATTGTAAATAACCTGTGGGGAGGGGGGATCCATGCAGTGTCTCGGGTGTATAAATACGTGTACAGACACACTGCAGGTTTCCACGTGGCACTTAGGTTTGTTGTCAGGTTCCTGTTGCAGCCTGGGCTGTTCAATGCTGTGTTTGAAGCTGGGTTGTCATTTTTATAACTGTCTTGGTGTTTTCCTGCCATTATTTATTACCTTTGATATCTGGAATGAGCCGCATGCGTTTATTGAGCAATAAGAGGATGTATTTAATGTGCCTTGTTTTTAACTGAGTAAGGACTGAAAGCATGAATCAATAAAAGTGGCTAAAAAAGTTTGTTTGCCTGGCAGTTTGTTGTGGCAGGTGCAGAAGCACCTCAGAATCACCCTGGGGAAGTCTCTGTGGGAAGGAGGAGGTGGGGATGGCTGGGTTTGGGGAGCAGGACCCGGGTTTCCCATGCTGTCCCCTCTCACCTCAGCACTGGGTGCTCTGCAGTGTGGAAGTGGAAGTGAGGAGCGAGTGCAGCCCTCGGCACTGCAGGAGGTGACGGTGCTGGGTGAGGAGTCCTGCCCTGCCCTTGGGGCTGCAGTGGCAGCAGCCCCTGGCTTTGGCCAATGCAATAGGTGCATTTATCTCCTGGACTGCAGGAGCAGCCCCCAGGCACGGGTGAGTTTGATCCTGGCCAGATCAGCAGCAGTGAACAAGAGGAAAGATCTCCCAGGCCCCGTGTGTCGTGTTCCACATCGGGCGAGCCCGGCTGCCGCGTGCCAGGGCTGCTCCAGCAGAGCAGATCCATTTTCCCAGCCGGGGAATCAGCAGTGCCCTCAGCACTGGGAGCACAATCTTCATCATCTCCACGTTATTTCATGGTTAATGTACACTTGTAGCAGGGATATGGCACGGAGCTGTGCTGGTGTACCAGCAGCTCCCTCCACGTGGGGATGAACCAGACCGGAGGGGAACCACAGAGATTATGGATTTTCCCCTAATCCAGGGTGTGTAAGTGATAAGGCAAAGAATGCTTGCTGTGATCAGCTTTATCCCAAATATTCTGCAGCACCAGAATTGCCTCGTGTCAAGCTCCTGGCTTTGCTGCTGGAGGGCACAGGAGTCTGGGGCTGGTCCCTTCCTGTGGCGTCTCCCCAGAACGGTCAGAAATGCAGATTTATTGTCCCTGGTGTGGCTGCTGCAGCCTGGTCAGAAATATGATGGGGAATACCAAAGCAGCATTAATATCTCAGTGTCAGGGCCTGAGCTGGGTGTTCCTGTGTCAGCTGGCAGCTGATGGCAGCTGTTGGGGACAAGGCCACCCATGGGGCTGTGCTGCTGGGAGAGCTCCGTGCCCCTGGATGAGCCGTGCTCTGCCTCAGGGCGGGAGTGCCCGTCCTGCTGTCCCTGTCCCTGCTCTGCCCAGGTGAGCTGTGTGCAGGGCTGGGCTCACACACCCCACATGACCCAGGTGAGCTGTGTGCAGGGCTGGCTCACACTGCAGCAGGGCTCACACATGGCCCAGGTGAGCTGTGTGCAGGGCTGGGTCACACTGCAGCAGGGGTCACACATGGCCCAGGTGAGCTGTGTGCAGGGCTGGGCTCACACACCCCACATGGCCCAGGTGAGCTGTGTGCAGGGCTGGGTCACACTGCAGCAGGGGTCACACCTGGCCCAGGTGAGCTGTGCT